>NC_136680.1:3694061-4194061 GCF_903797595.1 Erithacus rubecula | reverse complement strand
TGAGCTGGCAGCTCCTCATGCCCTGCCCCAGGCTGTGGCACAGACACCTGGCTCTGGATGTCACCACTGCCATGCGTGGTGTGTGACCACCTGTGACCAGTCAGTGCCATGCAGGACAATGTATGGCAGGGCACAATCACACCTGAGTGCTCCTGACCATTCCTCATCACCCCTGACCACACACACACACAGGCCAGTGTCACCATGTCTGACCACTCAACATCCTGGGTGACACCTGTGCAACCACAGGTGACCATGAACAGCCATTCACCACCACACACAACCACTACAACCAAATGTTACCATGTACAGCCAAATATCAACACCTACAACCAAATATTAACATGTACAACCAAATATTAGCATGTACAACCAAATATTAGCATGTACAACCAAATGTTGCCATGTACAACCAAATGTTGCCATGTACAACAAAATGTTACCATGTACAGCCAAATATTAACACCTACAACCAAATATTAACAATATTAATGTACAACCAAATGTTACCATGCACAGCTGTGCAATACCACACATGACCATGGCTGACCATGTACAACCAAGGATGACCACGCATGACCACTCACTACTATGGCTGACTATGTACAGCCATGGAAAACCACACACAACCATTCACCACCATCCATGACCATGCACAGCCACTCCCCACCATCTGTGAGCACACACAACCACACATGACCACACACAACCCTCTATTACCATGAATGACCACACATGAGCACTCACCACCTTTGGTGACCATGTACAACCATGGATGACCATGTAAAAACATGGATGACCATGCATAAGCATTCCCCACCATCCATGACTACACACAATCTCACCACCATCCATGACCACATGCAACCATGAATGGCCACGTACAATCATTCCTCACTATTCATGACCACACACAACACTCTACAACCAAATATTACCTTAACCAACCATGTATGACCACACACAATGACTTGCTACCATGGCTGACCATGTACAACCATGAATGACCATGCAGGACCATTCCTCACCATCCATGACCATGTACAACCATGAATGACCACGTACAACCATTCCTCATCATCCATCACCACACAAATCCACACACAACATTGTACAACCAAATATTGCCTTGAACAGCCATGCACGACCACACACAACCACTTGCTACCATGGTGACAATGTACAGCCATGGATGACCATCCACCACCATCCATGATCACAGAAAACCACACATGATCATGGACACCTCTGTATTTCCATCCACAAGTCTGTATGACCACACACAATCACATGTGACCACACAAGACCACACTTAACCCTATATTGCCATGTCTGTCCACTCACTATCATGTATGACCACGAACAATCATGGATGATCACACACAACCACTCAACACCATCCATGACCACAACAATAATGGATTGTGGGAAGACAATTTGTAATGGGTGTGCAGAAGGCATTTTTCCTCAATTAATTACAGCTGTACTGATTGCTGAGAAGTGAGACAGCCTTGCCTGTCCAATGAGAATGGGTGTGATAAAAAAATGGGTTAGCTGGTCTAGACCCTGGAGAGCCAGTCTGCTGTATTTTGGGATGGAGTCTGCTGGCTGTGCAGTGAGGAGGAAGTGACCTGTGGTTGAGAAAGGGACAGATAAGGAGGAGGATGCTGTGTGAGGGACAGTCAGGGTTAGGTGGCTGGGTGAGGGACAGGTTGGGGTTTAGCCAGTCATGCAGAAGGAAGAAGGAAACTTGTAGAGAGGAGAGGAGTCAGAGCTGTGTGGAGCTGCCTGTAAGAAAAGGAGTCAGTGCTGTGTGAAGCAGCTAATGAGAAAAGGAGTCAGAGTTGCCTGAAAGAAGGCATGAAAAGTTCTTAATAAAGGACTGATGATGCTGTGAGTGAGTCTGTGTCCACATAATTCATGCATTGCATGATGATGTACAACCAGATATTACCATGCACAATTAGGTGTGACCACACACGACCACTCACCACCCTGGCTGACCATGGGTGACCATTCACCACCATCCATAAGCTCACACAGCCACAGGTGACCACAGACAGCCCCATACCACCATGCCCAGCTATGTATGACCACTCACTGCTATCCATGACCTTGCACAATCGAGGATGACCACTTATGACCCTGTGTGACTATGAAATGTCCCCCCCACCACAGACATCCCCAGCTGCAGGGTTGGTGTCTTGGCTGTGCATGCCCATGAATAATTTGTCTCCCATGAAAAGATTCTTTGCTCCTGGCCATCCTTGCAGCACCCCTGCAGCATCTTGCTGTTGCAAGGGACATTTCTATGGAGAAGGACCTTCTCCTGCATGATCCTGCTGTCTGCTCTTTTCCTTTGGGATCCTTTATTCTGTCCAAGAGGGACCAGAAGGCAGGCTCCTTCTCTAGGGGAAAAACAGGGAAAAGAAAGATAGAGATTTGATAGGAGGTCAAAGCAATCTGGGGGTGAAAATCACTGTGTTTTGGGAAACTGCTGAAAGGCTTCCAGCACAGCAGGAGCCTGCATGGATCCCTCAGGAAACAGGAATGGAAGAAACCAGGTTAATTCAGCACAAATCATTGGTGGCATTTGCCTCTGTTGATAAAAGCAACAACTAGAGCTACTTGAGACTTCGGTGGCCTTCGGTCTGGAATCCTGTAGGAAAACGGGGTGAAGATTCTTCACTTTGGAGGCAGGGAAACTGAGTCACAGGGGGTTTGACAGCCTTTTTGGGGTGCCACACCCATCTCAGCCCCGAAGTCCCCGTGCAGTGGGCTTGGAGCCTTGAAAGTCCCCCAGAGCAGAGCGGGATTTTCCCTCGGGAATCGCCCAGCTCTGTGCACAGAGCAGCTCGGGATGGCTCAGCACGCCCCAGGGAACGGCAGGGGGGGCGATGGGGGACAAAGGACCCGCGGAGGGAACATGGGGGCCGGGTCCCCTCGGGGTGGAGGGGCACAGGGAGCCAGGGAGCCCATGGATGAGCAGAGGGGCTGCCCAGCCTGACACCGGGTCACGGAGCCGGGAGCGGGGCGAGCTGCCGAAGGGATCAATAGCAATTCTAATATCATACGAGTCAATTCTGACCTGTCATGGGCAGCGCGGCAGGCTGACTCCAGAGCTGCAGCACCTGATAAATGGGCTCTCAAAACCATATTTATAGCAAGAAAAAGCTCATAAAATGGAAACAGGGGCAGGGCGAGGGAGGAGGAGGCTGCAGCCCGGCCGCGCTCCGTGGTGTTGGCTGCGGGAAGGGGAAGGGGGTGTGGGATGCTGCCGGCACTGGGGGGTGTTCAGGGGCTGGGAATTGGTGCTGCAGGGGTTTTTGGGTGGAGACCCTGCTAATGGGGCAGGGGAGCACCTAATGATGCTCTGGGTGGGGACAGGCGTGAGCACGGAGAGACACATGGCTGGGAGTGCCGGGTTGTTAACAAATTCCAGCAAATTCCTACCCCGGTCCTCTGCAAGCCCCGTTCAGCCACAGGGACAAGGCTGTGGGGAGCTCTGGGGCCGCCTCAAATCCCCTGCGAGGTCCTGACCCGTTTCTGGGGGACACACTCTGCTCCCCCTCATCCCTGCCCAGGCAGAACGAGACCTGCAGCTGCTCATCCCTGTCCCCTCCTGTTCCATCCTGTCCCCTCCTGTCCCCTCCTGTCCCCCCTGCTTCCCTGCCCTGAAGAGCAAATCCTGCCTGACATTTCCAGGAGCAGCAATTTTCCTCCAGGCCTTGATGAAGAAAGGGAAAAATTGGGGAAAATGAAGGGTAGGGGTGTGTTTGTCCCCTGTCCTCTGTCCCAGGCAGCAGGACACGAGGGGTGACTCCTCATTCCAGAAAGGTGTGCAGGGCCATGGTCCCCGTGTGGTTCCCCTGCCTTGATTTGCTCCTTCATCCCTCTCCTGCCTCTTTATCCTCCTCCCTATGGATCAAACCACACACAGTGCTGTGCTGTGTCCATTCTCCACCTTTTTGGGCTTTTTTCCTGCTGTAAATCCTCCTCAAATATTGCTCCCAGTTAACCAGGGAGATTTATTGCCCCCAAAAGCCTCTCCCAGAATGTGGGCAGGGGGAGGTGAGATCCTCTCCATCCTCTCTGTGCCTTCCCTGCTCCTGTGATGCCTGTGGGCACTCAAGGAAAACCAAACCCCCCAGATATGGTGTCTCATGATTTATTCCATACCCTCATGTGGATTTAACCAGGCTGGCTGGAGCCCACCTGTGTTACAGGTCTGATGAGTTTGCTGGGCTCAGCTTGGGTCCTCTGAAGGGAGGTTTGTGAAGGAAGGCTTGGGAGGAGTAGGAGAAGGTGCTGAGGGAGGGTGTGACATGAACAGGGGTTGGATCTGGCATCCAAGGTGCTCCCATAGCTGGGACTGATCCTCTGAGCTGTGTTCTCCATGTATCTTGTGGCATTTTTGGGATGCTCCATGCTGGCACTAGGATGGATCTGCCAGGAATCTGGGATTATTTTGCCTTCATCTAGAGCAATAGAAGGGACAGGAAAATTCCCACCTACAGATTTCCTATTCTTGTTATTTTCATCCCCTGGGAGCTTCTCTCCCCTTCCCTGTGCAGCAAATGTAAAGTTCTCTTCACACCTGGATCGATGCACCCTGAGCCAATCACCCTGAGAGAACCTGCTGGAAACCCAGCCCTGTTCCCTGCTTTTCCTTCCTCCTTTCCCTCCTCACCCTCCTCCTCCCAGCAGCCCCTCACTCTCCTCCTCCTCCCTCCTGTACCCTTGGCAGCAGCCTGGGGTGGTTTTGTCCCCTTATCTCCCTCCCTAATTTTGTGACAGAGCAGTGGCTGCCTGTGTTGCTGTTTCATGGCCGTGGTCAGCCCGGTGTCAGCTCCAGCTGCTGAGTGCAGGGGGACCATGGGGTGAGGAGGGGATGCACCCCCGGGCTGGTGCCATATCCCAAAATCCCAGATGAGCCCATCCAGCCTGGCCTGGGGCACTGCCAGGGATCCAGGGGCAGCCACAGCTGCTCTGGGCACCCTGTGCCAGGGCTCCCCACCCTCCCAGGGAACAATTCCTGCCCAATATCCCATCCAGCCCTGCCCTCTGCCACTGGCACCATTCCCTGTGTCCTGTCCCTCCATCCCTTGTCCCCAGTCCCTCTCCAGCTCTCCTGGAGCCCCTTTAGGTCCTGCCAGGGGCTCTGAGCTCTCCCTGGAGCCTTCTCTTCTCCAGGTGAGCACCCCCAGCTGTGCCAGCCTGTCCCCAGAGCAGAGGGGCTCCAGCCCTTGCAGCATCTCCCTGGTTCCTCTGCACTGGCTGCAGCAGCTCCACGTCCTCCTGCTGCTGCTGCCCAGGGCTGGGGCAGCTCTGCAGGTGGGGTCTCACCTGAGCAAGCAGAGGGGCAGAATCCCCCCCTGCCCTGCTGCCCACGCTGGGGGCTCAGCCCAGCACAGGGGGGTTTCTGGGTCAGTGCCCATGGCTGGGGCACCAATACCCCAAATCCTTCTCCCCAGGGCTGCCAGCAGCTGGGGAATCCTGGGGAGCTGCTCCCCTGCTCTGAGCCTGGGCTCCTCTCAAGTCTCAGGAGGAAAATGGAGTTTCCTTCCTTCCAGCCTGCGCTGGGATAGGACTGGGCTCTGCTGTGCTGGGATAAAATCCCCCAGGAATACCCGGGGGAATTCCTGCCCCAGGGGCAGCACAGGAATCTGACATTCACCTGGGGCTGCTCCAGGCAGATCGCACACGAACCAGCAGCTGACACTGAACAAATCGAGTCCCGAATGAACAAAATAACCCCAAAATCAGCGGGGCTCGGGCTGAGGAGAGCACGGAGCCGCGGCTGCCGCTGCGCTCCCGCTCCTGGCCAGGAGGAGGGCGGGGAGCTCCAACGGGAAGGAAGGAACCAGCTCTTTTCTCGTGTTTTGATCCATGTATTCGCACAAAACGTGAAGTTTTCTGCTTCAAAAAGGAGAGGGGAAAAGCAAGACCAGTGTGTTGGAACAGACAATTCTGGTCCTGCCTTCCTCCCATCTTTCCAAGAAAAGCCACTGGTTTATTTATGAGTTAAGCTCACAAAAAACTTTGAGCATCTGGGGGATTTTTTTATCTTAAAAAACGCATTATTTCCCCAAAAAGTTGTATCTATGATTTTTTTTTACATAAATATCTATTGGAAAAAACAATGTATTTGAAGCCCCATTTCTCCCCGTGTGGGGGAGTTTATTGAGCAGGTTGGTTGCAGGGATCTCGGTGAGAGTGAGACATTTTTCCCAAGCTCCCTGCTGGCAGCAGGCAGGGAAAGGGATTTCCAAAAGGCAGCCGGGCTGGAGGCAGCTTTTGGGATGGAGCAAGGTGGGAGCAGGATAGAGCAGTGGATGGAAGCATTTGGTCCTGCTCAGGGTGTTTATTGGGATGCAAAAGCCTTATCTGCTGCCTGGGTAGAGAGGAGCAAGTCACAGAACCATGGAATTGTTAAGGCTGGAAAAGATCTCCAAGATCATTGAGTCCAACGTTAACCCAGCTTTGTTCCTCCACTGAAACACATCCTAAGTGCCCCATCCACAGGTTTCAACACTTCCAGGGGTGATCACTCCACTGCCCTGGGAAACCTGTGCCAGTGCTTGACCACACTTGCACTGAAGACATTTTTTGTATCCAATCTGAATGTCCCCTGGTGGAAGGATTTTCCAGGGGCTCAATTGCCACAGAGGCTTTTGCAGAGGAGTTCCGGAACTCTGGTTTTTCCCTCTGGTGAGGATCTCAGGAAAGTTGGTCCATCAGGACTTGATTTCTCCATTTTCTCTTGAGCACCTTGAGAACCTGGAAGGGCTGCCTGGCTGGGTGGGATATGCAGCATTTCCACCCTCTGCTGTTGGGGTGCAAGAAGAGCAAGAGCCTCACAGAAATCAGGGACATGAGGCCATCAAGAGCTGCCGCCATGCAGGGACCAGAGCCCTGCCATGTCCTGCCTTCCCTTCTCCACGTGGCCACCACTGACACAACCCAAAGGCTCCCAACACCCTGCCCTGTTTCTGTCCTCATGCTCCCATCTTCCTCATGTCCCAGCTCATCCTGCCCCAGCTTCATCCTGCCCCATGGGCCTTCCTGATGTCAGGAAGGGTATTTTTGGATGGGACAGAAAGAAGGCAGGAAATATCAGTTTGGAGCTGGTGTCTGGAGAGCCACCATTGTGGTGGCAGGTGGACTCGTGACCAGCATCTGCTGGTCCTGGTTGGAGCAGAACAGATCCTGGGTGACCCCCTGTGCTCATGGGCACCTTTGGGCATTGCTGTGGTGGGCAGGGGTGACCCTGTGTCCACCACCAGCTGCACCCCAAGGACTGAGCACCCCAGCTCAGCTCCCATCCCCAGGAATGGACACACAAAGCCCAAGACACACAAAGGCCAGGAGAAAAGAGTTTTCTGCAGTGCTGACGAGCTGAGCCCAAGCTCCTGAGATGTGCTCCACACTTGGCTGGGGCACAGTCCCTCGCTGATGGACACAGAGGCTCTGCTCCATCCCTTCTGCTCCCTCCCAGCTGGCAGAGCCCCTCCTTGGTTGCAGAGCAGTGCTGTGACCCAGCCTGCTGGGCACCACCCAACCCCACCATGCCAGGCCACCTCCTCCACGAGCCCCATTGCCCCCCAGGCCTCCATTCCCTCCTTCAGCCACCACTGGGCCAACCATCCTCTGGAAAACAGGAGAACCCAAGCGTGGCAAACAAGGATGAGCCTGAGCTGCCCATCCATCTCCCCTGCCAGCCTTATCTCGGAGGGGAGGCGCATCCGGGGGGAACGAGGAAGAGCTGAAGGGGACATCTGGCTGCTGGAACCCTTGGCCCCCATCTCCATGCAGCTGCTGAAGATCCTGGCTGGCTCTTGACGGAAGCTAGGCTGCATCCCTGGCCTTGCTATCTCCTTGCAGAGCATGGCAGTTCCTGAATTGCCTGCCCGTGGCGGGCCCTAATGGCCCAGAGCTGATGTTTTATTGTCGGGTTTAAAAGTGTAATTAGTTCAAGTGTAAACAAAAAAACCTTGCTTAATTAAGAATTTTTAAACAGGGCACAGAGAGATTCCGGAAACATTAATGAACCCCAGGCAAGCACCATAAAATTGATCGAGGGAAGAGAGGGCTGGGGGAGGGCTGGGGTGGGATGGGGGAGCGAGGACAGGCTCTCACCGCAGGAATCACCTCAGTTTACTTTAATGCCCAGTGCATTTGGAGCTGCCTTTATGGCCATGGGTCTCCATAGAAATGCCTAATGATTTTTTATGCATTAATGGCAGCGATGGACAGCGGCAGTGCATTGTTTAAGGAGATGGAGAGGAGCCTTTTAAGGCTGATGTGTTATTGCAGGGCCTGCCTCCTCACTCTTGATCTATGAGGGTCCCTCTGCCATGGGCCCACACCTGAACAAGGAACCAATGCTGGACTGGGCCTCTAAGAGTCCATAAAAACAAGTGAAGCCCAAGTGCTGCTTGCCCACCACCCCATCCCTGCTTTCAAAGCTCTTTTTGGTTGGTGCCAAGACAAGTTAAATTTATCTCCCTTTCCCATTCATGGGCAATGAGGCCCTTTGCCATCCAGGCACTTCCAGGTGTGTCTCCAGGATGGCACATTCTCTGCAGGTTGGAACACCTGAAGCAGGAGAAGATGCCTGGAAGAGCCTTCTTCTTCCTCCTGTTGGCTTGGAACAGCCACAGGCTCTGCTGGGCTCTGCTCAAGGCCACCCAGCCTCTCCTGGATGGTTGGGTTGAGAGGTGGGAAGTTCTGGAGAAGATCAGCCTCAAAAACTTTCTGTGCATGGAAGATGGTGGGTAGGAGAACTACAAGGGCCAAGAGTAAAATGAAAGAAGAAGAAAAGTGACTTCAAGCTTGAGAAAGGCCTGTTATTCCACAAGCAGGGATGAAGAACCTTCTGCCCATGGAAGGAGTCCTGCCGCCTCTGCCTCGGGCTGAGAGCCCAGCTCAGCTCCCAGGGAACAGCAGCCCCTGCTGTGGGCAGCTGAAGGACTTTGAAGGTCAGGACATGTCTTGGCTTTTCCCTTCCTGGCCCAGCATAAGGCCCCAGGGATATCTTGCCCAGTGCTTTGGAGTAGCCAAGTCCTGAAGAAGTTCAGCAATTTCCTGTTCTTCTGGTCAAAGTCCCTTTGGAGACCTCTGCACCACCCACTTGGAGTTCCACAGGAATATCCACCTTGTTCTCCCTCAGAGAACTGTAATAATCTGTAATAATAATGCTCAAGGCCACCAAAATCCTCAGAGAGAAGCTGGCTGCTGCCTTGGAGCCCAACTTCAGCCTGGCTTGGCTTCTGCTGTCCTCCCCTACCTGAGATGGTGAAGAGACCAGCCCAAGTCCTGTTCTGGCTTTGCTGCTCTACCTTGTCCCTCTGGAGTACATGAACTCACTGCCTCCTACTCTTCCTCAAAGGCCACCCCTTCAAAACTTCCTGTTCCTGCTCCTTCCCCAGCTTGCCCACATTTGCCTTGTGAACCTGCAGCCCCACCCAGGGGAGAGGCTCTCCTGGGGCCCTCCTGAAGCTGCCAGGTCTGGGACCTCACCTGCCCTCTGTGCCCTCCCCAGAGCTCAGGGATTTTCCCAAGGACTCCATTGGGCACTCAAAACTTGCTCTTCTGGAGGGACTGGCAGGTGACAGATCTGTCCTCAGTGAGACCTCACCAGAATCATAAAATTCCAGACTGGTTTGTGTTGGAAGGGGCTTTAAAGACCATCTTGTTCCCATTCCACTGCCTAGACCAGCCTCAGTGGATGAGCTGAGCTCAGACTCACCCCTCCAACAGCTCCAGGAGCATTTTCCAGAGGCAGGAGAAGGAGCTGTGGGGTGTTCAGACCATCTCTAGTGGCACACACAGCCGGTGGGACAGGGAGGGACACACAGGAGGCAGAGCTACACCCCGGCTGCTCCGGGGGTATTTCTGTCACTCCTGTCCCTTTAGCGCACTCGGTGCCTGTCCCTCTCTGATGACGGTGGCAGGGAGGGACAGCTGGCACGGAGGGTGCCCAACACCTGCGCAGGGACAGAGCACACCCTGTCCCCGGAGAGGCTGCGGGTGCCCGGGGCAGAGTCCGTGTCCCGCTGTCCCCGCTCCTGTCCCGTCCCAGCCCCAACAGCTCCCACCGGGGCCAGGCCGGGCTCCCCGGTCCCTCTGCCTCTTCCTTCATTATTTCCCCGCTCCTCCCACCCTCTCGCTGCCTCTCCTCTTTCCCTGGCTTTTGTTCCTTCTCTTCTCTTCCCCTCCCTCCTCCCAGAAGCCTTCCCCCATCTCCAATCCCTGCTCCGGCTGCCCAGCCTGTGTCAATTAAGTATCGATCCCCTGTTCTCTATCAGTGGTCAGCTGAGCTAACCAGTCCTGCTCGCTGCTTTTCAGCGGGATGAATAATAACAATAATAATAAAGGGGTAGGGGGAAGGCAGCTGCACTCGGTGCCTGCAGCCCTTCACCTCTCCCTACCCCGCGCACGCCCGCCCTCGCCCCCTCCACAGCTACAGGCAAAATCGATAGCTCGCGGAGTCAGGAATGGAATATTTTTATCCTCTAATTGGGAAATGTGCTTTGACAAAGCCCGAGGAGCAGGGAGGGGGCCGGCAGATACTGTACTGAGAGCCAGGGAAGGAGGGAGAGCCCGGCCAGAGCAGGGACACCGGGGATTTTCTGCAGAGCTGGAGGAGGTGGGAGCTCAGGGTGGGTCCAGGGCAGCACCGGGACACAGCTGGTCCCATGGAAGGGCCAGTCCTGGCCTAGGGGATGTCAGTGACAGGATGGAAAGAAGATAAAAAAGCCCATCCTCCCCCTCACTCACCCAACACTGCTTTGCAAGGAGGGAAGGGTGCTCCCTGGCACCCCAGGGCTCCACAGCCCACGGCACTTGGCACAGCTGTGCCTGGGGCAGCACAGTGAGGTCACCAGCCCTCCCTCCTTGTCCTGGGACATCCCCACCCTGCCACCAGCCCTCCCTCCTTGTCCTGGGACATCCTCACCCTACCACCAGCCCTCCCTCCTTCCCCTGGGACATCCTCACCCTGCCACCAGCCCTCCCTCCTTCTCCTGGGACATCCCCACCCTGCCACCAGCCCTCCCTCCTTCCCCTGGGACATCCTCACCCTACCACCAGCCCTCCCTCCTTGTCCTGGGACATCCCCACCCTGCCACCAGCCCTCCCTCCTTGTCCTGGGACATCCTCACCCTGCCACCAGCCCTCCCTCCTTCTCCTGGGACATCCTCACCCTACCACCAGCCCTCCCTCCTTCCCCTGGGACATCCTCACCCTGCCAGGCCCAAGGCAGCTCGTCCTGATGGGGCTGCAGAGACGAGGGTTGCACTCAAGGGTTTTAAATCTCTTTTCCAACCTGGATGATTCCATGACACAGAATAATTCTGTGCCTGCACAAGGGGCAATCCTGCCACCAGCCTCGTGTGCAGCTCTGAATTTATCACACCTGGAAACACCTTCCCATCTCTAGCTGTGCCAGGGGAGATGTGCTGTCTTTGCCCGTGGCAGGGGTTGGGATGTGATGATCTTTAAGGCTCCTTCCAATCCAAACCACTCTGCAATTCTTTAAATTATTCCCTTCCTTCAGTCAAACCAGCTCTGGTAGGTTCTCAGGCACACTGAAACCAGAAAAGGTTATAGAGAAACACCAAGACACAAATCCCATTCTCTGGGGATTTAAAGGAGATGTAGATTAGGGACAGGGTTTAGTGGTGGGTTAATTGTTGATGATTTTGTAATAATAGAATCATTTATGCTGGAAAATACCTCCTGGACCTGCTACCAGCCTGAATATTGGAGCTACACTGGGCACATTCTGGAGATAGAAATTTGAGTCTTTTCTCCCAGGTAATAAGCGACAGAAAGCTGCCCCAGAGGAGATTTAGTTTGGATATTAGGAAAAACCTCTTCCTGGAAAGGGTGGCCAGGCACTGGCACAGGCATCCCAGAGCAGTGGTATGGTCGCCATCACTGCAAGTGTCCAAAAATCCGTGTGGATGTGGTGCTTGGGGACATGGCATAGTGGTGAACACTGGGCTGGGTTAATGGTAGGACTTGGTCTTAGAGGGCTTTTCCAAACCTGATGATTCTGTGATTCCTCTTGACTCTGCACTGCAGCCCCCTCCCTTCCTCAGTGAATTAATTTGCTGTTTCTGAGCTGGTTTCCAGTCCTCAGCCAGTCTGCTGCTCCTCACCAGAGAGCTCAGGCAATGCCAGGGTGGCAGGGCTGGAGATGAGCCCACTGGGATGTGCCAGGCTCTCAGGCTCCAACTGCTGGGGCAGGAGCCTGGCTGCCCTCTGGCAGGAAAGCTGATGTGAAAATCAAAGCAAAGAGGAGCAGGAATGGAACCTGTGATGCGACAAGTCCTTCATCAGACAAACACCAGGAGCTGTGTTGACTTCAGCTGAATGAAGTGGGTGAGGGAAAGCTCCGGAAGGAAATGCTATTTAAAAGCTGAAATTAAATACTTTGACCTGCCAATGCAGGATGTTTCAAATGGTACTTAATTTCCATGTGTAAGGTGCCTATAATGCTCCTGAGTAAGTGAAGAAGTTACTCGGGTTTAATCTAATTGTATCTTCCCCGGGTTTATTTCATGGGAGATGTTGACAAGCTGTAGCTTTAGGGGGGGAAAAATAAAGGCTGAAGATGATTTTTTCTCATGGCTGTGGGTCAGAGCTGTGGATGTTCCTGCTCCCACAGCCCTGTGTGTGGGCTGGTGACCCCAGTCCTCAGCAGAAGGGTGGGACAAGGCTTGTCTGCTCCAAAGGATCCTGAGGAAGCAGAGAGTGACCCAAAAATGTGGCTTGGGATATTAAAACCTACCAAAATTCTGTCCTCAGCAATAAATATCAGGTTGGAAAGGGACAGCAGAGCCCTTCAGGGCAGGAGCTGCTCTGAAGGGGCTTTTTAGATGAACCCAAGAGATTTGGGTAAAGACCAAGATGATCCTAACGAGGCACCCACATGAAACCCCAAACCAGCACAAACAAATCTCCCCCATCTGGGGAAGGAGCTCGTGAGGGAGGTTTTGGCTCCCCCAGAGTGAGAAGGAGATGGGGCTGGGCTGGCCAGGACCCAGAGGGGTGAGAGGAAGGGAGCTGGGACAGCCAAACCTCCCCATGCCATTCACCTCAGCCTCAGCCCAGCAGCTCCTCGAGGAGTCTGAAGTGATCTGGAGGAGCCTGAGGGGTTTTTACACCATGCAGTGCCTGCCTTTTTGATCTGGCTTTAGGTTTGCTTTCAAACCTTTTAAAGATCTCATCCTCTCTCATCCAGCCCATGCTGTCGCCCTAAGAGCACTCTCTGGCTGCCCTTGGCTGGGTTATTTTTATTTTTAAGCATCTCTTCCTTGTTGTGGCCATGCTCATGAAACCTTTGCAGGGATGGAGGGGGAGACCCAGCGTGGAAACCACAACTCAGCTCTTTTCCACTCACTTGCAACCCCCAGGTTTTGATTTGTGCTGGCTGCCCTCCCCAGCCCAGCAGTGCCCAGGGGTGAGGTGACAATGTGCCACCCAAAGGGACACTGGCTCAGGACATGCCTGGGGCTGGGGCTGAGCCAATCTTGGGCACAGAGACAAACCTGCATTTCTGCCTCCACAGCAGGGCAGGGAGTGATCACAGTTGCCATAGCACTGTCCTCTTCCTCCAGCCCTCCCTGCCAGCCTGGTTATTTTTGTTTTCTGAGCAGTTTTGGATGAAAACAAGAGTGAGCTGGAGGGAGGGACAAAGTGAAGTTGGATTCCCCTGCTGCTCCCCTTGTGCACTGGGGAAGCTGAGGTGGTTGTGGGTCTGCTGCACCCTTTGGGACACAAGGAGGATGAAAGCCAAGGCGAGGTGATGCTGCGGATGGGGAGGCATAGAATCCTGGAATATCCTGAATTAAAAGGGATCACCAGTGAGAAAACAGTGGTGTCCAGTGGGTGCCATCCCTGCCTATGGCAGGGGCTGGAATCAGGAGATCTTTAAGGTCCCATCCAACCCAAATGAGTCTGGGGTTCTCTGATTCTAAGAAAATCCAGCTCTGCAGGTACCAGGCCAGGGTTGATCCTGTGGAATCCTGTTGCATTTTGGTTTTAGGAGAGTGGTGAAAAGGATAATGTAACATAGTTTTTACTGTAATGGAAAAGCAAAAGAGAAACAGCTTTATTTAAAGAAACACTACAGTTATACAGGGTAGTTGTGCAAAACAGAATAGAAAGGACTCATTGCTTCAAGAAGGCAACACTTTGAAAACATCTTTCTGCAAAATATCACATCTCTCACACATCCATCAGGTGCATAATCATTGTTATAATTCCTGGTCCTTGTGCAGCCTGAGAAATCCAAGGCTTCAAAGCTGCTTTTCCCTGGTTCCCAGCAGCATCCAACAGCAGAATCCCAGGCCAGGGGATGAACACGCTGGACAGACAGACCTGAGGACAGACAGACCTCAGGGCAGAGCAAGGCCATGAAGAAAACCCATCCATGGCAGAACCCTCTAGCTGGGTGAAGGATCTACCTCAACATTCCTGTTTATCTTCCAGGACCTGCTGCTGCTTCCCTGTTCTCCTCTGCAGTGTCCTGGGATTTGCTTCTCCTGGAGAACCTGGGAGCAGATGGTGCGTGGACACCAACCCCTGAGGAGGATTTCCATGTGAGGTTTGCAGGGATCACTGCTGGCCCCCACCCTGATCCACTGAGTCTTTAATAATTTAAATTAATAATTTAAATTCTTTAGAAATAAAGCAGAAAATTCAGAGATAAAGCTTGGTGGGGAGGCAGGAATTCTCATGGAAGTTGCTGCAAATAATGATTGGGAGAGTTTGCAGGAGGATCTAAGGATATGAGGAGGCTGGGCAATGAAAAGGCAGATGAAATACAATGGTGATAAATGCAAAGATGTTAGTTTGGAAGTGAGGAGAAGCTGGGGGAGTTTGGGAATTCCAGGCTGGGATTTTATTGGAATTTTGTCCAAACACATTGGGGGAAATGAGGAGAATCTGGGAGAATTTGGGTTTAAAAGTTTGGGAATTCCAGGCTGGGATTTCATTGGGATATTGTCCAAACACAGGCTGGGGAATGAGGAGAATCTGGGGGAATTTGAGTTCAAAAATTTAGGAACTCCTGGCTGGAATTTTGTCCCAACCATTTCTGGTGTAGACTAAAGGTAGAAGAGCCAGGACAAGGCTTAGGAGAGAGGATGGGACTCACCCAGCAAAATTCCAGGCTGGAATTTCATTGGAATTTTGTCCATGAAGAAAACAACCTTAACCACCTCTAGGGGCTCCAAATTTGGTGCTGCTGCTGCTCAGGGAAGAACTCTTGGAGTTAATGTGGGGAGTTCTCTGGGAATGTCATCTCCATGCTCAGCTGCAGACAAATAGGGAGGTTAGCAATGATTAAGAGAGAACTCAGAACAGATCATTTCAGTTTGTTTCATACTCAGTAACCCATCTGCTCCTGCCCTGGAGCTGAGCAAGGAGAGGCACCAAGAATTGGCTGGGACTCACCTGCAGGGACATTCAGGGACATTTGAGGAGCTCTAAAGATTGAGATCGGCCTGGAGAAGAGGGGAGATTGTTATTTTCTTGTTTTCCTAAGAGAATGTGAAGGTTTCCAGCTCTCTCTGAGGGCAGGCCCAGGGCAAACCAAAGGAATCCTTTTCTCTCTGTGTTTAGGAACTCCCTGGAAGCATTTGGAGGGGCTGGAATAACCCCTGAGGGCAGAGCATGGGGCCAGAGCAGCCTCAGTGGGGAAACTCGTGAAGCTGAAGTTAAGAAGTGGCTCAGAGTGACAAGGGTCACCTCATTTCTCACCAGCTTCCCTCTGGCATCAGTCCCAGGAGCAGGGAGGGTCCCAGAGCTCTCCTGAGTTCAGGCAGGAGGAGGGTGGCAGAAGGAAAAACTTCACTGTGGAAAGCCAGCTGGGCTTGAGAGAGGGCTGGGTTTGGTCTGTGCTGCCTGAATCTAACTCCAAACCAGGAACCCTCATCCTGTCAGCTGTCCCCTCCCTGATGCTGAACTAGGAGAGGAGCTGTGCCAATCCCACCGAGATCAGGAGCTCCCCTTGCAGCCAGAGCTGCTCGTGGGAGCCCCTGGGCAGGGGCTGGGGCCATCCCTCCTTCCCAGCCACACGGAGCATCCTCCAGCTTCTCTGCTCACCTCAGCCCGACCAGAGAGGAGGCAGAGGAGGGACCCGGGGGAGAGGAGGGCTCTGGGGAGGGGTGTTCACTGCCACTCCCACCCTCAGCACTCCTGTTAGTGCCTCCACACCACTGCTCTGTCAGTGGCAAGCAATGGAGCTCAAGGTGAGCATCACCTCTGCCCTGGCTCTCAGATTTGCCTCTCTCCTGTCCATCCATCACTCGCCTGCTCTCCTGCAGCCCATTGCAGCCAACCTGCATCAGCTATTGATTTATTGACACAGGCCAGGGCTGGAAGATTCAGGGAAGCAGCTCCCCACAGAAACGCTTTTCAGAAGTAGAGATTTGATTTTTTATTTATTCTTCCCTTCAATGTATGGATTTAACAAGCTCTAGGCAACAAAGAACTTACTTCTCCAGCATGCAGGCTCTCACACTCCCTCCATCTCCTTCCCTTCTCCAACACAAAAGTCATTTTTAAGGGATTACTCTGTAAGGATGCAGCCCTGGATGGAGGCAGCTCCCCAGGGCTCAGATGCTCCATAACCTCTGTGCTGACCTCTTTCAGAGGGGTAAATGTCTCCCTGGCTCTCCCTGTTTGTCATGTTTGTGTTAGTGAGAGTGAAATTCCCTGGTCTTTTTTTGTATATCCTGATGACAAACCTCCAGCCCAAACAGCTGCTGTGGGGCAGAGGCACCTGTGGGTGAATGGTGAGAAAAACCCACAGTCAATACATGAAGTGATGTATTCCTGTCATGAACGAGAAAATGTGTGTGGAGAATACCCTAAAAATCCTGTTTGAGGAGGTTGCACAGCTCCTGTGCTGGGGGTTGCCCAGCAAGGCAGGGCACAGCTGGCAACATCTGCACCTCCCCCTTTCCCACGGCTGTTGCTGAGTTCAACACTTGGTTTGGTTTTCTTTCCCAGGAATTCACTGGCCAGGAGTCTGGAGAGACCCAAACTAGGGGGAAATGCCCTTTGGCAGCTCCAAAGCACCAGTCTGTCACTCAGGGATGTCACTCCAGGCTCTGCTTCTCCAGGACATCCCTCCACATTCCCTGTGCCGTGGGTCCCTTCCCACCCTGGAGCTCCAGGACAGTGGGATGGGGGGCAGGGGGTTGATGTTTAGCTAGGGAGCAGCAGGAGGAACACAGCAACAAAACTTCCATGCAGAATCTGCAGAATAAGCACTTTATTACAGTCCAGTGTTATATTTATAGAAGGGATTGGAGGCAAGGAAAAGAACTCATTGGTCAGAGAAACAACAGTTTTTGTTATGGCTTTAATGTATTTAGCAGCTGTTCATTTTTTGCTATAATTTTCTCTCTTTTTATGTTTGCCTTTGAGAAAGCTTCAAGGTTGGGAAAGAAACCCAAGCTGAGACTGAGAAAGTCTCAGCCTGGGAAAATCCTGCTGGGATATTTACTGAGCCTTTAACAGCACCCAGAGCAGGGGGTGTCAGGAGAAGGATCAGGAGGATGAGGAGGATGAGGAGGATGAGGAGGAGGATTAGGATGAGGAGGATGAGGAGGATGAGGATGAGGAGGAGGAGGAGGAGGAGGAGGATGAGGAGGATGAGGAGGATGAGGATGAGGATGAGAAGGAAGATGAGGATGAAGATGAGGATGAGGATGAGAATGAGGATGAGGATGAGGATGAGGATGAGGATGAGGATGAGGAGAAGGAGGAGGATGAGGAGGAGGAGGGTGAGGATGAGGAGGATGAGGATGAAGATGAAGATGAGGATGAGGATGAAGCCACTGCTGCCCCTCCAGAGTGATTCCCAGCCCTGAGGTGAGGGCACAGCAGAACCCAAGGGGTTGAGGAGATTCTGCCTCAGCAACCTGGAATTGAACTCCTGGGTGACAGCAGAGACCTCACCTCACCACCCCCCATACAAACCTGTATTTTCCTGGCTCATATCTCTGGTTTTTCTCCAAATACCCCAGCTGGGCTCTGGCTCACCAGGACCATCCCCTCCATGAGCTTTCCAGGCAGGTGGAGCCTCATGATCAGAGCAGGGCTCTCAGGGCCCCATTGCCCCCATCCCCACCCCTAAAAGGTGGCACCAGCCCCTGCCCAGCTCCCCCTGCCCTCAGTCCCAGGGGGTTTGTTGTGCCAGTTCCTCACAGAGCTCTTGGTTTGAATAGTTAATGATGGGTGATTTCATTTGTGGCTGCATTAAACATCTGATTACTCTCCTGTGGAAGACTAATTTACAGGGAATGGAGACAGATGCTTCCCAAACTATCAGCCAAAAGGCCTAATTCCTGCACAGCCAACTTTTTTAATTTGCCTGCTGGCTGATTAAAAAAAAAAAAGCTTTACAAACCAGCAGGGGTCAAGGTGGTGCAAATCCTGTCAGAGATACTGAAATGGCATCTCTGCCCAGGGGCTGCTTTGGGAAGCAGCTCTGTGCTCCAAGGATGAGATTGAACAGAATTCCAGAATCCCAGAACCCCAGAACTGGTTTGGAAGGGAACTTAGAGCCCATCCAGTGCAACCCCTGCAATGGGCAGGGACACCCCCCACTGTCCCAGGCTGCTCCAGCCCCAATGTCCAGCCTGGCCTGGGACACTGCCAGGGATCCAGGGGCAGCCACAGCTGCTCTGGGCACCCTGTGCCAGGGCTCCCCACCCTCCCAGGGAACAATTCCTGCCCAATATCCCATCCAGCCCTGCCCTCTGCCACTGGCAGCCATTCCCTGTGTCCTGTCCCTCCATGCCTTGTCCCCAGTCCCTCCCCAGCTCTCCTGGAGCCCCTTTAGGCCCTGCCAGGGGCTCTGAGCTCTCCCTGGAGCCTTCTCTTCTCCAGGTGAGCACCCCCAGCTCTGCCAGCCTGTCCCCAGAGCAGAGGGGCTCCAGCCCTTGCAGCATCTCCCTGGTTCCTCTGCACTGGCTGCAGCAGCTCCACGTCCTCCTGCTGCTGCTGCCCAGAGCTGGGGCAGCTCTGCAGGTGGGGTCTCACCTGAGCAGGCAGAGGGGCAGAATCCCCCCTGCCCTGCTGCCCACGCTGGGGGCTCAGCCCAGCACAGGGGGGTTTCTGGGTCAGTGCCCATGGCTGGGGCAGCTTGAGCCTCTCACCCAGTGTTTGCCCAGGAGAAGTGTGGGGGATCACTGCCCACCTTCAGGGATGTGTGGGTGACAGTCCAGAGCTCTTCTCCAAGCTCCAGCTGTGACCCTGAGGGCTTCCAGCCTGTCCCATTCCCAGCCATCTCCTCTCCATTCTCCTCCCACCCCTCTGTTCCCTCTCCTCACTGCAGGAGGGACACACAGATTTGGCCATTGTGGCCACCACCAGCCCTTTGGCTCCTGGCAAGGACCCTCCTTGCAGGGATGTCCCATCCCTGGGTTCAGGGGGTCTGGGAGCAGCTGCCTGGCCAAGGTCAGCCTCTGGCTGCAAGGACATTTGCAGCAGTGCCTGGCTCCTGCTCTCCCCCAGCTCCACACGAGCTGCATTGCTCGTAAGGGCTTAATGATTACCCTCAGATAACTTTATTGGCTGGGAATTATTGGCTGGCTCTGCTGCAGCACCAACACCAACCTCCCTCCTCTCTGCAGCCAGGCAAGAGTGAAACCAAGCAGGGAAGGTGGGCAAAACCCCAGGGTCCATGGGCTGGGCAAGCCCCCAGGGGCTGCTCTGGGGGCTTCAGGAGGATTTGTGGCTCAGGGGGTCTTTGCTTGCATGGAAACAAAGCAGGGGATGTCCATCCTTGGCTGGGCAAGCTCTGGTTCCATTCAGGTTTCTGAGCACTTTTCATTGCCAGAGCACTTCAAAGACATGATGGAATTAATTCCTGGGAGCCCCGGGGGAGGGAGGCAGGTAGGGAGGTGGAGCTGGGATCCACGAGGGTCCACGGGCAGGTGGGAGCTGCGGGTTCAGCCGTGGCCCGTGGGAGTGAGGAAAAACAGGATGGGGATCTTGCAGTGCTGGGTGTGTGATGGTGACACCTCATTGCCACTCGGATGAACTTTGGGGGGGGGTTCCTGAGGCTGTGGGGGCAGCAGGAGCCCCCTGAGCAGGGGGAGGTCCCGCTGCCCTTTGGGGTGTGGGAGGGGTCCCCATCAGGGCGCAGGTTCGGGGTGCCGAGCCCATCGCCATGGAAACGCAGCATCCTGCGCCGAGCGCATCCTGCGGGGCGGGCTCGCTCTGCCCTCCCTCCTCCCCTTCCGCGGGGCAGGCATTGATCCGGGAACGTGCTCTTGGCATGTATGATCCATGCAAACACCGTGTTCCTATTGATCAGCCTCCTCTGCCGCTCGGGCTCCGTGCTGCCGGCAGAAACAAAGGGAAGGAGGGGAGAAATCACCCAGCCCCACACCCAGCAGCCCGGGCAGCAGCCCTGGGCTCCCTCTGGAGCTGCCTTCCCCTTTCCTCCCATCTCCCCTCCTTCAGCCCTTCCCTCTTGTTCCTGCTCGCCAAAATTGGGCCAAATTCCTCCCTTTGCTCTGCTGGTGACCAAGGAGCCAACAGGTCCCTGTTCCACTCCCAGGGATGTGGGGGGACACTCTGAGTGTGCTGGGGTCCCAAATCCACCTCCTTTGCCAGCCCAGCTCTGTGTAAGCCTTAATAATTACAGTGACGAGTCAATAACAATTAGGCCTAACAGCCACTCAGCAGAATTGACACAAATTATTTTAATTTTATGTTTCTATCGATGAACTTTTCCAGGTTGGCAACTTCTCCCCCATTCCCAGCCCCACACTTGCCAGGCACACTCCCAGGTTTGGGGATCTCTGTTGTGGCCTCTTCCCACACCCAAAATCCAGAGCTGTCTGCAGGGGAGGCTGTTTGTGCATGGGCAGCTTTCTCCTCCCAGGAGAAAATCCTCTGCTCTTCCAGGGAAGGTGGTTCCAGTTGTTCCTGAGGCACAGCCAGAGGGGAGAGGATGGGCTCAGGCTTTGTTCCAGAGAGCTGACTGCAGCCTCCTTCCCACAATGTGATTTTTAGGATACTTTACACACATACTTTCTCATTCATGGTGGGGATGCATCACCTCAGCTCTGGCTGGTATCGTGTCAGACTCTTTCCACAATTGACCCACTTGACACATTTATATTACATTGAAATTATAATGAATCTAATCCAAATGATGCCTCAAAAGCAAAACTTCATATCTAAAGCTGCCTGAAGTGGCCTCATGTAGGAAATGCAGCCACAACCCCGTGGGTTCAAGCTCTGGGGCTTGCAGCACCTCCAGCCCTCCCAGCAGCCAGAACCAAACCCTGCTGTGGCACCCCAGGCAGGGAAGAAAGCACAGGTAAATTTTTATCGTGCTGGCTGCTGCTCAGTGAATGATTCAGAGTTTTTCCTTTGCTGTTTGCAGCTCTGTGCCATTGATGGCTCGACCTGCTCCACATCCCCTGGGACACTGCAGAGCTCTGCTGTCCCAGCAGTGACCCTCGAGCTGTGGTCACCGAGCCCCCTCCCGTCCCAGAGGGATCCCTGGGGATTCTCATCCCTGTTCCTCCCCCTCCTGCCTCTCGGGGTGCTTTTCCCGGAGTTTTCCAGCGCTGGGAGCCGGCCCTGCTGGGCTGTAAATTGCCGGCATCCCGGCACTGCTGACCTGCATCTTTCTCCTCTGCTGTCATTAGGGCGAGGCAGCCCATTCAGTGGGTGACAGGTGCTCAATTGCTCTTAAGTGGCTCCCAGATAATTGGGGAGGTCTTTAGCTACTTGTAACTTCCAATAATAAACAATAGAGAGAGGGGGAAATATCCACACAGAGCACTTAACTGATGGCCTGGTTGTCAAAACTGCATTAGGACTCTTCTTCTTCTAGCTGTGCCACCCTGACAAGCCAGAGCCACCTTCCCGCTGTCCCTTGGGCGTGCTGCATGGCAAAGGGTGAGACCCCGGGCTCAGCACCACCACTGCTGGGGTTTGGGGGGCTGTGTGGGGAGGTTTGGAGGGTTGTGAAGTCCTCTTGGGGGGTTTTGTTTGGGTGGAGGGAGTGCAGATGCAAATCTCAGATCCAAAAGCCAAGTCTGACACCTCAGAACTGCTGTTGCAGCAAAAGCTGATCTCAGATCCCCTGAGCTGAGCACGGTCTGATCTTGTCCCATCCCTGGAAGTGTCCAGGTTGGACAGCCTGGGGCAGTGGAAGGTGTCCCTGCTGTGGCAGGGAATAAGATGGGCTTTAAGGTCCTTTCCAAACCAAACCATTCCATAATCCCATCATCTGTTCTTTAAATCCAAACCAGGGAGCTGCTTCTGCCCACTCTGAGCCAACTGCAGCCACCCCCTGGTGAGGTCCCTCTGCTCTGAGTAAGGCACTTACCATCCCAAAAGCAGATGAGAAAAGGGTTTTCCCAAAGCTCCTCTGTGGTTCTGCAAGAAGAATTTCCATGGAGCTTCCATCCCTCTGCCTGGCTTCTGCTGGGAGCCTCATCCCTGGCAGGGGGAAAGCAGGGAGATGGGATGGAGCCTGCAAAAGTGCTCAGATCAGGTCTAAAACTGCAACTCCTTCAAAAAGATCTCAGAAACACTTCTGTATCTGATGGGATGGGATGGGATGGGATGGGATGGGATGGGATGGATGGATGGGATGGGATGGGATGGATGGGATGGGATGGATGGATGGAAGCCAGGGGTCATGGCAGCACTAGCTGCCCATGCAGATGCAGAAATGTAATTTCCCCTTGGCCTGCTCTGGGTTAAGGGAGAACTCAGAGCCAGCAGGAAAGGAGGGAAGAAGGTCCAGGTCCTCTGCTGGAGCCTTCCTTGTTTTCCCACTCAGCAGCTCCCTGAAGTTCTGGAGTGGCTGCACTGTGTACCAGCTGCCCTGGGAGTTCCATCCTGTTTCAGTTCCTCCAGAACAGCTTCCTCCCAAAGTGAAGCCCGTGTCCCACCTGCCAAGCCCAAATTCCTAAAGGAGCCAGTGGGGATGTGAGGAGACTCCTCAGGTAACTGTGCTGTGCTCTGCCAGGTGACCTCTGTGTCCCTTGGTGCCACTCCAGTGGTTCAGGAGCTGCTAGGGGGGTCTGAAGTCACCCCTCACATGAACCCTCCTCTCCTTGTGCTTCTGAGCCTCCCTCAGCAAGGCCAGGCTTAACTTTGGCCACCAACCACCAAAATCCCCGTGGCTGTGCCTGGGGTTGGGATCTCTCTGATTAATCCCTCATTTTCTGCAAATATTGCTGTTCCCACAATGGCCCCCCAATAGTGGGTACCCTCACCCATAAATTCTCCATTGATTCACCACAAGAAGCAAAGGGCCACAAATATTATTCCCAATGAATAATTCAGGCAGCTCTAAGCCCTGCCTGGTGCGTTCATTACCCTCCACGAGGACCTGGGGGATACAGCTTGAAAGGTCCTGTAAAAGGAAACTGGGGAAGATTTATTTTTAAGGGTGGGCAAATCCCGATAACCACGGAGGGAGGGGTGTGCCTGGTGCTCAGCCCTCGCTCTGTCCTCCCCCTTTGTTAAAAAAGGAAAGCACTTAGGATGCTGCCGGGGCTCAGGCCACTCTCCTTTCTTCCCCGCCGAAGCTTTCAGGGATGAAAGCATCTGAAGTGCTGGGAGCTGAGCAGGGAAGGCAATGACGCCCCTCCTTCAGCCCTGGGCTTGCCTGCGAGGTGGCAGCAGGGTCACCGCGGGAGCAATTCTCGCTCCGGGGCTGGGCTGGGCTGTACCTTGCGGAGCCTCAGGGAACCCACAGGGTGCTGGGACCCATCCTGTGCCACCAGGGGCTGGGGACCAGGGAGCACAGACAGGTGTGAGCAGCTTCTGGTGACCCTGTGGGGCTGCAGGTGCTGCTGGGGCAGGGGGAGTGGGAGTGCTGCAGGGCTGCCCTCTCTGCATGACCAAATCCCCTCCAAGAAAAAATAAAAGAAAAAAAGAAATAAAGAAAAAAAAGAGAATAGGGGGAAAAAAAAGAAAAATAGAAAAGCTTTTGTCACAAAAGTTGGAAATGTGACGCTATTTTGTCGTGGTCTCCGTTCAGCCATGTAACATTTCAGTGTTTTTCCTTTTCCTGCTCCTTATGGCACAGATTCTTGTCTTCTGTTACAGAAAGCTCTAATGTGTCAATGGAGATGCTCCAGGTATTCTAAAGTTTGCAAGTTTTAAGGTTTTCTTCTGCTTGAAGAGGTGATCTCCATCCCTCCCTAGAGAAAATCCAAAGAATTCCTTCACAAGAGAAGTCACCACTCCTGAAATTTGGATTTTTGAAGAGACCTGACTGAAGCTGCATGGAAAGAGAGACACTTTCCTCGGAAAATTGCCTTTTATCTTGGAGGAAAGGCACAGACATTTTTCTGTTTTATTTAAGAAAGGTAAACACAAAGAGAGGGTCAAGGTTCTGATGTGAGCTGGATGCTGCTGAGGTTTGGAGTCAGGTGCTGGCTCTGCCCCAGGGTCACTGGTGCCCAGCTCTGCAGGTCACCCAGACTGTGAGCACAGAACCACAGAGTGCTTTGGGGTGGAAGGGACATTAAAATTCATCCAGTGCCACCCCTGCCATGGCAGGGACACCCCCCACTGTCCCAGGCTGCTCCAGCCCCAATGTCCAGCCTGGCCTGGGACACTGCCAGGGATCCAGGGGCAGCCACAGCTGGCCACTGCTGCTTCCTACCCTCCCAGGGAACAATTCCTGCCCAATATTCCACCTATCCCTGCTTTTTCAGTTTAAATCCATTGCCTGTCCATGCTGCTGAGCCCCTTGGAGCACGTCCTGTCCCTGGGCACTGCCCCCAGCCAGGATGCTCCTATAAACAATATCCCCTTCTGCTGATCCCACACTTCCCTGCTCACCCAAAAAGCAGCTGCATTTCACCAGGGCTGTGCCCATGAACCTCCTGGGCTTGGAGACTTGCACATCCCTGACTGGCACTTACTTCTGCCCTCTGTTATCCCTGCCAATAAAACCTGCTCTGAGACTGAGCCCGGGATCACCCATGGCAGGATCCACCTCCCACCCCCTGAGCAGGACCAGAGGTGGCAGCAGGGTGGGGACACCTGTCCCTGAGAGCTGCATTCACCCTGGTGTGGGGCAGTGACCATCAGGGGGACAAAGCTCCCTGAGGGTGCAGATCCTTCTCTGCTGGCCTCAGCCTGGGGCTGCATTCAACAGACTCCCTCCACCAGGGACCAGTGCCATCCAAGGGCTCCCCTGGTGGGGTTTCAGTGCTGGGATCCTGGGCAGGAGGAGGACTCTGCTGCCTTCTCCACATCCAACCAGTGCAGGAAATATCTTTGGTCCCCTGTCTGTCAAAGCCAAGGGGAGATTTCCCCCCTCACTCTCCAGGCTCAGCGTGGTGGAGGTGACCAGGAGCATCCCAAGGGACCTTTGTGGAATCACAGAATGAAAGAATCACAGAGTTGGAAAATTCTTCCTAAATTAGCCTTTACTGAATACCTCTCTGCCCACTGGCAAAGTGCCACATTTCCTCTGCATTCCAAACACTTCCAGGGATGGTGACTCCACCACTGTCTGGGCCAATGTTTGAGCACACATTCAGTGAGGAAATTTTCTCAATATCCAATGTAAACCTCCCCTGGCCCAGCCTGAGGCTGTTCCTTCTCCTCCTGTCCCTGTTCCCTGGAGCAGATACCAAATCCCCCCTGGCTGTCCCCTCCTGTCAGGGAGTTGTGCAGAGCCACAAGGGCCCCCTGAGACTCCTTTTCTCCAGGCTGAGCCCCTTTCCAGCTCCCCCAGCCCCTCCTGGGGCTCCAGCCCCTTCCCCAGCTCTGTTCCCCTCCCTGGACACTCTCCAGCCCTTCAGTGTCTCTTGCAGTGAGAGGCTCAGAACTGGACACAGGATTTGAGGTGGGGTCTCAGCAGTGCCAAGATTTTGTCCCTCTCTCTCTCTGGTACCATCATTTCCATCCAGGCCAGGGCACTCTCAGCAGGAAGATGCCCAGTGGCAGCTTAGAGTGCAGGTGATGGAACACCCATCTCTGGTGGTGGATAACTGCTGGTGATTAATTACCCTGGCTATTCAGAGCCTCTGCCTGGCTCCCAGCAGAGCCAGCAGCATCAGAGTCTCGTTAGGTCTTTGTCCCAGAGCCCCGTGTAGGTGTTTGAACAAATCCACCTTTTAACCTCCTCATGTGCCTGTGAAACAGCCTCAGAGCAGCAGTGGGAGCATCAGCCTTGCCCAAAAGCTGTTCCAGTGGTGTCAGCCCTGATCCCAGGTGGACAAGGAGGGAGCTGGAGGCTCCAGGGGTCTGCTGGGACAGGCACAACAGGAGAGTGGCCCCTTGTAAATTTGGGGCTTGGCCATGGCCAGGAGGCTCAGCAGGGGACAGAGACACCATCCCTCCCCAAAAATCCGGCTGCTGGTGCCAAAGCTGTGCCCCTCAGTGGGGCCTGAACCCCAAACCCAGACCCTGCACTCCATGGGATGCTCCCCAGGCCCAGCCTCCACCCCTGCTTCCCCCAAACAGCACAGCACGGACAGGCCCATCAAGTGAAAGGTGGAAAAAGGTAATTAATCTACAGAGAAAAAAGTGTTAATACCTCTAAGACACCGGGGACACTGGCTGTCAGCTTCCACCAATTAGTCACCTAAAACCCTGCCTGTATGATCTCTGTGGTACAGCTGAGTTGATTACTCTAATTAATTTTGCATTGATCTGCATGGATCTGCAGCACCAGGGCCTATCAGGGCTGGAGGAGGAGATGGATGGAGCCCTGCTGGGGGCTGGAGGAGGGAGCACATCCCCATCCCACAGCTCCTCCCGCTGCCTCCCTGTCCCGAGGCTCCTGCAGGCACAGGTGACACAGCTGTCCCCAAACCAGGGCAGGGAAAGAGGCAGGGACTCGCTTTGGGCTCCTGTCCCACCCTCTGTGCACATTCCTTCATCCCTTGCTGTTCTCCCCATCTCCCAAGTTGTACCTTAGGGGTTTTTGGAGCACCTTTTGCCATCTGTCCTGGTTTGAAGGACAGGTGTCTGCCAATAAAGGTAGAAGCTTCTCTTTGAAATGGAGAATGTAAACCACTTCCCTCAAAATTATTATAATTTTGAAATTAAGGGGCTCTCAGGCAAAGATAAGGGAATTAGGAATAACAGTTCTTTACTAGGAAAATTAAAATACAAATGCAGTATTACAAAGAACAATCCCAAAACACTGGCAGAGTCAGAATCCAAGCTGACACCCGTCAGTCAGTCAGGGTGGTGGCAGCAGTGCCATTCAATGGTGGCTGCATCCTCCTGCAGTGGCAGATGTGGTTCAGCTGCAGCAGTGCTCCTGGAGAAGGTGCAGTTTCCTCTGAAGGTCCAGGGATGATGTGGAAAGGTCTCGCTTTCCTCTGGAATCCAGTGGAAAGAAGGTACCTTGCTGTCCAAAATCTCAGTTTTTTATCTGGGTAGGAAAGGCTTGGCTCCTCCCCTGGCTGGAGCATCTCCCAGTGGGATGATGAAATTTTATCAGTCATGCACTGGGACTCAATGGCCATTAACAGGAGATATCTCCTGGAGGGAGGATGGGCTGTGGAAAGATAAAGATGATTGCCCCAGCTGGTTTAAACCTGACTCATTAGCAGATAATGTGTGCCAGGAGATAAAGATCACTGCCACACCCAGTTTTAAACAATGGCCCATTAACAGGAGATAATTCCCACAGAGATTAGAATCACTGCCACACCCAGTTTTTAACAATGGCCCATTAACAGGAGATATCTCCTGGAGGGAGGATGGGCTGTGAAAAGATAAAGATTATTGCCCCAGATGGTTTAAAGATGGCCCATAAGCAGATAATGTGTGCCAGGAGATCAGGGTCACTGCCACACCTGGTTTCACAGATGGGGACAGAATCCACATTTCTGGCCACACCAACCCAACACACCATCTCATACCCAACAAATACTGTGGGCACCCATAACAGCCTGGGGGCTGCTGCTTTCAGAGAGTCATGGAGTGGTTTGGTTTGGTTTGGTTTGGTTTGGTTTGGTTTGGTTTGGTTTGGTTTGGTTTGGTTTGGTTTGGTTTAAAGGGACTTTAAGGATCTCCCTTTGCCTTTCCAAGGAGAATCCCAACCTCCTGCTGATTTCCCCTTTCCACCATGCCTAAGTGCTGGTTCTAATCCACCTCAAGCAGGCTCAGCCTCCTCTTTTGGGGGACTCTGTTCACTCTCAGGAATGTTTCGTGACAGTGGAAAGCCAAACATTTGGTGGTTTCAAATTTAATTTTTTTTCCCTTCTTACTTGGCTGAAATTTGACCTAAATTCACCAATCTGGTCTGAACTCCTCCAAACCCAAACTCCAGGTGACACTGGCAGAACCTGTGTGGATCAGGATCCATCACCATCCTCCTATTTAGGGATTAATTTCTCCCCTCCCCAACATTCTCATGGAGCCTCTCAGCAGGAGGGACCCCTGGCTGCCAGGAGGAGTTTTCATGGCTCTTTTCACACCTCCCAGCATTTTGTGCATCCCATGCTCCAGCTGGGATCACCCACGGGCTGCACATCCCCAGCGTGGTTTGCTGGAGAAACATCTCCTGGAGCCAGGACTCCTGATGAGCCTTGTCCCAGCACCTCCTGCTCCTCCCATGGGCATTTTGCCAGAGTTTTCAGGGATGTCACCACTCCTCAGCTCTTTGACCTTTTCTGTTTTGGTTTAGGGCAAATTTCAGAGAAAATTTTTGAATGGGGTGTTTTAGGAAACAGATTTAAGCAGTCCCTCTCTCAACTGGTTCAGGGAAATATTTTCTAAGAGAAAGTGGAAAAAAACCTGTTTATTTAACAGGCAAAGCACTTTCCAGCAAAAAAATGAACAATATTAAACATCAAAACTTCTTGTTGCTTTGAAGAGATGGATGGATGATGGATGTATGGATGATGGATGGATGGATGGATGGATGGATGGATGGATGGATGGATGGATGGATGGATGGATGGATGGAGCTCTGGGCTGGAGAGTGGTTCAGCAGATGAAAACAAGAGGAGGATGAGGGAAGGCTCCAGACCAGCTCCTGTACTCAGGGAGCATCTCCAGCCCTGATTTGCCCAAATTCAGAAGGGTCCCTTACGTGGGGTGCAGCCCAGCTCACTCAGTCTGTCCTCAGTCCCTCCAGTGCTGGGAAATGTCACAGCCCAGGTGAGACACAGGTGTGAGCTCCTCTGGGTTTTCAATCCAGAGCAGGCTCCAACAACTCCAAGGAAAAACCACCACATTCCAGGGAGCTTCTCTGCCTCAGCTAGCAAAAATAAAACCAACCAAGAACAAAGGAGAGCTCTGTCCTGCTGAGAGATTAAAAGCACCCAAAGATGGAATGAGGCAAGCGAGCAGGGAATCCTCCTTGCACAGTCCTAACAGGCAAAGGGTTGGCCTTCATCAGCATAATTTCCTGGGATTAATATTAAAAATGTTTCTAATGGCTCCCACTTGTTTATTAAATACCCAGCGTGGAGATAAGTTATCAACCCTGGCTGGAATCACTATTAATCAAATATTCAAATCTGTGCTGCAGTTGGCCACAATGGGACACATACATAATTCTCCAGCTCTGGTAATAATTAATCTTTTTCTCCCCTTTTCTTCCCTTCTACTTTGGACTCCTGCAAATATCTTTTGGTGTTAAGAGGTCCCCAGAGAGACCTGCCTCTAAATGAGGTGTAAAAATCTAAGCTGCACAAAAAATAGCATGAGGCTGGGATCGATATTCTCTTCACAGCTACATCGATTAACAACAATATTCTTCATTTATTAATTATGAAGGGGAATTTTCCATCCTTGCATCTCTTTCTCTGTTTGTTGCTTGGGTGGGTTGGTGAGGCCTCAGAGGACTCCCCCTGGGCATCCTCTGGGTGCTGACCAGGCCAAGGAGGAGCTGGAATCTGCCAGGGAAGTGGGGATGGGTGGGAGCAGGGACAGGGAGCAGAGTGTGGCTGCCTGGGAGTCTGAGCAGCTCCAACAGCCCTGCCTGGGGGCTGGGACCTTGTGCAGGAGGGGATGGGGAGGGGCTGGAGCTGGGCTGGGTGGAGCTGAGGGAGGGAGGGATGCATGGATGGATGGATGGATGGATGGATGGATGGATGGATGGATGGATGGATGGATGGATGATGGATGGATGATGGATGGATGATGGATGAATGGGTGGATGGAAGGATGGATAGAAGTCAGGGATGAATGGAGCTCAAGGCTGGAAGTGCTGAGGGTTGGATGGAGCTGAGGGATGGAGGGATGGATGGAGATGAGGGATGGATGGAGGTCAGGGATAGATGGATGGATGAATGGATGGATGATGGATGGATGATGGATGGATGGATGGACGGATGGATGGATGGATGGATGGATGGATAGATGGATGGATGGATGGATGGATGGAGGTCAGGGATAGATGGATGGATGGAGGGATGGATGGATGGATGGATGGATGGATGGATGGATGGATGGATGGATGGATGGATGGATGGATGGATGGTTGAATGGAGCTCTGGGCTGGAGAGTGGCTCAGCAGATGAAAACAGAAGGTTGAGGAAAGGCTCCAGAGCAGCTCCTGTACTCAGGGAGCATTTCCAGCCCTGATTTGCCCAAATCCCAGTGGCTGTCCCAGCTCCAGCCAGCTGTTCCCATGAGTGTCTGACTCCCTCCCACCTCTCCCTGAGGGCTCTGCTCAGATCCAGCCAAGCTTCCAGTTCCTGCAAGGGTTCTGCTGGGCTCAGAAAACGTGCAGCTTCCTCATCAGAGCTCAGCTCTTCCCTGTGCTTTCCTTGGCATCTGCAAGTTCCCTGGCTGGGCTGGGACATCCTGGTTTGGCAGACAGAGCTCCCAGCAGGACAATCCCCCCGGCAACTCCCGTGGGAAATCCCACTCTCCAGCAGAGGACATTGCAGAGCCAGCCCAGCCCCTCCAGGTGCACAACAGCAGCTCCTGGGTCACATTTTGGGGCCAGGGAGATGGGAAATGGCAGGGGAAGGGATGAGCAGAGAGCAGGGAAGATGAGGGATGGCAAGAGGGTGAGAAACCTCAGGGGCTGAGCCCTTTCTATAGGGCACATCTTTTCCTCTTCCTTTTAGGAATCCACCAGCTCTGCCTGGGAGGTGCCACATCTCACTCTGAGTTTTGGAGATGCTCCTTCCCAAAACCCCCAAAGGAGCAGAGATGGAGTTTGTGTCACACCTCAGCCCTGATGAAATGTTTCCCTCAAATCCCTCCTTCTCAATATAAAAAGGACCAACTCAAGGGGTGCAAATACCCGACTCAAACAGGAATTTACACTTGTGGAGCTCTGCACACCATTGCTGGGTCCTGCCCAGAGGGAGGGAGCAGCAGTGAGCTCACTGCTGGCAGGGGTACTCAGGCACACCTTGTGTTTCAAAGTGTGTAATCGTTATTTAAAGTGAAAATTACCACCGAGCTCTATTAGACTTTAAAACAAAAATTAGAGGTTTTTAGAATAGATTTTCCCTAACGAGGAGTGTGATGTATGGGCCTGTTGGAGAGTGTGTGAGCCAAGTGCTGCAGAGTGGAATGAAATGGCATCAGTGGCATCCCCCACCCTCCACACTGCTCTCCTCCCCCCAGAATCCATCCTGGCACCCTCTGGCACTGGGACAGGGGCCAGACACCTCCTTCCCTCCAGGTTAGAGTGAGCAAAGACATTTCCTTCCTCTCCAGAGACAGACATTTCCCTTCCTCCTAAATCAAAGACAGCATCCAAGAGGCCAATGGTCCATCCCTTTCCCCCTAAATGCATTTGCAGCCTGGATGGTTTCCCATTCCCTTCAACATTCACTCTGAAACACCCTCAGTTTTGGAGCAGAATTCAGCTTAGATGGAAAATTTCTTTCACAAATTTAGCAGGTTTAAAATATGTGCTTTTTTTTCCCCCTAGCTGACCAAACCCTGAACCCCTGTGTTGTGTGAGAGTGATAATGGTCAAACCTGGGGGTGTGGGACAAGGTTTTGTGTTTGGCTCCTGCTGCTGTTCTGGCTCAAAGCTCATTTTGCAGACCCATGTGTGGAGCTTTCATATCTGTTCCAGAACATGGAAATGAGCTCTCTGCAATTCCAACCAAATAGAATTGATGTTTTCCCAGCCTCATTAAATGTGCTATTTTTACCTCACGAGGTGCAATGTCCCTCCGTGCTCCGCAGCAGAGGGGCTGGGACAGGTTTAAAGCAGCAGCTCTTCACGTGAAGTTCTGTTCAATTTCTGTGTTATCTTTCCCAGCACCTTATCAGCCTCTCCAGGCTATCTGCCTTCCCCATCCCTCCCCTCGTGGCTGTCAGCGAGCTGGAGATGCTAAATGTGAAAATCCTTTTCCATCAAACCTCAGCACGGGTGATCCGTGGGCAGAGCCCCAGCCAGGAGCTCATCCCGAGGGCTTTTCCTGGCAGCTGCAGCCCAGGAGCTCCAGAGGAGCCTTCCAGGGGCACCTCCTGCCCTGCCATGGAGCATCTGTGATCATCCTACATTTTCCACCCAAGCACTGCTGGCAAATTCGAGCTGCTGGAGGGTTCCCCTTTCCCAGTTCAGCCCATGAGCTGCAGATGGTTCTCAGAGAATCCCAGGATGGTTTGGGGCAGAAGAAACTTTGCAGCCCATCCAGTGCCACCCCCTGCAATGGGCAGGGACACCTCCCACTGTCCCCAATGTCCAGCCTGGCCTGGGACACTGCCAGGGATCCAGGGGCAGCCACAGCTGCTCTGGGCACCCTGTGCCAGGGCTCCCCACCCTCCCAGGGAACAATTCCTGCCCAATATCCCATCCAGCCCTGCCCTCTGCCACTGGCAGCCATTCCCTGTGTCCTGTCCCTCCATCCCTTGTCCCCAGTCCCTCTCCAGCTCTCCTGGAGCCCCTTCAGGCCCTGCCAGGGGCTCTGAGCTCTCCCTGGAGCCTTCTCTTCTCCAGGTGAGCACTCCCAGCTCTGCCAGCCTGTCCCCAGAGCAGAGGGGCTCCAACCCTTGCAGCATCTCCCTGGTTCCTCTGCACTGGCTGCAGCAGCTCCACGTCCTCCTGCTGCTGCTGCCCAGGGCTGGGGCAGCTCTGCAGGTGGGGTCTCACCTGAGCAGGCAGAGGGGCAGAATCTCCTTTCACACAATCTGGGCAAGGGCAGCCTGAGGTGTTGTTCAGTTCTTCCCAGCATCACAATGATCCCAGCTCCTCCATCCCCATCCCTGGGAATCCCACAGATTGGATGCTCCTGTCTAAGAATTCCTGAACCCCATGAACAAGGGTGTCCCCAACACTCTGCCATGAACCCATGGTGAAGAAACGCCCCTAGCAGCTGCTCACTGTCCCCTTTCCCTCCAGCTGAGAGTGCCACCAGTGCCTGGAGCCTGCAAGGTCTCTGCTTGCTCTGCAGGCTGGCTGTGCCCAGCAGGATGTGCTGGCAGAGGTGGCCCAGGCAGTGCTGGGGTGCCAGGGGAGAGGAGGCAGGGGGGGCTCTGGCAGGAGGTGAGCATTGAATGGGCAGAAATCAGCGTACCTTGAACAGTGCTCAATCCCCTATTGATCAGCTGCTGGTGCTGCTGCCGCAGTGCTGCTTTGGGGAGGGGGCAGGGAGGCAGGGAGAGGCTCAGGAGGGGGCAGGGAGAGGCTCAGGAGGGGGCAGGGAGCCCAGAACACGCCTGTGTCACAGATGCTCCAACTTCCCAACTTCACCCTGTCCTGCTGGGCACAGGGCTGCCCACCTTCCCAGGCAGCTCTGCTCTTAGCCTTGGCCCAGGGGGTGTTTTTGAGGCAGGAGGGTGGAGGAGCAGTCCAAAAATCTCCTCTCTCCTGCCCAGCCACCTTCTTGCCAGAGCTTCCTCAGATGTTCAAACTGAGGGTCCACCCAATGCCAAGAGCAGCAGCCAAGAGCCAAAGGAGGGAGAGGGAAATGTGGTCCTGTCCTGGCTGGGAGCCCTCTGAGGGCACCCAAAGGAGTGTGGGGGGACCTGATCCTGCTGTGTGTCTCTGTAGGAGAGTGGCTGTGTAGGAGCAGAGGTGGGATTGGGCTGTCCCACGCTGTCCAAGGACCAGTGCATGGCCAAGGTGGCCAAGAAGGCCAATGACACCTGGCTGGTATCAAACCAGCATGGCCAGCAGGGCTGGGTTTGGGATGGTCCCACTGGGCTGGGGACAAACCTCGAGTGCTGTGTCCAGCACTGACCCCTCAATGCCAGAGAGACACTGAGGGGCTGGAGCATGGCCTGGGGAGAGAACAGAGCTGGGAAAGGGGCTGGAGCACCAGGAGGGGCTGGGAGAGCTGGGAAAGGGAGAAAAGGAGGCTCAGGGGGCCCTTGTGGCTCTGCACAGCTGCCTGACAGGAGGGGACAGCTGAGGGGTAGGGCTGTGCACCAGAGAACAGGGACAGGAGGAGAGGGAACAGCCTCAGGCTGGGTCAGGGGAGGTTTGGATTGGATATTGGGAGAAATTCCTTCATGGAAAGGGTGGTCAGGCCTTGGAACTGTCCAGGGAGGTGGTGGCATCCTTATCCCTGGAGGTGGCACTGAGTGCCTGGGCTGGTGACAAAGTAGGGATGTGGCACAGCTTGAACTCAAAGATCTCAGAGGTGACTCTGTGGCTCTGTGTGACCAGAGGCACTGAGGAAGGTCTGGTGGGATGGAGCAGGGCAGGGCAGGGCAGGGAGAGCCACAGCCTTGAGCTGGTTTGGGCTCAGGCCACCCATGAGCAGGGTGAGTGTGAACACCAGGATGACTCTGGGTGTCCCCACAGCCTGGGCTGGCTGCCTGTGTCCTGCACTGTCCCCATCACCCAAACACCCTCAGCAGCCTTGGGGACATCTGCCAGGGGCCTGCTCATGGGAGCAGCCCCATTTCTGCTGGGAGGACTGGGAACACACACTGGGCTCAGGAATGAGGGAGGCAGGGAGCCAAAACCCCACCCCCAAAGGTCACAGAGTTAATTCCAGCTCGTGCCCCCCTCTCACACCTCACTGATTAATAATTGAAGAAAATGTATTTCTTTTTCAGCTTGGCATAAATCAAAAATAAACACAGCATCCATGTTCTGCCCCAGGGAGGGAGCAGGAGTATGAGCTGCCTTGGAGCAGGGGAGGATGGGATGGTAGTGGGGGCTCTTTGGAAAAGGCTGACATTGACTTCGAGCTTCTCCCATTGAAATCAGCACTAAAAAGCTTCTTGAGAGGAGACCTGAAAGGGGCCAGTGCCGCTGGGCTGTGAATCTGCTACCACCAGGGAAGCCTGAAGGGTTTTTGGGCATTTCCCAAGCCCAGGTCCTCCATGGTTCCTCATCCCAGGTCCTCCATTTCTCCTGCTCCTGGGTCCCCCACCCATCCTGCTCCCTGGTCTCCCTGCTCCCAGGTCCTTCTTGCTCTCAAGTCCTACAATTCTTTCTGCTCCCAGCCATGGCTCACCTGAACTACAGGCAGCCTCTGCAGAGACATTTTTGGATTGCTGGAATGGTGTGGGGGGAATTCACCAGTTTAGCACCCACACAGTCCAGGAAAACCTGGAAAAGGAAGAGGAATGGCAAGGATGTGTCCCTGCCTCTGCCAGGGCCGTCTGCCTGAGCAGCACCAACCATCCCTCTGTGCCACTGGCTCCTTCTCCCATCTCTGAGGATCCTCATCCAGGAGCTCCTGTGCTCTCCATCCCTGCTCCCGGGGTGACCCATGCTCAGCTGCTTCTCTCGGGCTCTGCCTGCGCTGTCTCCCTGCCTCCAGCCCCCCAGGCTGCTCGCAGAAGCCGAATCCCAACACTCCGTCCCGCCGAACATCGATTTGCATTGATGGATACTCAAGGAACGCCCATGGAAGACGCAGGCATCCCTAACCGGACCCGGCTCCTCCAGATTCATCTTCCAGCTGTCGCGGGGTGTACGTGTCGTCTGTAACCTCACATCTGGGCTCCGCACGCCTTATTATGCAGATCCCCTCTAAGGTGGAGCCTCGTTCTGCCCTGCCGGCAGCGCTCGTAGCCCTTTGTTCGGAGATGGAGCCGTGCAGGTACAGCCAGGATGGGCTGCAGAGAGAGCTGGAGGTGGCAGCGCTGCTGGAGAGCTCGCCCCGACACCCGGAGCAGCCTCTCCTCAGGGCTGGGGGGTGTGGGGGCACCCACATCCCCTAAAACTCCCGAGGAATTGTCCTGGGAGCTGTGATCCCGCTGTGCCCGGGGAGACCCCGGGGCGCTCTGATTTCTCTGATTTCTGGCAGCCGCCTGCCGTTCCCTCCCCTCTTAGGTTAAATAAAGCTTTGTGCTGTGATGAAGCCCATTAAAGTCAGAGGGGAAGGTGTGGGATTGAAATGTAGGACAGCAGCCGCTGGAGAATGTGGTTGCATGGGATCAATGGGAAATCGATAGCGGCTCTGCTCCGTGGGTTCCCGCCAGGCCCCGCTGCTGCTGCTGCCCTCCCCGGGACATTCCCAACTTCTGCACCCCTGGAACGGCCCCGGACAGCCCCCTGCCTCTGCACCCCCGGACAGCCCCCCAAAAGTGGGAAAGGAGGGGTTTGGGCATCCACCCAGCTCTTAGTGAAAGGCTACAGACGAAGGTCTGCAGCTGCGGAGGGCTCGGAGTTTTCCAGGGGGCTCGGATGGGGCTGAATCCCTGTGGGATGGGGGGATGAGGCTGAGCTCCGGCCGCTGCACCCCTCCAGCGGATTGTGGAGGGAGCAGCCACCACCCACCCGGGGTCAGGGACTGGAGCCGGTGCCATCGCTGATCCCTGGAGAGGGACGCGGCTGCGGGCAGCGCTCACCGAGCGAAACACCAGCAGGGCTCTGCTTCCCCCGCTCCGTCTGCACCTGGAAGGAAACCACAGGTGGTCCCCGGGGCTCAACCACCCCGCAGCTCCCAAGCAGCCACCCGGAGGGAACCTCTGCACCTCCTGCGCCCTCGGCCAGCGCGGGACCGAGCGCGGCAGGAGCGGGGAGCATCCCCCGGGCCCTGGGGCGGCACAAAGGGATCTGCCAGGAGCGGTGGTGGAACTGGGTGAAGTTTAACACCTCTGCGCATTGATGGATGGATCCCAGGCTGGTTTATCCGCGTTAGTGACACCCACAGGGCTCCCCCAGCCTCCGATTCGGGCTGGGAGCTGCTCTGGGAGTACCCAGCTGGGGAAGGAGCTCCCACCGCTCCCAGTGCTGCCCGTGGCACCCAGCGGTGACCGCCACTCGCCACGGTGCCGTCTGCCGTGGCATGTGCCCACCCGGAGCGGGGCTGTCACCCACCCTGGGCACAAATCCCTGTGACCGCCGGTCCCGGGCACATCCAGGCCCCTCCGAGGCTCCACCGCACTGCCGGTGCCTCCAAATGGCTCTTTGGGCCTCCTGGGGTGTCACCTCTGTCCCTCCCGCCCGAGAGGGGACACCTGGGGAGGTCTGGGAACGGGAAGGGATCTGCAAAAGCGCCATTAAACAGTCGGGTTTATCATTCCGGCTATAGTGAGCACGGTGAAGCCATGACATGATCCATCAGGGATGAACATTAATTATGATTGCACCTTGGGATCTTGATTGCCATTGATTTATCGATTCCTCGGCCCCTCGCAGCAGTGGCCGCTCCACAGGAATTGCACAGCAGGGAGGTGGCTGGGCTGGCCCTGAGTGGGATTTGGGGCTGGGGCCTCCGGCGACGCTGGAGAGGAGAGAGGGAATGATGCTTTTGAGGAGATGGAAGAAGGAAAAGAGGGACAAGGCGGCAGCAGCGGCTGCACCACGCCACCTCCTCCACGGCACACAGGGGACCGTGGCAGCTGCCGGGGGGCACGCAGCAGTTGGGGACACCGAGGAGACCCTGGGAGCCCATTCCGGAGCGGGATCCCACCGAGGCACGGACTGAGAAGGCTCTTTGTGGCAGGGTCTGTCCCCCCCGGAGCCTCCTGCTGCTGATCCCATCGAGCGGCCATCGGATCGATGCTGGCCGTACCAAGCGGGAGGAGGGACGGGGCTGCCGCGCCTCGCAGGGATTTTTTTCCATCGTCAGGCTCCTGGAGAAGGCGCCTCTGGGCTGTTCAGGCTTGGTACATCCAACAGTGATTGGCGAGGGTGGGAGAACAAAGCCCGTGGTGCCCCGGTGCGTCCGTGCTGGGGATGCCGGGGTCCGGGACCTGACTCCGGGCAGGGATGGGCTGCAGCATCCTCCTCATCTCAGCTTTATGGGCATCTTTCCTCATCAAACCACCCAAACCAGCCATCCACCCACTCAGAGCTGCTCTGGGCTGGCACTCAGCAGGATCCAGGCTGCTCCCAAAGCTGGGTCAGCCCTGGATAGCCATGGATATAGGCAAGAACAGCAAAGCCGTGAGCAAATGCTTGCTGAGAGTGACCCAGCTGCTGCCCCTGGTCCTCACCGTGGTCTTGGGCATTTCCAGCAAACCCAGTGATGCCCAGGGAGGTGCCAGCCATGAGAGCACATCACTGCTGAGAGCAGCCAGGCAGCTCGAGCAGTGAGAAAATAAATTAATTCAAATAAACTGGCAGTAATAGGATATTGATAACCAGGCCAGGGCAGCACTGAGGGGAAACAAGCCGGGAAAAACCTTCCCGGTGAATCTCCAGGGAAAATTTTTCGTAAAGGGTAAAAAAAAAAAAAAAAAAAAAAAAAAAAAAAAAAAAAAAAAAAAAAAAAAAAAAAGCTCTGCTGTACAATTAATTCCTTCTGATGGTCATTTCTCTGGCTGCCATTTAAGGCAGGCACTCGGGAAGTGCTGGGATATCGATGGAGAGGAGGAGGAGATGGCAGGACCTCCATCCCCCTGCCCCTCTGCACAGGCTGTAAGTGCAGGGCCCGTGATTTATTTAGTATCCATGAATACTGAGTGAAATCAGAATAATGGGGCACTTAGCCAAGTTACTGAGAAATCACTATTGTGATGCAATTTACTTCAATTAATTAAGCCTTTTTTGTTACCATTATTCCTTGTTTTACATTTTGTTTTAAATTTCAAACGATTGGGAGCATTGTGGTGGGAAGCTGATAGCTCTGGTTGGAGCTGCACAGGCAGAGCCATAAATACCCAGAGCTGCTCATCCCAGCCCCTCCCAGCCCCTCCCAGCCCCTGCTGCCCTCCCCAAAACTCAGCAAAGACCACAGAGCTCCAACTGCAGCTCCTCTGCAGCACCCACTTTGGTGCTCAGGTGGATTTAATGTGGTTTACTGCAGCTCCTGAGGATGCTCTAAGTTTGACCTGTGAAGGAAAAGCCTGAGCTTTGAGGGCAATGAGCAAAAAGGAATTTTTTTTCTCACTGTGTGAAAAAGGAAATCACAGAATCAGAGAATTGAATTGGGAGAAACCTTGAAGCTCATCCAGTGTCACCCTTGTGTCCTGGCAGGGACACCCTCCACTGTCCCAGGCTGCTCCAGCCCCAATGTCCAGCCTGGCCTGGGACACTCCAGGGATCCAGGGGCAGCCACAGCTGCTCTGGGCACCCTGTGCCAGGGCTCCCCACCCTCCCAGGGAACAATTCCTGCCCAATATCCCATCCAGCCCTGCCCTCTGGCAGTGGGAAACCATTGCCAGACACGGGCCCAGCCCTTGCAGCACGGAGGGAAGGATGCATCCCTCCCCTGTGGCTGCAGAAGGAGCTTTTCCCAGGGCAGGAAGGGAAGTTTTACCAGGTGCCCTTGGTGTTTCTGTGCTGACCCTCTCCAGAAGCCCTTGGCCAAAAGCAGAACTCAGGGAGGAGCAGCCCAGAGCTAAGCAGCCACCACCAGCACTGTGGAGTGGTTCTCATCTCCCCAGGCCATTACCAAAGGCAAAAACCTGCAGCAGGTGAGACCTGGGACCACCTCCCCAACACAGCTCATGCCAGGAGAGGACACCCACATCCCATGGGACACCAGGAGCTTCCCACTCCTGTCAGGGGCTGAGGAGGTGACCTCCAGCTGGTTCTGTTGTGCAGAGAACTGCTGGGTTTCTGTTTTCCCCAGCTGGACAGGAGCTGAGCCCTGAGCAGCTGCAGACTGCCCTGTCTGGCCCTACTCAGCCCTGGGTGCTGCTGGGTCACCCTGGGCTCCTCCTAAAGGGTTTAATGTTCAACTGAGCCAGGATCTCCCCAGGACCCAGCCCTGGATTTGTGGTCAGATAATGATCCCCCAAAGGAGCTGACGCTCAGCCACAGAGCACCCAGGTGGATCCCAGCCCCACAGGGACTCAGGTGGACCTGGCAGTGCTGAGTTAGGAATTGGATTCAACACTCTTGGAAACCCTTTCCAACCTTAATGATTGTGCATTTCTGTGATTCTCTTCCAGTCCTCCCACATCTCCAGCTCAGCAGCCCTGGCACCTGCTCAGCATCCCAACCCCCTGGGGTATCCCTGCCCCTCTGCCTCCTCCCCAGCCTCCAGCCCCACACAGAGCTGGGAGGGCCCTGGCAAACAAAGTTCTGATGGTTTGGTACCACCAGGGGCTCTTCCAGCCCTCAGCTGACGCCATTTAACCTCCAGTGGGCTCCATCCCCTGTGTCACTGTTCCAACTCCTGCACTGACACACGAGGGGCTTCTGTGTGGGGCTGGTGGGGCTTTTAATGGAGGGTAGAGAAAGTATTGGTGCCTGGGACCCTCTCTGGATAAATTCATACTGCGGGATTGATTCGATTTTTTCCTCCTTTTGCCTGATTCCTGGAGCCTCCTGGGTAACAAAGATTAAGCTTCGAGCCCTTCTGATATTACTTTGAAATGCAGAAACCTTCAGAAAAAGAGACTAAATCTTCCCTCAACCTAGAAAATGGCAAATATCTTTGGGGATGGGCAAATGCTGGGCTATTTTCTCCTTCTCCCACCCCAGAGTAAGCAAGCCCCACACCTCACAAACACCCCCAGGGGCACCACACTCTCCTGCTGCTGCCCAGAGCTGCCTCTGCTCCCTCTCACTGCTCAGGATTCTCAGACTCTCTCCTGTAACCAGGAGCACGGGCAGCAGCCACCTTAATATCAGATCAATTAATTATCAGCCCTGTTAGGATGAAGCTGCTGAAATGTGGGCTGGTAGAGCTCAGGAGTGCAAGCACAGAGCTCTCATTTCCCCAGTCCCATAATCACTGCAGACAGCCCTGGCCTGTGGTCCTGGTTACACCGGGGTGAACCTGGAGCAGCTCCAGGTGTTTAATTGGTGTCACTGGGGAGTTGCTGGGGACAGCAGCCTGCAGCCCTTTGGAGGGAGCCTGTCCTGCCTCTGGCAGCAGCAGCTCCTCAGCTGGGGGACAGCAGCCACTGGGGGCTTCACTGTGCATGGAGGTGGAGGTGGAAATTTCAGAGATTTGAGGAAATTGAGGAGAGAAGAGGTGAAGCTGAGACATGGGGGGCAGTAGATGGAGAGTCCTGAGACTGGGGGGCTCCTCAATGGAGGGAGGGAAGGCTGGGGAGGGGAAAGGGGTGGAGATAATATAGGGACAGGGAACAGGGACAGTGAACAGGGACAGGGAACAGGGGACAGGGACAGGGAACAGGGGACAGGGACAGGGAACAGGGACAGTGAACAGGAACAGGGAACAGGGAACAGGGACAGGGACAGGGAACAGGGACAAGGAAATGGACAGGGACAGGGAAATGGACAGGGTCAGGGAACAGGGACAGGGGACAGGGACAGGGAACAGGGACAGGGAACAGGGGACAGGGACAGGAACAGTGAACAGGGACAGTGAACAGGGACAGGGAAATGGACAGGGAACAGGGAACAGGGGCAGGGAAATGGACAGGGAACAGGGAACAGGGACAGGAACAGTGACAGGGAACAGGGAACAGGGAACAGGGAACAGGGACAGGAACAGTGAACAGGCACAGTGAACAGGGACAGGGACAAGGAAATGGACAGGGACAGGGGACAGAGACAGGGCAGCAGGTTTTGGTGTGGCCATGGGGTATTTATTCTCCAGGTTCTTGGGCTGCAAAGGGCTGGGCACTGCAGCCATGAGTAGAGGGCAGCTGGAAAAGTCCAAACAATTGAGGGATTTTATCAAACCATTCCAGACACTTTCCCAAGTGCCTGAGACCTGCCAATTCAAGTTTTTTCACTGGAGTTATTTTGGGCTTTTCCTTGGTCTCAGCCACACATTTCCTTTGCAGTCAGGTCCTTGAAGCTTGGTGATGTTCCCCAAATGCCACCCTGGGTTCCTTTCTTTGACCTCATAGTCCCCAGACTCCTCCTTGCCTGGTTCCACTCCCAGACTGGCCATCTCCCTTCAGCAAACAAAGGCTCCCACAGCCAAGGCCAGCTTTGCTGCTTCCTTTTCCTGAGCACCCCACAGCTCTGGATGAGTCCTTTTGGCTCTGCGCCAGCTTTGCTGCCTGCCCTGGCATCTCCAAAGGGGTCATTTCCCTGCTTCCAGCCCCTCCCAAAGGCTGGCCTGGGTAACATCTCCCTGCCAGGAGGTTTAACTTCCCCTGGACATCTGGAGGAGATTCCACCTGAAGTCCAAACTCCTTGGACTCACTTCCATGTCTGCTTCAAATGGGCAGCTCTGGACACGAGCCTGTCCCTGGAAAAACTCTGTGTTTTCAATGATGACTTCCATGCCTCATCCCTGGAAAGGTCCAAGGCCAGGTTGGATGGGGCTTGGAGCCACCTGGGCTAGTGGAAGGTATCCATGGCACAGGGATGGAGCTGAACGAGCTCTGATGTCCCTCCCAACCCAAAGCAGGTCTGGGAGTCCATCAAATTCCCTTTGGAAGACCTTGCCATTGAGTTTTGGCCATGCCCAGGGAAGCTCAGGGAAACTGGAAGCCACATTCACCATGTGTGTCCACAGGTCACTGCTCTCCAAAGCCAACCTGGAATTTCAAGACAGGGACTTTTATCCCCTCCAAATCCTCCCAGTCTGTGAAGGAAGTGATATCCTGACTCTATTTTTCTATCAATAAAGTTTATTGTCCTTTTCTCGCAAACCCTTCAGCAATTAAAAAAAAAAAAAAAAACGAAGAAGAGGAGGAAGAAGAAGACAAAGGGAGTTGATGTTTGACTGCTGGGCTATCACTTAAGTCCTTGTTCCTGTTTACTCAGGACTTATTAGAGCTCATTCAATGCCTATAGCATGGCTGGATCAATACCTGCTGGGAGCAAGAGAGATTCCGCTTGGCCACTGTAGCCCATGTTGCAGAATTGATCTGCTTGGCTGCTGCAATCTGAAAATCCATCTTTTTGCGCTCCCTGCCTCTCTCTGCCGCGGGTTGCTAAGCAACGGGGGCTCCTTGGGATGGCCATTGGCCAGCGCTGTGCTCCTCCCTGGACACTCGGCCACTTCGGGCTGCCACTCCTCCTGCGGGGCTCGGGGTGCGGGGAGCTGGGGAGAGGGCAGGGAGGAAGGGAAGGGGCTGGGGGGGTGGCAAGAGGAGGGACGAGGAGAAAAGGGAAATCGATATCACCTCACATTTAACCTTTCTTGGAAAAAAAAAAAAAAATATCTTTGAGAAAACTCTATTGACCCGTTCCTTATCACTCCTCAGCACAGCCTCAGTGCCAGCGCTGCTTTTTGGGGCACATCTCAACCTGTCCTCCCTTCTCCCTGCCTCCCTCACCTTGGCTGGACACAAAGTTATGCCAGGTTAGCTAAAGGTGTCTTTTTAAACTGATTTCATTAAACTGGGGCAAAACCTTTGTGCGGATGTACTGGGATCAATGTAAACCCCATTTGCATCGATTTCGCTTCGCTTTGGTAAAGGAATCGAATTATACAAACCAATACCAACCTGCTTTAAAATGATTTAAGAGTGTCTACACAAGACCAATTTTGGCTTGCAATTTTGTGTGTAGACAAGGTCCATCCCTCCTCCCAAAGAGCTCCTCATTAGGCAAATCCCAGGCTCTGGCTCCCATGGCCTCCCCAGCAGCCTGGTCTTTGCAACTCATCCTAAAAATGGTGCCAGGTTTTGCTGTTCCTCCATCAGGTGCAGGTCAGGGTGGGGAGGTGCTGCAGAATATTTCCTGTGCAGGTGTTGGTGCTGCTCTGGCTCCACCCCACTCAAATTGAAGGCACCTCGTGAGTTTCTTTTACTGCAGCCCCTTCAAGAAATTACATTTAGAGCTCAAACTTTATACCAGACCTTACAACCCTTGTTTTGTGACTATCTCACATGGCCAGAGGGGTCGATACTGCACCACAAGTGCTCCCAAGTGGATGTTTCCCCTTGGGAGACCCCCATGGGAGGCGGCTTCATTTCCCCAAGGGCAGGTGGGATGCCACAAAAGCTGCCACAAAATCTGGGCAAAGCCACTTTTCCCTGGGATCATCAAACCCAATCCCTTTGATCAGCTCCCACAGGAGGTAACTCACACCCAGAGATGCTCCTCAGAAGGAAAACGAGCTCAGAGCTGGCTCAGGGAAATTCTGACCCCAACCCTCAGCTGTCAGCACAACCTCTTTGACTACAGGATCCCCCACACTGACATGCCCTGGGTGTGCCCTGGGTCACCCCTTTGATGAATTTTGGGGTTCAACACTCAGCTCTGGGGCTCTGCATCAGGACAGTTCCCGGTCAAACTGAGGGAAGAAGCTTTTTCCTGCTGGAAAGGCGAGTCCACAAGGACCTGCCTCACATCTGGGTAGACTCTGGCTCACAATGGAGACAAGAAATCCTCCAGGGTGGGCTTTGATGTGAACCCCTGAACACTGTGAGCAGCTTTATGGACCCTCCTCTGACCTTCAGCCCAAGGAAGAACCATCAGAGGACAGGAGTGTTATTATCCCATCTTAAAGATAGATTGTTCTCCTATTTTAAAGATGTATTATTATACTGAAAGATAAATTATTATCTTAATGTAGATTAAAAATTCCAGTAGTTTTTCATCTAGAAGAGCTGAGCATAACTCAGACCAAGGCAGGTGCAGTTACTCAGACTTTACACCCAGGTGGGGTTGAATTCCCCATTCAGGGTGGCCAAAGGAAGCAAATCCTTTGTTGGGAGGAGTCCTCCCAACTCTGCTGCTGCAATTTTCTCCTCCTCTGCAGTTGCTTTTTGGAATTTTCTTGTCCTACACTATTTTTTTTCACCAAGGGGAAGGGCAGGATACCAACCTTGGAGGACAAGTTGAGAGCCCTGTCAATGCAGGGCTCTGTCCCTGGGAGCATCTGAAGCCTTTTCACATCCAGCAGAAATCAGGGATGCTTCAAAAGTTTGGAAAATCAGAAAAACGTCATTTTATTAAAAAAAAAAAAAAATCGTCCTTCCAAAGGAGCCACTGCTTTCTGAAATTTCCGTTTTCAAACATTTCATTTGCCATGTGAAAAGAACAGGAGTCATCAGATTATCCCACTTCAGCATTTCCAAAGGAATTATTTTCCCCTTCCAGCCCTGTGTGTTTTTATTTTTGTTTTTAAATCATGATTTATTTACACTAAAAGGAAATTTGAAAAACGGCCTGAACTTAAATTTAGCTGCTGCTCTAAAGCCCTGTCAGAACCCCCTGCCTTGATTGACAACGCCTGTGATGGTTGAGATTTCTTTTTTCAATTCCTTGGCGTTTGTTTTTCCTACATGAAGATATTAAAATTCCCATAAATCCTCACCAAAGGAGAATCCTGTCAGATCCCAAACCCCTTCTCCAAATTCCCAGGGGGGTTAAGCAGGTTCTTACAGGCTCTGATGAATAGCAGCACTTCCTCGAATTGGGGCAGTGCTTTCCCTCTTCCCGCTGGGATTTTTGGGATATTTTGCTTTATACACACGCTAATGGCTGCTGAATGATCACTTTACCAAGCAGCCCCTCACCAATCACCCGCCCCGGGTTCCGTGAGGACTCCCCACGCCCAGAGCAGGGCTCGGCAGGAACATTAACTGATTTTTGCTTTCACTCAGAGCTGCAGCATTGACGGCCCTGCTCGATATCTGACAAGCTCTGCCCTGGCCCCAGAGCTGAGCTGCGTCTCGGGAAAATCCTCCAGGTCCTGCCTGCCACAGGAACCTTCAGGGCTGATCCTCAGCTGCAGCACCCAGGCAGGGAGGATGTTCACAGTGCTCCTCCTTTCCCCAGATCTCTGAACAGCTCCAGCAGCTGCTGCTCCAGGGGGCTGGGGCTGGGCTTTGGCTTTGAGCCCTTCCTGGTGTCCCCAGATGGGCAGGGCTGTGGCCATCCCTCCCCCAGCCTCCCCTCGACACCAGCCCAGCGCTCCTGAGGAGGGGGGAAAGGTCTCCATGGGCTCAAAATCGCTGAAGGGTTTGAGATTGGGACGTGGATTTTGGAGGAAGAGAGGGAGGTGACATCTTGGGACAGAATTACCCCAGTCCCACCCAGTGAGACCCATCAGGCATGGAGCATTAACCAGGATGAACAGCTGAACAGCTGGGGGTGCTCACCTGGAGAAGGCTCCAGGGAGAGCTCAGAGCCCCTGGCAGGGCCTAAAGGGGCTCCAGGAGAGCTGGAGAGGGACTGGGGACAAGGGATGGAGGGACAGGACACAGGGAATGGCTGCCAGTGGCAGAGGGCAGGGCTGGATGGGATATTGGGCAGGAATTGTTCCCTGGGAGGGTGGGGAGCCCTGGCACAGGGTGCCCAGAGCAGCTGTGGCTGCCCCTGGATCCCTGGCAGTGTCCCAGGCCAGGCTGGACATTGGGGACGGGGGGGGGGGGGGTGTCCCTGCCAGGGCTGGGATGGCGCTGGATGAGTTTTAAGATCCCTCCCAACCCAAACCATTCTGGGATTCTCTGAGAGCATCAAGGAAAGGGAGGAAGAGAAGGGCTGCAGGTGGGAAGGAGAGAGAGACACTTAACAATGTAAGATTATTCGTTTTGCAGAAAAAAAAAATATTCTACATTTTTAGGAGAAACGTTGCAGGTTTTATTCTTTAGGTCCTGTTTCTAAAAGCTGATGTTCCCTTGCAAAGCCCATGAACACCTGAGAGGCTGCTTTCACATTTTCGTGGAAGCTTGGGGGAGGAAACAGAAGCTTCACCTTCCCAACGTGATGAGTTGGTGCTGTGATTAATGGGGGACAATGCTGAGAAGCAGAGCCCACAGCCAGAGACCCCCCTGCCAGGAGACCCCCGAGCTAGACAGGCTGTGGGTGCAAAGGAGGGAGTGGCAATGCTGGCTCTGAAGGAGTCATTTAATTTAGAAAAGCTCTCTGACATCAGCCATTAACCCAGCCCTGCCAGGTCCACCACTGAGCACAGCCCTGGCACATCTGCACAGGTTTCCTGAGCACTGTCAGGGACAGGGAAACCACCACTTCCCCGGGCTCCCCATGATGCCTTAAGTTTTTCCGTTCTGTTGGGTGTGCAGCTTTTAGTTTTATATTAAGGGTTACTAGGATCTTTTCACAGGGTGGTGAAGACAAAACTATCCTATTCCAGCTGGGGACCCCAGGAAAATCTCTTCAAACCCTAAGCACAATGTGAAAAGAGGAGGACAGGCAAGCAAACAGGGAGGATGAAACTTCATGGTTTGAGGCTATTAATTGCACAGTTGATTTCTGTATGCAAATGGACTAAAACCTGTAAAAATGTGAGATCTGACCAAGCTCTCTTTCCCTTCCGTCTTGGAACCATCCAGGCAGTGGCACTGCTACTGTCAGGGTGTGGAATTTGAAGACCCCTCAATAAATTCAGTTTTATTCCTCTTGACTCTGTCTAGCCTCTGTTCCAGCTCCTCTGGGCATCACCCACATCACAGCTGAGCCACCCACGGAGGGACCAAGGGATGTGACAGCATCTCCTCAGCAGCTGCCTCATCTCCTGGTGCTGGGGGCTCTGGGGGTCTCCAGGAGATCTCCAGCGTGGGGATCTGGAACTTCTCTCCCCCTGCTCAGGTCCCTGTGGATATCTGAGCTGTTGCTCCAGGTCTGTGGTGCTTTTCCTGCTTCTTTTTCCTCTCCACTCTCCTGCAGCTTCTTCTTTTTTTTTTTTTTTTTTTTTTTTTTTTTTTTTTTTTTTTTTTAGCCCTCTCCATCTGCTGCCCTCCACATCGTGTAACTCACAGCCCCTGGGGGGTTCTCACCCACCACCCCCCTTCCCACTGACCCGAGGCCTCCCTGAAATGCCACATGAAGGACTGCAGTGCCCAGGGGAGAAGGGAAGGCTGCAGAATAACCCGGGAAGCCGGGTGACACCGGCTCTGTTTGCACACTGGATAAATCAGCCAGGAGCCTCCGCGCCCAGAGCACACGTGCACAGCCCTTTACAAATGAAGAGCAGGAAACAAAAACTTCATCCATTAACATAATGACAGGTATTTCCCCGTTCTTAAGCCAGGCCTGGCCGAGCAAAACACTTAAGTGCATGATTAATTTGAAGTCTAAAAGACTTAAGCACATGCTTAAGTGTTCTGCAGCCCCGGACCTAACGACAGAGGTTTCCACAGAGCAATCCGTGCTCCCCACTTGTTCCAGTGGTGCTCAGATGTATGGATTAAGGGTGCCATAAACAGTTGAGATATTCTGTTTAAACAATCATTTGTTGACAAGACTATTCTAAGCCCATCGAATCCCTAAGTGATAGATGTATGTTGTCTCTCTGAGTCTCATGCTGTATCAGCCATTGATTTTTTCCAGCCTGGATGCTAAGGTAACCTTTACCTGAGAGCTTAGGCAGAAAGCCATGGGTGTGTGCTCACCACGCCGGCTGTTTGCACGGCTGGGCTCAGCTTTGCTGCTCCGTGCTGCTGGCACAAGGCTGCCCTGGAGCGCTGCGAGGCCCGGGGATGGAGGAGCAGCTCTGCTGCTGCACTGCGCAGCCTGGCAATGTCTGTGAGATGCGCCTCTCTTCCCCACAGCTTTTCCCAGGGTCTCCCTCCAGCCCAAATCACGGCTCAGGGTGGTTTCTCATCCTCCAGGGAGCAGCAATCTTGTCCTACCATCCATCTCCCCACTCAGCACGCACTTCGGGAGATGTTTCCTTCCAGAGCTCGCAGGTGCCCCGCTGGCTCCATCCCCGATAGCCGGGACACCCTTCTTGGAGATCTGTTTTAATCACATTTATACACTGTAACCAGGGGAAGGAATCTATTGACAGTCTGTCTTCACATTTCTGTCAATTCTTCCGGAGACATCATTAAATCCAAGAGTGGATCTTAATTTAACGTGTTAGCTAACCGGTTATTTAATTAGTTTTCAATAACCCCCCCCAAAAAAGTGGGGGGTGGGGAAATGGACTAAATATGAAGGGGAGAAAAAACCCAGCAAAGCAAAGAGCAGGATGATGAACACATCCAGGTTTCCCGGATCTGCAGAGAAATTGTCTCCTCAGCCCCTTCGCCCCTTCTCTCTCACAAGAAAGAGCCCTGTTGCGTTTTCCCCCTCTCCCCACTGTGTTCAATAATAAATGAAAATGGTAAAAAGCAATTCATACACAGGCTAAGCGTCTGGATTTATTATCAAGACAATTACACCGAGGAGAATTCCCGGAAAATTACTCTTCGAAGTCTTTCTCTGGCACCCCCTCCTAGTTTGGATAAATACAGCAGCAATTACTGCTGCGGGAGAGAGGAGGTCACGGGAAAAAGGGGTGCCAGCACCTCGTGCCCCAGCCAGGCTGGCTCTGGGGTGGCATCTGCCACCGGGGGGGTGGGGGTGGCTTTGTGAGGGGAGGTGGCAGGGTTTGGTAGGAGGAGGGGGCTCGGGGGCGGTGGGTGCGGGTTTCCCTGGGGCGGGTCTGTGCGGTATCGGCTGTGGTTGCTCCTAGTGTCTGAGCCACTCGGGAGGATTTTGGAGACCTGAGCTCCGTGTCCGGGTGGGCGAGGGGCAGGCCTGGGCACCCGAACCTGCAGGGACCCGCTCTGTGTCCCCCAGGGCAGCTGCTGCTCTCATGGGGGTTGGGGGTCCCTGTCTTGTCCCGGCTGATTAAATTTTTGTTTGCCCTCATCCCCTTTCTCAGCCTCATCGCTGCCTTGTCATCCCCCCTGCATAATTTCCCATTTTCCTCATCCCCCTCCCTGCCGTGTCACCATCGTTGCCTTGTCCCCTTTCCCATCTCCTTCCCGGTTTTCCGTCACCCCCACAGCGCCTGTCTCTGTCCCTGCCTGTCCCCTTGACCCAGCTCCATTTGCCATTTCCCCAGCTCCATTTCCCATTTCCCCTCACCCCAGCCCTTCCTGACCCCACCACTGCCTCCCAGGCTCTTCCCGCAGCCCCGGGAGGGGAGCCCCGGTACCTGTTGCGGGGCTGAGCCGCCGGGACCGGGGGTTCCGGGCCCGCTCCCCCTCCCCGGGCCAATCTGCAGATGGCACAAGGCCCTGCCTTCCTTCCCTCTGCCCTCGGGAGCGGCGAGAAAAGTGTCCAAAGCCGGGATCTTAGCGAAAAAGCAGAGACGGCTTCTCCCGAGCCAGGTGAAGGAGCCTGAAGAGACAGGAAAATATCTGCGGGAAACAGAGGGGAAAAAAATTTAAAATATATAGAATATATTTTAAAAATCCATTTATATTAAAAATCCTCTCGCTTTCTATATATATTATGTATAGGATATATATACTATGGATTATCTATATTGTGTATAAAATGACTGCATCTGGCTTGCTTGCTGTCGGTGCACAGGGGATGCGGCGCGGCAGAAAGCGCCGGGTTCCTCCCGTTCCCTCGATGTTTTACCGACCCCAGCCCCGCCCCGGCTCCTGCCTCCAGCCCCCCGAGCCTCAGAGAGCTTTTGGGGTGCTCAGAGAGGCGGGTTTGAAGATTTTCAAAATGCAGAAGGAGCAGAAGGCAGAGCAGGGGGAGCAAGGACATTTCGGAGGTCTGGGGGACACCCGCGGTCCCGTCCCGTAAAGCTCGGGCGAACTCTATGCGTGAGTTCCACTGGGGGACACCCGCACCCCAAGTCGGCTCGGGGTGACCGGGCCTGACCAGGGAAAAGCAGAGAGACAACGGGATGGATGGGAAAAATTAGAAGAAAAAAAATAAAAATTCGATTATATAATTTTTATATCTCGTAACTGGGCAAAATCCCAGAGATTTTTCCACGCTTTTTCCCCGAATGTTCCGACAGAGTCGAGCCCTTCCCGTGCCACTGCCAGGGTGTAAAGTTCAGTGCTGCTCTGCGGGGAACTTTTGAAAACAAATTGCGGCTGAAAGAGGCTCCGGAAGGCTCCCGGTGGTGTTGGCGGGGCGGAGGCGGCGGGGGGGACCCGGGCCCCGCGTCCCGGCCGAGGTGGGTGCGGAATCCCGGGGGCGCCCGGCCCCGGGCCGGGATGCGCCGCAGCTCCGCGGGGCCACTTCGTTCGGTGAAAACCTGCTGGGGTTACATCGAAAAGAGACACGGCCCGTCCTCAAATGTCCCCTCGGGGGAGAAATCGGATAGAAACCCCCCGTTCCCCACTCCCTGCCGCCGCCGGGACCCCGCCGCTGCCGCCCGCTGAGTTTCGAGGCCGCCCAAAGTTTCCGGGTAAACGAGAAAAGTCTCCGGGAAGGCCGTGGAGGGGCCGGTTCAGCCCCTAACCCTCCCTCCCGACCCCTCCGCATCGCTCTCCCCCGTTGCTGCCGCTTTCCCCCCCCTCCCAGCGCGGCCCACGCCCGACCCGGCGGCACCGGGGCACGGCGGGCGGCGGAGCCGGGCGGGGAGGGGGCAGCTCCCGGCCGGACCCCCGCTCTGCTCCTGTCCCTAAACACCTCCTGGGCCGAGTCTGCAGAGAGAACAAAAATTTTCACGCGGGTAGGGCATTAAAAAAATTATATTATATCTCGCCAAAGGGAAAGGGAAGGGAAAATTAAGTCCGGAGGGGTGGGGAAAGGGCCTGATCTTGCGGCTAAAACTGTCTTAAAATTAGGGGGAAAAAAATACTCTGCGACGGCGCAGATCTCGATGATCGACCGAGGGGGACCGGGATTTTAAGGAGAGGAAGCGGTCGGTGAGGAAAGGGCCGGAGTTTTTTTCTCCGCTGGATTCCTTCCCGGGGCGCAACAAACCACAGTGCAACGCGACTGGACGCCGCCGGGAGAGTGGGGAAGGGAAAATCGCACCCGAACAGGCGGAACAGGGAGGGAAAGGGGCAGAAACGCGGGACTGCCCCTGCCCGGGGGGAGCCGAGCCCCGAGGAGGGGGCGCGCTCCGGACGGCGGGGTCGGGGGGCTGCGGTCCCGGAGTTGCGCCCCCCGAGCGGCTTTCTCCACATCCCGCTTTAATGACCCCAAATCCAGGCGGAACTTTTCCGGCGTGGCTTTTTTTTTTTTTTCCTGCTTTGTTTTGTTTTGGAAGCGAAAGCGTTTGAATCCCCTTCAAGAACCGGTATCAAAGACTCTTTTTTTAAAAGCTATTGATTGCAAAAGTCTTATTTAAACCAACACATTTTAGTTTCTCACATTTTAAAACATCATCTGGGGCCCATTGTATGGAAAATCGATTAGCAGGAATTGCCACGCTCTTTGCCTCCCGCTTGATTGTTGGAAAATCGAGACATCCATAGGCAAAGGCTGGGCTGGGGATGGTTTGGAACCGAAATGAAAGGGTTTGCGAGGGATCTATAGGCACTAAATAATTCACCTGCCAGGCGATGGTGCTGTTATTTTGAAGCCTTAAAGAACTTTAAGGAACTTTTAGCTCCCGGCGGGGTTCGTGGAGCCGCGTTCCGGCTCCTTTTCTTCCCTTGCCCGGTAAACCCCGACGGTTTGGTCGGTGCCCGGTGCGCGCTCGGCGGCAGCACCGCCCGCGGTGCGGCCCCTCCGCTGGGGCTGGTCCTGGCCGGAGCGTTTGTGCCTTCGCGCTGTTCCTAAGTGCAATGGGGGAAAAAAAAAAATAAACCGATTTGAGCTCCAAACAGTCCTCGAGGTGCGCAGCAGCACCGGGGGGTAGCGGCAGCAAGGCTCGATTCCTCCCCCGGCTGTGGGGCTGCGCCCCCCCCGCCGCCCCCTCCGGAGCCCCGGGGCCAGCGGGCACGGGTGGGGACCCGAGAGCAGCTCTGGGAAGCTGAGGGGGTTGGGGAGGGGGCTACAGGGTCCGAGGTCTCTGCTAGGATGTGGCGGGGGTGTGGGGGGCGGGGGCCGGCTGGGGGCTGCCCCGCTCCCCCTCCGCACTTACCGCTCTGCGCCCCCGGGTGCCCGCAGTGCCCGGCTCCTCTCGGAGCGCTGCCCGGGCGGCTGCGGAGGAGCAGAGGGAAGGGAATTAAATAGGGAGAGGAAGCTCAGGAAGAAAGAGGTGGCGAGGAAAGGGATCAATAGCATCCAGCTGGCGAATGGAGCCAGGGCCTCTCCCCCGTGCGGGGTCCCGGCCCATCGCCAGACACTCCGGGCGCTCCGAGGGGCTTTCCCCGGGCCGGCGCCGCCGCGCAGGCAGCGAACCCCGCGGCTCGCACGGACCAAGCGGCTCGGCCCGGGGCCGGACCCCGCACGGCGGCCCGGGGAGCTCCCGCCGCCTCCCCGCGCCCCGGCCCCGCGTGTCTCGGTGCCTCTCGCCCTAATGATATTGCATCGATCGGGGAAGGGCTGGGGGGGGCAGGAGGGGGGCGCGGGGCGACCGCATTACTCAATTATGTCGCACTAATTACTAAAAAGTCTCTCTCTTTTTTGCTGTTTGCTCGGTGAGAAGCTCGGCGGAGGGCAGAGCCAGCGCCCGTCCCGGGGGGCTCCCGGTGCTGCGGGCCCGGCGGTGCTGGGGATGGGGGAGCACCGGAGGCTGGCACGGGGCCGCGGTGCGGGACGGCAGCTGCAGGGATAGATCTATCGATGAGCGGTCGATGCGCTATCGCCATTATTACACTCAATGAAACCCTTCCAGACGCGCTTGCTTCATCCCTGGTTTGTTCCTCACCTCCTCCTCGCCGGTCACCTCGACACCCCCGTTCAGCACCTTCTGGCGCTGCCCGACTCCAGGCCCCCTGCCATCCCTGCTCGGCTCCAAGCTCCCTGCCATCCCTGCCCGGCTCCGAGCCTTCCTCTGCCCATCTCTGCCCGGCTCTGAGCCTTCCTCTGCCCATCCCTGCCCGGCTCCGAGCCTTCCTCTGCCCATCTCTGCCCGGCTCTGAGCCTTCCTCTGCCCATCCCTGCCCGGCTCTGAGCCTTTCTCTGCCCATCTCTGCCCGGCTCTGAGCCTTCCTCTGCCCATCTCTGCCCGGCTCTGAGCCTTCCTCTGCCATCCCTGTCCGGCTCCGGGCCTCTCTGCCCACTCCTGTCTGGCTCTGGGGAACTCTGTCCATTCCTGTCCGGCTCTGGGGATTCCTGCTCACCCCTGGCACCTCCACTTCGGCCCCCCCTCGCTCATCTCTGGTGGACTCCAGACCACCCTGTCCATCCCTGCCCGGCTCCGGCTCCTGTTGCCTGCCTGAAAGCTCCTCCCGCCCAGCTGCGTATCGGGCCCTTCGCATCCCCGGCAGAGCCCGCGGGACGTGGTTCCCTCTGTTTCGGGGGTCCCGCTCACGGCCCGTGGGCTCTCCTGGCAAGCATAAACCGAGGGGAGGCCAAGGGAGGGACCAGGGTCCTTCCAGATCTCGGTTCCAGTGGCTGAAAAGTGTAAGGGGCAGAAAAGGGGCTGAGGGGAGACCCCCCACCCCCACCTTGTTCATCATCTGCCCTTGCTCTGACGTCCCGGGAATTTGCGAGGCTTTATTTTAATGAACTGGGCACTTAATTGACTTCCCGGGGTGGGTGTCAAATGGGATAGAAAACTGTGGGATGGATGGGATGCGATGGATGGAACGGATGGGATGGGATGGCTGGAGATGGCTTGTGTTAAAAACACTGAATTTAGACGTGATGTGAAATTTGGCTGAATTACTCGCTCAGGAGGCGGGTGCCGAGTGGGGCACCTCGAACAGCCCCCGGGAAGGGCCGGGCCCTGCTGTCCCGCCGCTGCCACCCCGCACCGCAGATCCCAGGTCCTCCCAGACGTCCCTCGGCTGTGGAAGGCGCCTGGAGCCCGAAGGGAACTGAGCAGCCCACGCGGGGCCCCACCCGCAGGAAGCTATGGATTTTATTTTCATTTTTTCGGTCTGTTCAATAAAGCTTGGGAAACCGGCACGTGCCGACCTGGATCAGCGGACGCGGCCGGGAAAGGCCAGAATTGCCCGGGGAGCCGAGCTCGGGATAACGGGGCCGGGGGCAGCTGAAAACATGTCTGGAAAGACACGGAGACCAGCCCCGCCGGTGGCCTAGAACCGGCTCATGTTGGCTCTTCAGCCAGTCTTCCTCACCCTCCTTTCCTTTACCATTCCATTTCCCTTTTCCCTTTCGATTTTCTCTTTCCATTCGCCATTTTTCCATTTCATTTTCCATTTTCCCTTTGCGCTTTCAATTTTGAATTTCCATTTATTTTTTCCTTTTCCCTCTTTCCTTCCTTTTTTCCCTACTGCATCACTGCTGTTCAGCGCCCTGCAGCACCGTGTGTCGCCCCAAGCGTGTCCCTGTCACCTCCCCTCCCCGTGCCAAGGCGGCCTCCCCATCCCCGAGGCAGCGCCCGCCGAGGGGCAGGGGAAAAGTGGTAATGGGGACAGGCGTGGGGAAACACGGGGGTGCGGGGACGGGATATTTGGGGTAGACGGGGACAACCAGGCCCTTGGGAAGGGCACGGGGTGGAGAACGGGGGGCAGCGGGAGGCTGGGGACACTGGGAACAGGCACATCCAGAAGTGGTTGGCACAGTCAGATGTGCGTACAGGGAGTGGCCTGCGCTCCTGGCACAGCCAGATGTGCGGAGGCGCAGGTGGGCACTCGGCACCTGCAGCGCTGCCGGACGCGCTCTGGGTACCGGGTGCGGCGGGGAGGGCGTGACACCCGGTCCGGGGAGGGTGACAGGGGTCAGCCCGGGGCGGCGGTGTCACCGCGGGCGGGGGGAAGGTGACCCCGCCGGGGGTCTGGCTCCGGGTCCCGGCTCCCCGCCGCCGGCGGCACCGGGAGAGGTGCGGGGGGGCGGCTCGGTCCGGCGGGGGGCGGGGCGGCGCTGACGTCACGGCCGGGCCAGAGCGAGGCTGCCGGGAGCCGGGAGCCGGCGGCCGAGGCTCCGCAGCCGCCCCGCACCGAGCCCGCGCCCCGCGCACACCCCGCGCAGCCCCGCGCCCCCAGCCCCGCGCCCAGCAGGGCGGGCGGCGGGCGCACCATGCCGGCCTGACCGCGGGGCGCGGACATCGATCCCCGGGCGCGGAGTCTGAATTAATCCGGGCAGCCGGCGCGGGAAGGGGGGGCGGCGGTGGAGGAGGAGGAGGAGGAGGAGGCGGCGGCGGCGGCGGCGGCGGCGGGGGGGTGGGGGAGGAAGGCAGCGAGCGAGCGGGCGAGGCAGCGGCAGAGCCCGGCGGCCACCATGGAGCTGGCGATGGAGAACCTGGGCAGCCTGCACGGCGTCCCGCACTCGCAGCCCGCCGAGCTGCTGAGCCCCGCGCACGGGCGGCAGAGCTCGCACCGCAACCTGGTGCCGCACGGCCGGCCCGCTATGGTCTCGGGCATGGCCTCCATCCTGGAGGGGGGCGACTACCGCGGCGAGCACAGCCTGGGAGCCCCGCTGCACCCCGCCATGAGCATGTCCTGCGAGTCGCCCTCCGGCATGAGCCTGAGCAGCACCTACACCACGCTGACTCCCCTGCAGCACCTGCCCCCCATCTCCACCGTCTCGGAGAAGTTCCACCACCCGCATCACCACCACCACCACCACCACCCACACCAGCGCCTGGCCGGCAACGTCAGCGGCAGCTTCACCCTCATGCGCGACGAGCGGAGCTTGGCCTCCATGGGCAACCTCTACAGCCACTACCCCAAGGACATGCCGGCCATGGGGCAGCCCCTATCGCCGCTGCCCAACGGGCTGGGCAGCCTCCACAACGCCCAGCAGCCGCTGGCCCCCTACGGCCCCGCCGGCCACTTGCCCAACGAGAAGATGCTCTCGCCCAACGGCTTCGACTCGCACGCCGCGATGCTGTCCCGGGGCGAGGAGCACCTGGCGCGGGGGCTGGCGGCGCCCAGCTCGGCCATGATGCCGCCGCTCAACGGGATGCACCCGCACGGGCACCCGCACGGGCAGCCCGGAGCCTCGCTGCTGGGCGAGCGGGAGCGCCCGGCGCCCGGCCCCGGCTCCCAGCCCGGCGGCTCCGGCCAGGTGGAGGAGATCAACACCAAGGAGGTGGCTCAGCGGATCACGGCCGAGCTGAAGCGGTACAGCATCCCACAGGCCATCTTCGCGCAGAGGATCTTGTGCCGCTCCCAGGGGACCCTCTCGGACCTGCTGCGGAACCCCAAGCCCTGGAGTAAGCTCAAGTCCGGCCGGGAGACTTTCCGCAGGATGTGGAAATGGTTGCAGGAGCCGGAATTTCAGAGGATGTCGGCGCTCAGACTGGCAGGTAGGACACGGCACGGCTCGGCTCGGGTCGCCCGCCCCGCGCCTCCGGGCGGGTGGGTCAGGGGGTGCCGCGAACACGCGAGGGAACCTCGGCGGTTCCGGGGTTGCCATCGCGAACTGGGGCCGGGCTCCGGCGCTGTTACCGACCCAGTTTGTAACCAAAGGGAAGGGATGCATATTAAGGTGAGTTATGCCTAAGGCGACCTCCCGCCTCCCGGGGCCTGCTGCTGCCCACGAGAGATACGGGATCGCGGGTGGAGAGAGCCGGTTCGCCGCCGCCCGTCCGCCTGCCCCGGGGATTTCCCTCTCGGTGCCGCCGAACCGGCCCCGTGACACCGGCGGTACATTGGAACTCCTCCGCCGTCTCTTCAGCCGCCGCCTGTCGGTACCGGGGACGCGCTCGGGGGAATCTCCGGGCCGCTCCCTCCGGGCACCGGCTGCCCCGGGCAGAAGGAGCGAGCCCCGCCTGCCCCGTGTCTCCGGTTCCCGGTTGGATTTTGGTCCCGCAGCGCCGTTCCCCGAGGTCTCGCGGTCTCGGGCCGGCCTTTGCTGGAGAAACGCGAGGTTTCTGTGCGGGGGTCGCGAGGGAAAGTGCCGGAGGGTGGGACAGAGGGGACAGCGGCCAGCGGGGACGTGCCCGGCGCTCCACGCCAGCCCCGGCACGGAGCCGCTCCCCCCGGAAACGACCGGAGCTCTTGGCTCCGCGGGGCCGAGCCGTGGCCAACAGAACACACGTTAGCGATTTTTAATTTATTTTTTAAGAAATTCGAGCTCCCCGTGGGAACGGGCAAAGCCAGCGACGAGGACCCGCCGTTATTTATGGGGAAGAGCAGCGTTCATATGTATTTAGTGTAATTCAGTTGCTCTTTAATTAGGGCAGGGTAGTGGCATCTTTTAGTTCCAGTCGATGCCCTATTGAAAAGCAGTTAATAGAATGCAAATTGTTCCTGGCTTTACAAGGTTCTGGTAAATAAAGATTTAAACACTGCCGCGATCGGCCGTTTAATGCCCCCGTTGTTTGGGCTAATTGAGCACCGGGCTCGGGCTTCTGCCTCGCCAGAACTGGAAATAATAATGAATAATTTTAAAATACTATTAGTAATAATAATTAAAAATAACCGTGATGGTGATGGTAAAAAGGCAGTCGCAGCCGTGGGAAGCTCAGGGAGAACCCCACTTCGAGAGGTCCTTGTCCCGGCCCGGGTCAGGGATCTCTGTCCCCGACCCTGCTCGGAGTGTCCCTGTCCCCGCTGTCACCTCTTTGCTCCTCGTGCCGCCGTGGGAGGTTTGTTCACCCCAAAATGATTTTTCTTCCCCGGCGCCGTTTCCCTCGGCGCCAGGGCCGCCATGTCCCATTATTTACAGGAATTAACCCCTCAGATTTCCGGGGAACGGGGTTTGTTCATTTGCTGTCTGTGAAACAGGAAAAAAGCCACCAACCACCAGCCCAGCCTCCCGTCACGAATCCGCCCGTGTTGCTCCCCACGCGGGTCGGAGCCGCCCCACGCGGCTCGCGAGGGGTTCGGCCGAGCTGTCCCTCCGCTGCTGCCGCTTTGTTCCTGCCCCGAGCCCCGCTGCCTCCCGCTTTCGTTTCGCTCCCGCCGCCCTCTCGCCCGCCCGGGCCCGGCCCTGGGGTCCGCCCCAGCCCCCCGGGCTCAGCCCCGGCCCTGCAGCCCCGAACTGCGGGTCTGGGGGAAGGGGTCACGCAGGGGAGGGGGCGGGCCCGAGCCCCCCGGTCGATGCAGGTGAATCCCCAGCCCGGCCCAGCCGAGGCCTCGGGTTGAATCCGCTCGTTCTTCGCGGCTGCGCTGGGCTGGGAGCCTGGAGGGGTCCGGGTGATCGCAGCCTTCTCCCCTGGCAAGCAGGGAAGGGACCTGGGCAGCGAAAGGAATATTTCCTTCCCGGTAAAACGAAAAAAAAAAAAATGTTCGACGTGTGGCACGGCCCGGGGCAAGGACTGGTACTGGTTCTGATCCTATTCCTGGTTCTCTCATGGTTCTATTCCTATTCCTCGTTCTGCTCCTATTCCTATTCCTATTCCTATTCCTATTCCTATTCCTATTCCTATTCCTATTCCTATTCCTATTCCTGGTCTTGGTCCCGTTGCTTGATCCTGTTGCTATTAATATTTTTTTTCCTTTTTTTTTTCTTTTTTTTTTTTTCCCTAATGTTCCTTTTTTTGATCCTAGTCCTAGTCCTGGTCCCGGTCCCGGTCCGGGGCCGCCCACAGGAGTCCATCTGATGGATTAGTCCGACTCAGTGAGTCGCGGATCGATGACCACGCCGAGCCCCTAGAAATGGCACCCGCTGCTTTTCTCCTCTTTCCACCCCAGTTCCCCCCGTCCCGCCGCCCCCTCCGCAGATGAACCATTAATTATTCAGCTGGGAGATGAGGGGGCTGCAGCTCCGGCCGCTCCGGGCTCCCTCCGGCCCCGCTTGACCCAAAGGGCTCCGCAAAAGAGGAGGGGTCCCACGGAGCAACATCTGGGCAGCATCTGGCGGTGCCCAGCCCGTCCCCTCGGGCCATTCATCTCTGCGACCCCAAGCCGCAGACCCCGGCCCACTCCAGATTCATCTCCTCAAACTCTGTGACCGCCCCACGAGGCCTGCGAGGTCCCGTGGGTGATGGAGAGACCCCACGGTGGCACTTTTGGGGGACTCTGCAGGGGTCTGACCCCCACCCGCCAAACCCAGGTCCCTCAAGCCCTGGGGGCGGAAAAGGCATCGCCTCCTTCCCCGAGGGATGGATGATGTGGGGCGGGTGCGTTCCTGCGCTCCCCCGCGTGTCCGCGGAGGGCAGTGGGCTCCTTCCCACCCCGCGTGTCCCTGGCGTAGCTCTGGGTGCGAGCCCCCTCCCCAGCACGGACTTATTCCCACACTCAGGACAGGGAAATTCGCTCCTGGTTATTTCTCGGCAGGGCGACAACACCGTTGTGTCCCTTTTGCGACACGGCGCTCCCCGCTCGCTCTCTTCCCTCGTGTCTAACTCGAAGGGGCGCTCGGGGGTTCCCTCCTCCCGTGGTTTTCCCCCGCTGTGCGTGGAATTCCCCCCGCGGGTGGGGTGCGGCTGGCCCGGTGGGGCCGGGGGCCTGGGCAGCCCTCGGATCTGGACAGTTCCTCCTGTTTTTACATTCCTTCTCCAACCTTTCGTTTTATTTTCTTATTAGCACTTCCACCCCTTTCCCCCCAGCCCCGATTTTTCGTTCTGTATTTTAATATTTTTGTTTTAACTTGGTTTTGTTCGTTTTCTTTCGTTTTCTCTCATTCTCTCTTTCTCTCTTTCTTTTATTTCTTTTCTCCATTTCCCCCTTCCTTTCTTTTTCTTTCTTTTTTCCTTTCTTCTTTTCCTTTCTTCCTTTCTTTTCCTTCCTTCCTTTCTTTTCCTTTCTTTTTTAATTCTTCCTCTCTTCCTATGAATCCCTTCCCCGAACATGTCCCCGCCGCAGCACGACGCGTCGTTATTCAACACAAACCCCCAAAACACCTCGAAACTGCGAGCGCGACCGCGGGGCTGGGCCAAGGCAAATGCCCGAGAGCTCTGACACCACTAATAATTAATGTCACTAATTAATACCGTGAATTAATACACAGACGTGACAGAAAAAGGGACAAGATGGCGCTGAATAAAACCTCGGGAAATACATATATACATAATTTTTTTTTTTCACTAGTTTTGTTTTAATTTCAGCCTTTTTCAAATTACTTTGGCCCAACGACGGCTCCTCCCGGCCCGCGGCCACCGAGCACCGGGACAGCTCCGGGCGGCCCCGGCCCGGGAGAGCGGCGGAAAAGCGCGGACGGTTCCGCTGCTTTCGATCCGCGCGTGGCCGCAGGCGACGGCAAAAAGGTGCCGCAGCCGCGGGGAGTTTTGGAGGACTGGGAACGAATGGGTTTTGTAAAAAAAAAAAAAAATTTAAAATGGACGAAAAGGAGAGTTTGGGGTTCCCGGCTCACAGCGGCTCCTCCCGGCCGGGAGAGCTGCCCACCCAGGGAATAGGAAAAAGATTCGGGAAAGGAAGCAAAGCTTTGTCCACATTGGGGTGAAAAAAAAAAAAGAAAAGAAATCAAAAAGCCAAACCCAAAATAGTGCGGATTTCTTTTTTGTTTTGTTGGGGTTTTTTTCTGTTTGTTTGGGATTTTTTGTTGTTGTTTTTTAGGTTTGTTTTGTTTTGGGTTGTAATTTTTAACTTGAATTGCCTTTTTTTTTTTTCTTAAATTACTATTTTTGCTTGCTAATTTTTTTTTATTTTTAGCTCATAAGTAGAGTTGGAACGAGATGAGCTTTAAGATCTTTTCCCATCCAACCCGTTCTGGGATTCCGTGAATTAGAGGCGACTTTTCTCCGCTGGTGCGGAGCCTCCCGCCGGCGTCTCCGGCTGCGCGCTCGGTTCCTCTCCCTGCTCGGTGTCCCGCAGCTCCTCGTGTCCCTCGGTGCCCGAGCCCCCCGTCCCGCAGCTCCCCGCACCCTCCGCACCGCGCCCGCACCACGCCGCCTCCTTATCAGCGCGGCGGGGCCGCCTCGCTCCGCCCGCGGCTGTTTTTCTGTTTGCTCCTAATCTGAGCGTCAGAAGGGGCCAATAAACCTCCCGCAGGTTAAACATTAAATGGGGTTCCTTCCCCCCACCCCCAGGAAACAACCTCCCCTCTCGCGGGGTGCCGGCTGCCACCCACCCGCCTCTCGGGGGTTCTGTCCCCCCCAAATTCTGCTCCCGAAATCCCCCACGGGCTCTGCAAATCGCCCCAGCCCCGCGGGCCACACCTGGAGCTTGTCTTGGTGCCTCCTTTTATTTTGGGGTCACGTTTTGGGTGGGTTTTTGTTGGGTTTATCTTCTTCTGGGTGTACAACACGGGGGTGATAATTTTTTTCCTTGTCCTGTCAATCGCCACTGAAACCATAAGGGAGAGATAACAGAGAAGAGAAAACTCTCGGAGTGACCTTTGAATCAATTTGAAAAACCTCATTTAACTGATAAGTCTTGAAAGGCCCAGAACTAATTTGAAAATACATCTATTAAAATCTCATTGCCGCTGCCTGGGAGCTGCCGGGAAGGGTGTGCGAGGCGACTTCCCGGGGTCGGGGGAGCCGGGAGAGCAGGTTTAAGCCCTGGTCAACAAAGAGATTGCAGAGCTGACTGCAAAATGATGGGGCTTAGACCAGGAGAAAAATAAGAATATTAAAAGAAAATGGGTTTTTCTTTCCCAGCTGGTGGGGAAAGGGGAGATTTACAGCATTTTCCTGCCATAACCAGGCACGGAGTCTGGGATCGCAGACAGAATATTGGATTTTTTTTATTATTATTTTTTTATTTTTTTTTTCCTTTCACAAAACAAATCCAATATTTTCTCATTCTGCTCAGAGGCAGCTGCAGGGCCGGGGAGCCTGTGGCTCTGGGAGAGGCAGCCGTGCCCCGCTGAGGAGCTGAAGAGGAATCTCTGTGCTCCCATCTCTGCATTTTCCATCCAGCTTCCTTGGTGCTAAAAAAGCAGAGGAAGCAGAGGGATGGTGAAGGCAGGAGAAGAGCAGAGGCAGGGCCCAGACTCCTGTTTCCCTGCCTTGGGAATGTCCTACCTTGCCCTGGGCATCAGCTGGGTGTCAAGGAACAGAAATCCCTGCAGAAACCTCCTGGCCACGGGGGGGCTGCTAGTGTGAGGCTGACTTGAAACACGAGCACAAAAATCAGATTTAAAATGAAATAAACCCCATCAGAGGATGGTTTGAAAGAGCTGAGGCTTGTCAGCTCGGTGGGGGTGTGGAAATCCTGCTCCAGACCTCGGGGTGCAATCTGGGATGCTGCTGCCTTGGGATGGGCTGTGTTTCCTGCAGGAATTGCTGCATCCCGGCTCTGGCAGAACTGGACCCGTCACCTCGCAGCCCCAGCACCCCTCTGGCTGCAGAGGAAGAGTCTCCTGAGCTTCCTGAGGTTTTTGGAAAAGTGCAGGTGGAGCAGGAATGGAGGCATTGGGCAGCTTTGATCTGCCCTCACCCCATATCCACGTTCCCAGCGTGGCTCTGGCCCAACTTCTCTCTTGGATTTGAGCTGGGCTGTCCAAATTGCTGTAATTTAGCGTGAAGCTGAGGCTCAGAAGAGCCCAGGACGAGTCCCATTAACCTGGGACATGATCTGATCCACCCGGGATGTGCATTTGGCCGTGACCCTCCTCCTGCACAGCACCAAGGGCAGCGCAGAGAGGTTGGGGCAGCCCCTGGTTTGGAAAACCGGCCCAAATGGGAAGTTGGAGTCCGAAATTTTCCCCTCTATCCCATCCCCATCCTCACCCAGAAGCGATGCCAGGTGGGAGTGATGCAAGAGTGTGCTGGGGCAGGGAGGGGCTGGCGAGCAGCAGCTTTTGGCAGCCGAGTGTGTTTAATCCTGGCTCCGTGCAGGACTGAGGCCACCGAGTGGCAAAATTTGCTGATTTAACGGAAATTCAAAAATCTCGTTAATACCTCGAATGATACAGAGAGAGATCTCTGTATCCAGCAAGACATAAAACAAGCCGGGCTTGGACGGGAGAAATGGATTTTTAAAACATTTGGTGTTGTTAAAAAATAGCAAAGCAAAGAGGCAATGTGGATTCTCTGGTGCTGGAAGAAGGGACCAGGGTTTTTAAAAATAAAAACCCAATATTAAAATCGAGAGAGATTTCTATGGACAAGGGTAAGATTTCAAGAATGACCCTAATAACTTATCAAATATACGTACATATATATATATATATATACACATAATGAAAAATATAATTTATATATATACAAAATGAAAAATATATATTATATATATATATTCCATTAGAAATCTGCACCAATACTGTAAACACTGGTGGTTTCTGCAGTGCAAGGAGAGGAAGTTCAGAAGTGATTTAAAAGCCATTCCTGGGTTCAAGGTGTTTGATGTTTTATGGAGAAGTTGGATTCAAGACGTTTCCCAGGTGGTGAAGTCAATGCCTTGCCCACATGGGTGGTGTGCAGGGCTGCGGGCTGCTCGGATTGCTTGGATTGCTGGGATTCACTTTGGGATTTGGGAAACATCGTCAGCCCTGGCAGACTGAGGGGGGCTCAGCTCTGCCCAGCCTGGGACAAGGAAATGGAAAATCTCCGAATGGAGCAGGAGGGGAAAGCAGGGGCTGATGTGGGAAGTCTGGGACTGGCTGTGCTCTCCTTGCTTGCAGACGAGGGAGGAAAATCCCGACATCCTGACAGGAGAGGGGAAAAAAAAAAAGAGAGAGAGAGAGAAAGGGAAGAGCAAACTGAACAAATTGCAGTTTTTTCTGCTGCTGCTGCTGCTGCCTTGGCCAGGGGTACCAACCCCGCTGTGCTGGGCTCGGGGCTCAGCAGGATCAGGCAGCAAGGGGAGCTGCTGGTGTCCCAAGCAGGCTGGAGGAGAACAGAGCTCTCCTGCTATAGCAATGAGTCCAGGGAGCCCTAAATGTTTGGGCTGGCAGGGCTGGGTGTGCCGAGGGGTCTCGGTGTGTAGCACAGCTCTGAGGGCACAGCCCGGATATCAAATATAACCCTATAAAACCCCAAACGCACCAACAGCCGGGGAAACACCGCGGGCCGCTGCGATCTGCCAAGGTGATGCCCGAGGAGCCCCAGAGCGGTGCCAGCACGGGCAGGGCAAGCCGAGGGCCATGGCAGGGCTGGCTTTGGCCACTGGAAAATGTCCCAAAGCCTCCCCGCACCGAGTGCCACCAGGTGGAAGCGACACGAGCCGTGACGTGGACGTGCATCCCCACCCAGCTCGTGCCTCAGTTTCCCCGGGCAGCGGGGGGTGAGGGTGCTTTGGCAGCGTGGGGCAGAGCCCTGGCAGCGCCGGGTTATGAAATCCGAGGAACTCGGAGCCTTCTAGGCGGGGGACGAGCTCCCTTGGCGGGAGCCACGCTCCTCCCGGCCGATAAAGAGCAGGTAATGAGCGAAGTCTCTCCATTAGGGATAAAATTGCAAATGCAGCGGGAGCTGCTGACGGGCGATAGCATCAGGGGCTGACAGAGATCTCAGCGCTCCGGGGGAGCTGCTCCCATTGCGGTGACAGCATCCCAGCCCTGCGATTTTCCCATGGATCTGGCCCTGCTCCGTATTTTTTCCCATTTTCCGAGGGTCCCTTGTTTATCCTGATGCGGCACCCCCCGGATAAATTCCAGCCCGGGATGGGGGGTGGATCTCCGCTGCGTTTTCCTCTGTGGATGGAGCAGCACCTGGCGCAGTTTGGCTGCAGTGTGATGCTCGATGCCAAGAGATCCCCTCCCCATCTGCCCCCCAACTGGCAGGGGAGGGGGGATGGTGGCACTGCCCTGCCAGGCTTCAGAGTCACCCCAAGGCCTCTGGAAATGGATGCCTGGATCAATGTCTGACGTTAATCCTCTTTAGGGGACCAAACTGCGGAATTTTGGTGACATTTCTCAGGTGGAAGGCAGTGAATCCGTACTCTGGTATTTCCAGAGGAGCTCTCCTGGACTCCTGCTGGACCACCCAAAGCCACTTGCTCACTTGCCCACACACACGGGCAGCCAGAAAACAGAAACTGAAATATCAATCATCAAAATCAAGGCATTTATTTGAGGAAAGATGGTTCCAAACCGGCTCGGTTTTCTTGGAAAAATTTTGAAACGATCTCCCCAAACCCATAACAACCTTTTCACCCCAAACTGATGATTCCTCTGCCTTAACAGCTCCAAGAAAAACCCAGATTATTTATTTGCACTGGTTTTTGTCACCGTGGTGAGGTGGTCGTCGCAGTGGGGGTGAGCCAGGTTCTTCTTCCTTAGGAAAAGGGACCCCGGGAGGACATTTAGGGCATTGGGGGGCTCAGGGGCCCCCTCAGCCTCGTACCCCAGAACATTTTCGGGGTGTTTGCGGAGGGTTTGTGCTTCCTCTGGGTGACCGATTCATTCCGGGGCTCCCGGAGCCGGTGTCGCAGCCCAGCTCGGGTACCCCGGGGGTGCCGCTGGTGGGAGGGTCAGTGTCATTGTCATTGTCACCTGATAGAGCCCTCGGCAGTGTCACCTGGCAGAGCCCCCGGGTGTGTCACTAGCAGAGGCTCCCGGCAGTGCCACTGTCACTGTCACCTGGCAGAGCCCTCCGGAGTGTCGCCGGCTGTGCAAGGACCGGAGGAAAGGGGCAGGAATGGACATGGGGACGGGAGGTGCGAACCAAGGGTTGCTGGGCTCTGGGCTCGGGCAGAGCTGTGACACCCCCGGGTCCCCTCACTCCCTCCTCTCCTCCCTTTGCTCTTCCTCCTCCTTATTTTCTTTTTCTTTTTTTCTGTCTTCTTTACCTTTTTCTCCATTTTCCCCTCTTTTTATCGTTCTCTCTTTTCAGTTGTTCCCCTTACTCTTTTTCCTTTTTCTTTCCCCTTTTCCTATCTTTCTCTTTTTATTTTCCTTATATTTTTCCTTTTATTTTTTTCTTATTTATTTTTCTTCCCATTTTCCTTCTTCTTCTGCATCCCTTCTCCTTTTCCTCTTCTTTTTCTCTCTCTTCCTTCACTTTATTCCCTTTCCCCTTGACTCATTTCTCTCCGTTCTCTTTCCCTCCCTTCACTCTCTCCTTTCCTTCTCAACCCATTTTACCCAAATCCCTTTTCCAGACACTTTCCAAGGGAAACCATTCCCTGTAAGCATTCCCAAGCCCCTTCCCCGAGCTGTGCTGTCACATTCCACCGTCCCACCTTCGGGGGGAAGCCCTGGGGACGGACAGCTCCTGCTCAGGGAACAGGGGAAGGGAATAGGGGCAGGGAATAGGGGAAGGGAGTGGGGCAGAGAATAGGGGCAGAGAATAGGGGGAGGGAATGGGAGCAGAGGATGGGGCAGGGAATACGGACAGATGATAGGGGGATGGAATAGAACAGGGAATAAGGGCAGAGGATAGGGGTAGGGAATGGGGCACGGAATAGGGGCAGAGGATAGAGGGATGGAATAGAGCAGGGAATAGGGGCAGAGGATAGGGGCAGGGAATAGGGGAAGGGAATAGGGGCAGGGAACAGGGGCAGTGAATAGGGGCAGGGAATGGGGGCAGCAAATGGAGCAGGGACTAAGGGCAGGGAATGGGGCAGAGGAAGGGGGATGGAATAGATCAGGGAATAGGGGCAGGGAATGGGGGGATGGAATAGATCAGGGAATAGGGGCAGGGAATGGGGGGATGGAATAGATCAGGGAATGGGACAGGGAATGGGGCTGGGAATAGGGGCAGAGCATAGGGGCAGGGAATGGGAGCAGCAAATGGAGCAGGGACTAGGGGCAGGGGATAGGGGCAGAGGATGGGGAGATGGAATAGAGCAGGGAATGGGGCAGAGGATGGGGCAGGGATTGGGGCAGGGAATGGGGCAGGGATTGGGGCTGGGAATAGGGGCAGAGGATAGGGGGATGGAATAGAGCAGGGAATGGGGCAGGGATTGGGGCAGGGACTGGGGCAGGGATTGGGGCTGGGAATAAGGGCAGAGGATAGGGGGATGGAATAGATCAGGGAATGGGGCAGAGGACGGGGGGATGGAATAGAGCAGGGATTGGGGCAGGGAATGGGACAGGGATTGGGGCAGGGAATGGGGCAGCTCTTTCGGGATGAATCCCCCCTTCCCGCAGCCCTCCCCGCAAACCTGCCCGCGAGCTGCCGCCGGTCACGTCGCCATCAAAGTGATGTGCCAGCAATATCCAACACGCAGTTAAAGCCACTCGTGGGAGTTTCAATAAAATCGACCGGGCAGGATCAATGGGCTGCGCTGGCCCCATCCCCACATGGAATGGGGCGGGGGAGCGGAGCTGGTACAGGAAAAACACCCAGGGCTGAGAAATAGGGGCGGTAGGAGGGGGGAGCTGATTACAAATCTATCCCATCCTTGCCGTGATTAATTGCTGCTTTACCAGAAGGAACAGCGCGGGGTGGGGGTCATTTTTAAAGGTAACGTTGAGGAGGGAGTTTCTCTGCTGTCTTTGGAGCCCTTTTCCCGTGGGTTTCCCTCCCAGCAGAATGGGGCCGGGAGCAGCAGCCGGTAGGGACAGTGGTTATTCACCACACCCCCCAGCAGCGATTTGGGAGTTGGGAAGAGCCCTCCCCAGGCACGCAGGGGAAGCTGAACCCCATCCAGCTGGGATCACTGGTGTCCCAGTGCTGGGACCCTGCTGTAGAGCTGGCTCAGCTCGCAGCCAGGGCATCGCTTGATGGACCACGGGGTCCAGGTTCCGGCTGCCCCTCACCCTAAAACTCCCCTGAGCAGCCCCTTCACCCCACGCTGGGACTTTGAAAGGGTTCTGCGTCCTCCCCAGCTCTCAGGGGGTCTCGGTCCTGCCCTGCCCTCCCGGAGTTGCCCAGCTCAAATTAAAACATCATCCATCGTTACAGTGGCAGCGCATAATCCCTGGCAGATCAGTGCAATTACTGCGGGAAATGCCTTGGGAGCTGAACTAATAACGCCGGGCCGGTGTATTAAGAGTCACTGGCTTAGTGCCGGCCACGCCACAGCGGCCCCACGAGCGTGGGGGGACGGCCGGGGACACCCCGGGGGCAACGGGGTCACAGTGGGGCTCGGGGTGGGGGTTGTGTGGGGTTTTGGGGTGGTTTTCCTGCCCCCTGCCGCATATGTGTGGGGCAGTTATGGAGCAAGGATGGATAGGGATGGGGCAGAGATGGACAGGGATGGGGCAGAGATGGACAGGGATGGGGCAGAGATGGGGCAGGGATGAGGCAGGGATGGGGCACGGATGGGGCAGGGATGGGGCAGTGATGGGGCAGAGATGGACAGGGACGGGGCAGTGATGGACACTGATGGACAGGGATGGGGCAGGGATGGGGCAGTGATGGGGCAGAGATGGACAGGGATGGGGCAGGCATGGGCAGGCATGGGCAGTGTTGGCAGCAACGGAGGCACACGGAGTTTTCCTGCCCCGCACCCGGGCCGGGCAGCGCCATTCCCGTGTCACCCGGGCTTTCCCATTCCGTCCCCCCCCCCGGGGCGCGGGTGGACTGCTCCATCCCGTGTGCGCGGAGCGCCCGGACCGACCCATAGCGCTGAGTGCGGGGGGAGTCCGGGCCGGTCCATCGGGCAGCGGGGGGGGGCGTGGCGGGCTGTACCACCGAGCCGCCCCGGGGGGGAGTGCGCGCGGCCATCCGCAGGGGGGCGCCATTGCGGCGGGCACGGCCCAGAGCGGAGGGGGGGGGTGTGGGATAAACCATTCTCGGCTGCGGGGGGAGCGGGCCGGACCAGCGCTCCGAAATGGCGGGGGAGGGGGGGTGGGGGAGGGCGAGACCCCTCCTCACCCTCAGGCCGGGAGGGGTCGGTGTCACCCTGGGCCGGAGGGGTGAGGGGGACACAGCTGAGCGAGCAGCAGAACGGGGTTTGTCACCGCCGCTGGCACAGAATTCCAGAGCGGTTTGGGTTGGACGGGACCTCAACGCCCCTCAGTGCCACCACTGCCATGGCAGGGACACCCCCACTGTCCCAGGCTGCTCCAGCCCCAATGTCCAGCCTGGCCTGGGACACTGCCAGGGATCCAGGGGCAGCCACAACTGCTCTGGGCACCCTGTGCCAGGGCTCCCCACCCTCCCAGGGCACAATTCCTGCCCAATATCCCATCCAGGCCTGCCCTCTGGCACTGGCAGCCATTCCCTGTGTCCTGTCCCTCCATGCCTTGTCCCCAGTCCCTCTCCAGCTCTCCTGGAGCCCCTTCAGGCCCTGCCAGGGGCTCTGAGCTCTCCCTGGAGCCTTCTTTTCTCCAGGTGAGCACCCCCAGCTCTGCCAGCCTGTCCCCAGAGCAGAGGGGCTCCAGCCCTTGCAGCATCTCCCTGATTCCTCTGCACTGGCTGCAGCAGCTCCACGTCCTCCTGCTGCTGCTGCCCAGGGCTGGGGCAGCTCTGCAGGTGGGGTCTCACCTGAGCAGGCAGAGGGGCAGAATCCCCCCCTGCCCTGCTGCCCACGCTGGGGGCTCAGCCCAGCACAGGGGGGTTTCTGGGTCAGTGCCCATGGCTGGGGCAGCTTGAGCCTCTCACCCACCAACACCCCAAATCCTTCTCCCCAGGGCTGCTCTCCATGAGTTCATCTCCCAGGCTGTGCTCAGGGATGGGCACCTGCCTCCCGTGCTGGCAGGAGTGGGAACACCTGAGATTTGGGGTCACATTGGGGCTGGGCTGTGACAAGGGGTGACAGAGGGCTGGGAACTGTCCAGAAAGTCTGGGGGTCTCCTGGAGTGGGGCCTCAGCCCTTGGAAAGGCTCCAGGCTGGATCTCCCTGGAGCTCAGGGGCAGCCAATGTCCCTGTGCAGATCATCCTGGCCACCTTCAGAGGGTGCTGGGGACACAGACCTTGGGCAGACCTGAGGATTACAGACTGTCCTGGTTTTGCCTGCACCACAGAGGAAGAAGCTCAGCAACTCACCGAGAGTTGATTCAGCCAAGCCCAAGGGACTTTCCAATCTCACACTCAGTGAATGTACCCAGAATCAGATTTAACCAGGAAATGCTGGAAACTCTTGGGGTTTTCCCCTTCCACTGCTTTTTCCCTTTCTCCAGCACATGTTCTGTGGCTGATGATGGTTCTGGGCTCTCTCTGGACTCTGAGAGCAGCTCAGGGCCAACACACACTCTGATGAAAGATGTGTCATTGACACTGAACTTGCTCCTTGCCCCTGCTCAGAGCTCCAGCAGGAGCAGGCTGATGGAAATCCCTGAATCCCTTTCTGACCCAGCACCAGCCCCTCCTGCAGCTGTGACACAAATCAAACCCCAAACTCCCCTTTCCCCCCCAGAATCTGTAACTGGGGCTCTTGCACCGGCACTGAGCACGGGCAAGTCGCGCTGACTCCGAGGGAAACTTATTTCAGGGGATGGAGCTTTTCCAGCCGCGCCCCCTCCTCATCCCCTCCATCCCTGCGGGCGCTGCCGCTGCTGCCTGACTCCGGCACTTCATTAGCACCAATTTGCTCTCGTCACGCTAAGTGGTGCTGACTCGGGAGAGCAGTGAGGAGATCCGAGCAGCCGCGAGCACTCCCAGGGCTCCTGCCTCACCACAGCAGCTGCTCCCCATGGCCCTGGTCTCCACCCGAACAATAAAAGAAGCTGATCCTGGTCCAAAAAAAAGGCATGGAAAGGGAGGAAATAGGGCAAATGGGGGAAGAGTGAGGAAACGAATTCCCAGCAGAGCTGATCCCAGTTCCCCTGGATGATGGGGAGAGCAGAGGGGGGCACCAGGTCTGCCTTCATAAAGGTGTCTGCAAAAGCCAGTGGGAAAGGAAACCTCTGCAGAAAGGAGCTGCAACTCACAACAAACAAACAACAAACTCCCTTTTTTAAAGTCATGTGGAACTGTTTCTGTGTCCCTGAGAGGGGTTTGGTGGCTTCCACCAGGGCCAGAACAGCTCACCTGGAAAGCACAAGAATAAAATCAGGGCAAATGTGGAGGGATGGAGCCAAGCCACAACTCCTTTGTAAGGCTTCATCCGCCCTCAAACCAGACAAACTCGTCTGCTTCAGTGCTGGGAAAGCTGAACATGCCACCCATGGAAGAGCAGGCCAAGCCTGAGAAGGGCAGGAGAGGAAATGGGGTGTCCTGGGGGCTCTGCTGTGTGTTGGGGCAGCTCCCAAATCAGGAAGAGATGGGACCCTCACTGAACAGAGGACGGACAGCTTGTGCTTCCCTTTCCAAACCCTTCCCTCCAGATGCCAGGCTGTGGGCAGTGTGTGGGGTGCTCAGTGTGGGCAGAGCTGGCAGCCCCGTCTGGCTGGATCAGAGCTGCTCCCAGGGACGAGCACGAGCCACCGAAACCTCGGCGTGGGAAGGGATGGGATGGGAAGGGAAGTGCAGGCGGCAGCGCTTTGTCTCATCTCATCTCGTCTCATCTCGTCTCATCTCGCTCATCTCCTCATTCGCAGCCTTCAGAGGGAGATTTAATTTGCTGGGCTCGGGGAAGCGGCTCCCCCTGCAGCGCTGGCTGCATACCAATGACCAGGGGCTCTCCTCGTCCGGCAGAATCCCGGGGAAGCCTGGCCCCACAGGCGGGGACACGGGGACATGGGACACGTGTGGGGCTGGCAGCTCGGGCTGGGCTGTGTCAACCCTGCCCAGCAGGGCTGGGAGGCTCTGCAGGCACATCACAGCTCCTGCCACATCTCTCAGCCTCTGAGCAGCCTCTGTTGGCTTTTATTTCACTAGAGTGGCTCAGATGCTGTGGCTCACCACAAGTCTTGGGGCCCAGAAAGGGATTTATTCATCATGTGCTGCTGAAGTCTGGGGGATCCCAGCAATGGGCACTGCAGGGCAGGCTCTGCTCCTGTCATTCCATGGGAGACACCACATCCCCTGTGCACCCCTGTTTATCTGTGTTTGGATCCAAATGGGTTGAGAAAGTTGAGGGGTTTTTTTGGAGCATTTTCCTTTGTTCTATACTGCTGCCTGTCCTGTCAGCATTGTGTTCTTCCATCTGGTGAAGATCTGAATTTCTGCTGGAGATCCCTATTTGTGGCAAATCTCTTTGGCCTCTTTTCCTGCACTGCAAAGAGAAGTCAAACCAAGCTCTCAGAGTTGTCCCAGCACCACTGTGCAAACCAAAGGATTTCTGGTTTGCAGATAGAGCTCCCTGATCTCTGCTCCAGCTCTGGGGGAGAAGATGCCATGGGGTTCATTTATACCCTGTGTGAGGCTCTGGACTCATCCCTGTTTGCTCAGAGCTGAAGCTCCCAAAACCTTCCAGAACAGTGAGGTGAGGACTGAACCAGTAACACCCAGCCCCCTTCTCAGAGAGGGAGAGACATCACAGAACCGTGGAATTGTTAAGGCAGGAAAAGACCTCTTAGATCAAGTCCAGCCATCAACACAGCACCATTCACATGTTCCTGCTAAAACATGTCCCCAAATGCCACATCCACACACTTTTTGAACACTTCCAGGGATGGTGACTCCACCATTTCCCTGGGCATCCTGTGCCAGCACTGGGAAACCTTTCCCATGAAGAAATTTTCCCTAATATCCAATCTAAACTTCCCTTGGTGCAACTTAAGGTCATTTCCTTCTGTCATTTGTTACTTGGGAGAAGACACCAACCCCCACCTGGCTTCAGCCTCCTTTGAGATCCCTCTGTCCCTTCAAGGAGAGGGGGAAACTGAGGCAGCCCAGGGGCTGGGCCCATCTTGAAGGCACAGAGAGAATCCAGCTTTGCCCTGTGCCCACCAATGGAATCAGCCCATCCCACCTTTGCACCAGGGAAACCTGTCCCCACCTGGCCAACCACATCCAGGTTCCCTCTCTCCATCCCTTCCTCCACCTCCTTCTGAACTCATAAATGCTCCTCGATCCCTTTCCACCCCTGGGAGATGATTTGACAAGGAGAAAAAGAGAGAAACCCGTGGGTTTTGTGCAGATTCCTCCCCCCCAGCCTTGCTTACAGCCGCCGTGCTGGCTCTGAAAGCCCCTGGCTGCCTTTTGTGATTTCAACAAATCACCAGCACTTAAGCAAAGTGGGCAGAAAATTACAGGTTGTATTGCAAGTGAATGGAGAGGGAGAGCACGCTGGGGCTGAAAACCAGAGGTTTGCGGGTATAATAGAGAAAGCAGGGGCTAACAGGCTGTGGAAGCCTGCAAAGCCATCAGGTATTAGTTAAATGCTTCGCGGGGCTCACGCTGCGAGGCATAATCGCAGTTCCTGAGCAGCAGCCATTTGATTGTCTCTATTATGTCCCCTCTGAAATGATTTGGGAGATGTTTTGCTCGGAGCTGTCAAGGTTAAGTCAAGGAAAACGCGCTCCCTGTGACACGAGGCTCCCGGGAGGCAGAGCCCTCCGGGAGGAGGTGGGATGCCTCTGCTCCTGGAGCTCTCTCCTGCTTTCCCTGCAAGGTTCCTCCTTGTCTCTGCTGCTTGTGGTTTTGTCTGCAGCCAGATCAGAGCTGCCTTAGGGGTGGGATTGTTTGGGTTTGCTGCCTGGTGTGTGGAGGGATCTGTGCGCTCAACCCGTCCCATGTCTGGTGTCCCCTCCCTGGCACTTCTGGGCTCCCTGGTTGGGTTTGGAGGGTGTGAAATGAGCTGGGGAGGGGTTGAGGGGTTGAGACCCCACTGTGGGCGAGCCCAACCCCTTACTGACCAACAGAGCTATGGGAGACCTCAATCCATGGTTGGTCCTTGCACTCCAGGGTCCTCTGTGCCCCAGGACAAGCCCAGCAATAAATCCTGTCCTTTGAGGACACGATTCAGAGGCAGGGGTGGAAATGTCCCCAACCCCACAGGCCACAGAGACCCGGGAAAGACATGATGGAAAAACAGCATTTAACCAAGGTTGGGCTGTTTGGATCTTGGGGAAAAAAGGGATTTTGAAGCACAAAGGAAATAGCTGATATGGGTGGGATCAGAGCCGTGCTCCTGGCTGCCCCTCAGCCCTGGCTGCCCGCGGGGACAGGGACAGGGACAGGGACAGGGACAGGGACAGGGACAGGGACAGGGACAGGGACAGGGACAGGGACAGGGTCAGGCACCGCCCAGGGGATGGGGAATGGGAAGCAGATCCTGCACGGAGGGTTTGATGGCTGCCGTAAATAGAGCCGAGCAGCTCCCCATCGATCGCTGCTGTGCCGAGTTGTAATTAGATTGAGCTGGGGGAGAGGGTGTTGGGCTGCATCAGCAGAAAGGGAAATTAATAAATAAACAAACGAGCACAGGAAATGTGGGATGAGCCGCCGGCGGCAGCGCGGGCTGGAAATAACCCAAAATAGCAGGAGGGGTGGGTGAGGAGCAGGATGTCACCTGTGCCTGACAGTGGCACTGCTTTTTCTGCAGCAGCACAGTGGCACCAGCAAGGCCCTGATGGTTGTGTTTGCCTCAGAGCTCAGAGTTATTAATGGGAGACTGGGCTGTAAAAATCCCTCCTAAAACAGGGATGGGAGGTTGGGAAGCTGAAGGCTGAACCTGGGGCTGGATGTCCAGCACTGTGGGGGGAATGGGTGCCAGCAGGAGAGCAAGAGGACAAACTGGATTGCCAGGGTGACAGCTGGGTGACATCCACAGGTCCCATGGGGACATGGAAGACATTCCAAGTGTTGTCCAAGCCCTGTGCATGGGGTGTGAGGAGCTCACCCTGGACACAGCAGGAGCTGGACATGCTGGGAGGGTGTGGGGAGGGGGCACAAGTGTGGGGGGAATTTTTCTGTTTGCTGTTTGGCTTGGGGGGATGTTTGGGGAGGGTCTTTTTTTTTTTTATAATTCATGTCTGGGGAAAAAATAAAAAAGTCAAATTTTCCATAAAGGTTTTTTTTTGTTTGTTCTTTTTGCAAGCATCTGATGGTCATAGGGTAGGTTTCCACATTCTCTGCTGCCTGTTTGAGTAAGGTACCCCTGGGACAGGGTCCCCTGGCATCACTCAGAGTGTCCCTCTGTCCCTAAGGATGGTGGTGTGCAGCCAAACCTGCTTTGGGGGGAAGAAGGGGAGGGGAAGGTTCTCCACTGGTTTACCAGGGGTGGCTGATTTGGACTGAGAGTGGTTGGTCGTGTCCAGCTCTGTGCCTCTCGTCCCTTGCCCAGTGGCAGCAGAGCTGGTGGCTCCCAGCACAGGGACAGGACCAAGCCCAGCAGCTGGGACACAGAGCTAAATCTGCTGGATAAATTGTCTGCTTCAGTGAGCTCCAGATTTGCCCAGCTCTGGGAGGAAGGGTGGATATCATCCTTCTGTCTCAGCTCCAGGTGATGTGAGGAGGGCTTGGAGTGGAGGCAGCTGAGGAACTGCAGGTAGAGGAGATTGCTTGTTGTCCAGTGAGGAACAAATCACTCCAAACACCCTCCCAGTACTGCTGGGCTACTCACTGCCTCCCCTTTGGCTGTGGAGGTGTGTTTGGAGGGCAGGAAGGGCTTTAGTCCAAGGGGAATTCCTGTCCCATCCCTGCAGCATCTCAGCCTTGGCCTCCAGCCCCTCTGGGCTCCCTGCTTGGGAGCTGAACTTTGACCCTCCAGGACAAAGAGGCTCCTGCAAGTGCCTGAGAAATCTGTCACCCAGACAGCAAATGTCTCAAGGGACCTGTGCCTTCCCTGCAAAATCCTCCAGCAGATCTGAATCAAGAAACCCCAAAGGCTGAGAGGTGCTGCTGCCCTGGGCTAGAGCAGCATTTCCTTTGGAAAGTCCTTAGCCCACAGTTTGCTCTCTCTTTTATGAGCTTCCCAGGAGGAAATGCTTTGTCCCCAGCTGTGTGGGGTCAGATCCATGCCCTGCCTCACCCGTGGCATCTCGGGTTCCTGCAGTTCTGCAGGAACTGCAGTTCTGCAGTTGAGCCACAAGCACCCAAATGAAACCTTGACAGCTCCAGGGTGAGCCCTGCTTTGAGCAGGGACTGGACCAGCCACCTCCACCATTTTCTAATTTATAGTTTATAGCAAAGGTCCCCTTGTCCCACCTCTTCCACCAACAGCATGCTTGATATCCCCACTATTAAAATTCCTATCTTTATTTATTTTACTCACTTCCCTCTCTGCCCTCATGCAGTGTGCTGGGGTCAGGGGGGCTTTCCTGGCTTCCCCACATGACAGCCCCTCTGTGCTGACCTTTGGCTCAAGCCAAACCTGTAGGGAAAGCTTTTAATTCATTGCTGACAAATGTGCCAGGGGATCTGGTAGCAAAGGCACACAGGGGACACAGAATTTCCTGGAGCCTCCAATGACTCAGACAGGAAAACTCCTTCCCTGAGCAGGTGGATCCATGATCAGTCCTTCCAAACTGTGGGATTAAGGCTGCAGAGTGACCTTTCCATAATATCCCTGTCCCTGGCTCTTTTCTGCATTTCCCAGCTGGCAGCTGGATGTGTGACCAAGACACACCAGCTCACTGAGTCCTCCAGGGAGATCCACAGAGGTGATGAGGAGGGATGACCCCCAAAATTTAGGGATGAATCCCAGTCTCTGGGAGCAGAGCTGTCCAAAGCTTTGCTCAGTCTCTAGTCCCAGGGTCAGCTGGAGATGCTGAGAGTTTTCCTGGGCTCCCCCCAGGCTTTTGTCACACCGGTGTCACAAGAGCTCATTGTCCCTTCTCAGCATTTGCTCAGGAGGGAGGAAGAGGAGGGAGCGGTGGGACAGGAGTGTGGGGAGGCAGCCCGGGGCCAGGGCGGGGAGCCCAGCTAACAGCCCTGTTGTCTCTTTGCACACCTGCAGCCTGCAAACGCAAGGAGCAGGAGCAGCAGAAGGACCGCAGCCTGCAGCCCAAGAAGCAGCGCCTGGTCTTCACGGACCTGCAGCGCCGCACCCTGATCGCCATCTTCAAGGAGAACAAGCGCCCGTCCAAGGAGATGCAGATGACCATCTCCCAGCAGCTGGGGCTGGAGCTCAACACCGTCAGCAACTTCTTCATGAACGCGCGCCGGCGCTGCATGAACCGCTGGCAGGAGGAGCCCGGCGCCAACCCCGGCGTCCCCTCGTCGTCTACAAGCACTTTCTCCAAAGCATGATGTCCCCCCTGCCCCTTCCTGGATGTCCCCCCCTCATGACAAAGCCAACCCCAGACTCACACGCATGGCCTGACCGGGGTGGGTGCTTTTGGGGTGGCTCTGTTGGCTTCCCAAACCCTCAGATGGGTGTCACCCGTGGGTCACCTCCTCCTGCCACCTCCTCCTGCTGTCACCTCCTGCTGTCACCTCCTCCTGCCAGCTCGTGCAGCAGGGACAGGGTTTGTGACCAGGTCAGCTCCATCCTGGGTGGGCTCAGAGGAAACCTGTGGGGAGCCAGGGGAGGTGTGGGATGGAGAGAGGAGCGAGGCTCTGTTTGGAAGGATCCCTGGTCCTTGGGGATCACAGAGCCTTGTGTTCCCCTGCCCATGAGGGTTTTTGGGGACAGTGGCCCATCCTGACCTCTTGACCAACCTTGATCTGCCACAGCTATCCTTATGGCTCCCACGGGGTGGGGGATAGAGCTGGGGGTGACACAAGAAGGGGTGTCACAGGCTGGGCTCTGGCACAGCCCCACTGCACCAGGGCCACACCTGCCGTGCTCCTAAGGGGACTGAGCAGGGAAGGTGCTCCCAGTGTGCCTGGAGGGCTCCTGCCAGCTCCCTGCTTGCTGGAGGTTTTCCCCTCTGAGGTGCAGTGGGTTCCCCAAGGCAGCCAGCCCCTCTGTGCCAGCACCACACGGCACTTCTGCCCCTCGAGGCTTGTGCAAACCTGGCTGAGGCCATCCCTGTACCCCCCATTTCCTCTATGGGCACCTTCCTCTGACCCCCCCGGCCACTCCAGGAGCACCCACACCCCAGGCCCCTCATGCACAGCCCCCAACCCCCGAGAGCCCCAGATCCCTCCCAGAGAAGCTCCAGGGCAGAGGAGCCCCCTCCTGCCCCAGGGACCCGAGCACCCCCATCCCAGGGGACGCGGCTGCTCCGCCCCGCAGCAGCTCACAGAAGCACATTTTAGCCACAGGAATCGGGTATTTAAAAATAACAATTGTTCCAAAGGAGACGGGAGCAGAGACTCGGAGCGAAGGATCTGATCTTTCCTGGTGACTGGCTCCACCTTTCACCTCTGGATTTCTGGTTCGCTTTTTCGGCTGAGGAATGGACACGGACAAAGCGGATTTGTTGGCTTTGCGTCTCGCCCCATCCACCCCTCGACACACACTCTTGTCCCCTCCCATCCCCCCTCTTCATCTCTGTTACCAAAGAAATTACCAAACCAAAAACGCAACAACGACAACAACCAAAAAAAGAAAAAAAAAATTCCCTCCTGGGAACCGACGTCGGTGCACGGTGGGAAAAGAAAAATCCAAGGGATCTGGTGGCAAAATCCAGCCCTGGGTGTGAGAAGGGGGAAAACTCCCCGACGAGATTGAAAGGGAAGAAAAAACCAACTCGTCCCCCCCAAAAAAAGGAAACCACAACAGAAACCACAACCAAACAAGCTCAGCAAAGACCGGCAACTTACCAAAAAGACACCAGATTTTTTTTTTTTTTTTTTTTTTTTTTTTTTTTTTTTGTGCCAATTAACAACCTGCCTTAAACGCGAATTTCTGGAGCAATGGTACTTAGCTTCAAAGGGATCGTTTCCTCCGAGCTCTCGATGGTGACTTGTGCCATATAAAAAAGCAATCACGAGGCCAAACCCTCACAATCAGCCCTCTCCCAGCTCCCCCGAGGGCTCCTGCCAGCCCAGGGTGTCCTCGGGAGGAGCAGGAGGTGCCTGGGGACAGGGAAGGGCTGGGAGAGGCTTGGGGATGAAGGGGAAGGCAAGGTCCCCTTCTTCCCCCATCATTTGGGGAAAAAAAAAAATCCTCCAAAATCAACCATCAACCAAAAAAAAAAAAAAAACCAAACAAAAAAAAAAAAGGGACTCTTGAATTTATGCGGGTAAAAAGTACCATCTGTGTTCTAGTGCTACGGTTTCTTGGATTCACTTTACTTTGAGAGTGATCAGTTGTGTCACAGGAAGGCACCTTGTTGAAAAGAAGGAAAAAACAAAGAAAAGAAAAGTAAAGAAAAGGGTATGTGTTCACCAAAAAAAAAAAAAAACCAAAAAAACAAACAACCAAACAAAAGCAAACGAAAAAAAAAAAAAAAAAGGAGAAAAGAAAGGACAAAAGAATGAAGAGAGAAAAAAAAAACCCCTGCACATGGTCAGAGGACGCCTTGAACCAAAGAGCTGCTGGGGTAGGTGGGGGGAGCAGGGGCTGGGGGTGTCACTGGACACTGACCAGGGCATTGCTGGGGGGACAGAGGGATGGCAGGGTGGGAAGGGGCAGGTGCCACAGCGTGTTTTGCCAACCAGAACCCAAAACCTAACGGGAATCTCATCCCCCAGCACCCCTCTCCCCGCCACTGATTTCTTCCCCTGGTGTTGTTTCTTCGTCTTGTCGTGACGTGGTGACGATGGTGGTGGATTCCTGAACCCCATCGAGTAGTACTCAAGGGCTGAAAAGCCAGGAAGGGGGCCTTGGTTTGGGAAGTGAAAAACACAACAGGAAAAAAAAAATAAAAAATAAAAAAAAAAAAAAAGGGAAGAAAAAAAGGAAAAGGAAAAAAAAAAGAAAATAAAAGAAAAGAAAAAGAAAAGAGTAAACGCCACAGGCCCTCAAGGATGCAAAGACATTTCTAGTGAGAACCCGAGACTAAAGGCTACCTCACTTGAGTTTTCAATTTTTGTGATTTGAAAATCACGTCTGATACCAAAGATTTTGTTGCCTTGTCTGGTCTGTGCTGGAAACGCCACTTTCCCTGCTCCCCCCAGGCCAGCCCCGAGCCCCTGGGCACCCCCAGCCCCTGCCAGCCCCTCCCAGCCCAGCCCAGCCCTGGGAGTCCCCAGAGAGCCAGGAGAGGAGAGGAGAGGAGAGGAGAGGAGCGTTTCTGGGATGGCAGCGTGGTAGATGAGTGCCTTTTTCTTGTACCAAAGGTGTGTGGCCATTTCTTTGCTCCTCTGCTTTGATCCTAAAGACAGCGTTGCCTCAGCTCTCCACAGGAGATCCCCACGGCTCCTGTAGTCTCTGGGTGTTGGGATGAAGGAGACAAACCCTAATTGTGCTAATTGAAGAGAAGATATCCCCCTTGCTGAGGGAAAGGTGCTGGCTCCCCCAAAATGTCCCCTCCCAGATGTCCCTGTGTCCCCCAGCCTGGTCCCCAGGGTCCCCCCATGCAGCCCCTCCTGCCCCAGGAGCACAGACCATGTCCAGGGAAAGGCTCCCAGGGAAAGGCTCTGCCCCATGTCCTTCTCCAGCCTCTCAGTGCTGGGCCCTGCAGAAGCCCACAAGGTCACAAAGTGAGTTTTCATCACAAGGTCACAAAGTGAGTTTCCTCACAAGGTGACAATGTGAGTTTCCTCACAAGATGACAAAACTAAGTTTCCTTACAGGATGTTTTTGCTTAGCTCAGCTCAGATTTGAGCTTTGGTTCCCACTTTTGGTAGCACAGTTTGTGGCATTTCTGTTTGGAAAGACGAAGGCAGGAGCAGTGGAAAGTCTCACCCTGAGCTTTCTCCACACTCTTCCTCTAGGGAACAGGTTGGAGCTGTGGATCCTTTCAACAGGAGCTGTTTCTAAGTCCCCAGAGGGGCGTTTTTGGCTCACTGGGGATGCTCTGTGCAGCCAGGTCTGCTCCATTCTGCCCCTTGGCTCCAGCAGAAGGCAGCAGGAGGACCTGCCAGAGATGCTCTTCCCAGCAATCTCCAGTTTAGGGAAAACTTGGCTGAATTGTACCTGCTTCAGGCTCCTGCCAAGGTGACTCCTTTGAGCTGGACCAAACTTGCCCAGGGCCAACCCTGGTGTGATTGTTGGGGTTGTCCTGTGCAGGACCAGCAGCTGGACTTGGTGATCCTTGGGGGTCCAAGAGATTCTGGGATTCCAACACCCCCAGTGAGAGCAACCCCATCCTGCTGGGCAGCCTGGGAGAGCTGGTCAGACCCTGTCACCTCCCTGTCACCTCCCTGTCACCTCCCTGTCCACACTATTGCCTTGGCCAGGGCTTGCCCACCCTCCTGGCCACGCCACCCCCTTGTCCCCACCTGGCTTGTGATACCAAAGACGTTCTCTATGCAGGAGAAAGCCTTCATTGCCACCCAGCACAGACCTTACAAGCCTTTGACAATGTTCTCTGAAATACCTCAAAATATTTAATGTATAGTTTATGTGATAAAAAAAAAAAAAAAATTACTTAGCTAGTTTTTGGAATTTGTGACTTGAAGCTTTATACTGTTAAATTATAATTTTGCAGAAGACGGCATGTTCTTATTTCTTTGATGAGTTCAATGGGAGACATATTGAATGTTAAGGAAATGAAAGCTGGATAGTTTCACGATTTAAAAAAAAAAGAGAGAGAAAGAGAGAGAGAAAGAGAGAGAGAAAGATTAAAAAAAAAGGACCCTTGGAGTTTACAGATTTCATATTTAAACAAGTCCTTTTAAAAAAAAAAGAAAAAAAAAAGAAAAACTAATAATGATGACGATACCTTTGCGTTCAGATGTGTTACTTTTCTCTGAGTCATGTCGTACAAGAGTATTTATTATATGTGTTATGTGTTCAAATGTAATTTAAAGAAGACGAAAAAAAAGAAAAAAAAAAGACAAGATGAGAATTTGATTTATGCATGAAAAAATATACTCTTTCTTGAAGTAATGTAATAATTATTGGGGGAGGGGTGGTCGGGTGGGAGCGGGAGGGGACAAACTGTGCTTTTTTTGTCCACGAGTTTTTGGTTGATGAAGATTTCTCTGCATGGATCATGGTTCTGTTCCAACTCACAACCACGGCAAAGTCCTCATTTACCCCCTCGGTTTCTTCCTTCACCTCTTTTGTTCCTTTCCTCGCCCTGAAAATCGCTTGGCAGCCGCGGGGGCAGCTCGGGGGCAGGGCGGGGGGCACAGCCCGGCCCGTGCCCAGCAAACAGGGTAAGGGAATCTGGGACACGGGGCCCTGCCCTGCCCACCCTGCTCTTGCCCCCCGAGCTCTGCTCTGTGCTGGCTGCTTGTTTGGGGGTTCTTTTTGGGGCTTTTTTTGCTTTATCCAGCTCTGTGGGTCAAATGCTAAGTGCAGCCAAGAGGAGGAGAGACAATCAGCCACCACCACGACCTGGCAAAGCCACAGGGCTCCTGGAGTGCTCTGAGACAAGGGAAACAGCCCTGGGCACCCCAAAACCCCCCTGAGCTCTGCAGGTGATGCCCCCAGATGCCCTGACAGCCCTGCCCTGCACAGAACCAGGTGCTGGGGATGGTGCTGCACCCTGGGCTGCAGTGACCCATTGACCCAGCTCTGGGGTCTCTGCCTCAAGAGCAGGGTTTGGCTCAGAGGCACCCCCAGCACTCTGCCCCTGCTGGATTTTCCTGTGCCACCAGCCTGGCTCCCACTCTGTGCAGACACCTGCCCTGGCTGGGGCAGAAGAGTGCAGGCAGTGGAAGGATCCCAGCCTGGGATGGTCTCAGGGCTCTTTGGAAGGAATTTGGAGCTTTCTGCAATTGCCCAGAGTCCACATCCCGAGTGGCTCCTTCCTCCCCCTGCTCCCCCTAAAGGCAGGGAGAGAAGAACCTTGAGAAGTCACATCTTTGGAGGGTGATGGGGACCTGGAGGAGGCAGTGATGCCCTTCCCAGAGGTGCCCTTCCCCTGGAACTGCTGCTTCCTCAGCCCTTTCCAACCTCTTCACCACTCCAGGTGCACCCACAGCTCAGCTCACCATGAGGAAAGAAATCTCAGCTCCACCAAAGTGGCCCCAAAAGCCAAAAGGAAGGTTTTTCAGTCTGGTGCCATGGCCCTGCAGCCCTGAGCACCGAGATGCTCAGGCCAGGTGCTGGTGGAAGAGCAAGAACCTGGCTTTTAGGAGATATGTTGGTTCCAGCAGCACCACTCATCTGCTCACCAACCCTGCTGTCCTCTGGGGAGCTCAGCAGCCCCACCATGCCCCATTTCCTCCTCCAAGACCTTTTCCACCAGGAAGGCCAAGACCACAATTACAACTGCAAGCAGGTCAGGTTTGGATACAAGCCCAGTGACGAGTCCTTGGACCTTACAGAGAGCAGCTGGATTCCATCCTGGGGAGTGGAGAAGCCAAGATCTGAGCCCTGCTCCCATCCCTTGGCCCAGCAGGACTCTGGCTCAGCTGAGCTCTGCCCACACTGGGTCTGGCCCTGCCTGCTGCCCACACCAACCAAAATGCCTTCAGGAGCAACTTGCCATGATACCAAAGATTTTTTTTTTTTTTTTCCCCTGCTTGTAATGACAATCTGAGCTCTGTCCTAAAGACAATTCTCTTGACCAGGGTTGCACCCAAAGGGCATTTTTGTGCTGTGGGGAGCAGGAATGAAAACGGGGCCCTGGGAACACCTCTGAGGGTGGTGGAGGGCAGTGAGGAAGAGGAGGAGACCTGGGATTTCCCACTAAAACCTGCTGGTTCATCCTGGCCACTGTCTCCTGCTTGAACTGAGGAAGTTTTCAGGTATTTGGGTCATTTCATGATCTGTGATGCCCCTGGCCACTCCAGTTCTTCCAGGAGTGGAAGTTTTCCAATGATGGCTTTTATTTGAAACCCCATGCTGGCAGTGGGGCAGTGCTGCCCCCATCCCACTGGGAAAGCAGGAGGCTCTTGGGGTCAGTTTTAAGCATTTTTACCCTTGTGCCAAGCTTGCCTTGTTCTAACATCAGCTGTGCCAGTAGGACATTGGCACAGAGTGAGAGAAATGGCTTTGCCAAAAATTCACCATTCACCCTTTTTCCTGAACATCCCAAGTCTGGGTGCTGACAATCAGCTCCTCTTTCCCTCTCCCCTGACCCGTGCTGGGCACCTCTGGGTTGTCACTGCCCCATCTGTCCCTGTCACCACCACATGTCCCCAGCATGGAGCTGGCTCCTTTCCCATGTCTCAGAGGACACCCAGCCATGGGGCTGCACCTGCAGGGGCTGCACAAGGATCCCACTTCCTCTCACTGCTTCATTTGGAGTTTTCAAAGAGAGGGAATTAAAAATGCAAAAGAACAAAAATTGGGGTTGTTTTGTTTTGTTTTTTTTTTCCCCCCTTTAATTTCTAAAGGAAACAAAGGAGTCAGACAGAATCCAGCCTGGCCAGGGAGAACCCACAGCCTTGCTCTGCCAGCCCAGCCTCCTCCAGAAAACATTGCTCATTTTTCTGTATAGCAATAGGTGACACTCGTCCTCATCCCACCAGTCCGAGGGCCACATCTCTGAGTTTTTAAATGACTTTTTTCTTCTAATTAAATTAATTTAATTTTTTTTTTTGCTGCTGCTGCTTTATTGTTACTCTCATGGGATAAGTTTTATTCTACAGCGAAATGCAATTGTTACTCCTCTGTGTCTTGCAACTATATTTGTTTAAGCTATTTACAAGCGTTAAAAAAGAAAAAAAAAAAACAAAATAAAAAAGAGTCTTATGTGTCAGGCACTTTATCCAAACTGTGCTGTGTGCTCTGGAGTTTGTTCCTTGTTCTTTGCTATGACTCACACAGGGGAAGTTATCAGGAAACTTAACTCCAGCCTGTCAACAGGTTTTAAAAGAGAGAAAAAAATTAATCTCTATTTGTTCATCCTCTACTGGTCATGACTGTGTTGTATTTCTGCAGCTTTCTGTTTCTTCAATAAATTATTTTCTAGTCATTCACCCTGGCGTGTGTGGTGTCCTGTGGTGGTGAGGGGGTCACTTCCCTCCCCGTGTCCCTTTTACCACCTCACTCTTCCCAAAAACCTGCCCTGGGAGATTCAGGGATCATGCCCAGGGTGCTGGGGAAAGTTTCTCTCCCTGTTTTCCACCCAGCAGTTGCAGCAGTGAGAGCCTTCCCAGAGGAAAGGCTTTTATTTCTTGGCACCATCCAGGCCCTTCTGGCCAGAGCCCAAGGGAAACACTTTAATTCTCACAAACCCAGCACAGATGAGGCCAAAGCACTTGTAAAACAAACCCATGGAATCACGTGTGCTGCAGGCAGGGCCAAGCCCCGGGGATGGTTTAATTGTGCATCTTTTTACCCAAATCTCTTCTCCTACTGTGCCTTTTGCCATGGCACGAGCACTGCTGGCATGGGACCTTTCAGTGCTGATTTCACCCTTCGTGGCACAGCAGAGATTTCCAGGAGAGGAGAGAAAAGCTAAAAAGTCCTTTTAATTAAAAACCAAAACCCATTAAAAAGGGTGACCCAGTCACCAGACAGTTGTTCACACACAGCTCTCCAGCAGCCACTGCTGGTGGCCCTGGCTCTGTGGGATGTGACCCCGGTGCCCACCAGGCAGAACTTATCCACATCCCCCCCAGAGGGGCTTTTTGGGACTTTGCAGAGCCTGTGGCCAGAAGTTGTCCCCAAAGGTGGGGACAGCAGACCTGGGGAAGTGGTGTGGAGATGGCGCAAGGCACGGAGAGGACAGTGCCCCTTGTGCAGGGACAGCAAAGGCAGGGGCTGGCAGTGCTGGGGGCTGCAGGAGCCAGGCTGATCTGGCTGGAGAATAGAAACCTGCAGGTGATCAATCAATCAATCAATCAATCAATCACAGCTCTCCAAAATTTAGGGGATATTTTAAAGTTACAGTGCTCAAGTCTGAGCCCCCTGGGCTGGTGACCCTGCCCATGACACTGGATGGAATGAGATGAGCTTTAAGGTCTCACCCAAACCACTCCAGGGTTGTGTGAGTGTTCCATGACAGAAAATCCACAGGACTGACACCAGCCCTCTGTGGAGAACACAAAACAAGATTGTTCATGCAGCCACTGCAGCTCGGTGCCCTGGGGGTGGGAATGAGCGAGGCTGAGGGGCTGCTCCCCATCGGGGCATTTAATTAATTCGGAGCTGGGTTAATGAGTCTGGGCCAGCAGAACTGCTTTTGTGGCTGCAGCCTGGGCTGGGATGAGCCTCACCCAAGAGGAACCCCGGCTCCGAGGGCTCGGCAGAGGGAAGGGGCTGGGCTGGCAGCGGTGCTCACAGGGTTGGTGACAGCGCCAGCGGCTTCCGCAGCTCTGCAAAGCCACGGGCAACAAGCGCGGGGCTCAGCGAGCCACTGCAGGGCTCAGCAGGAGCCCCCGGGACGGGGCAGCCCCCCTGCAAAACCACCCAACGGGGTTAATGGTGACCCCGGAAAGGAGGGTGGCACCCGATGTGAGCCCTGCTGCTCCTGTCCTGTCCCGGCAGGGGGGACAGCTACAGCGAGGGACACAGCGGGGACACAGGGGGGGAACCCTCGGAGCACAGCGGTGACACAGGCGGAGTCCCCTCGGGACACAGGAGTGACACAGGCGGGGAACCCTCGGGACACAGGGGGGACACAGGGGGGGAACCCTCGGAGCACAGCGGTGACACAGGCGGAGTTCATTCGGGGCACGGGGGTGACACAGGCGGGGAACCCTCGGGACACAGGGGTGACACAGGCGGGGTCCCATCGGGACACAGGGGTGACACAGGCGGGGTCCCTTTGGGGCACGGGGGTGACACAGGCGGGGTCCCTTTGGGGCACGGGGGTGACACAGCCGGGGAACCCTCAGGGCACGGGGGTGACACAGCCGGGGTCCCATCGGGGCACAGTGGACCCGGGGCGGTGCCGGCGGTGTCCCTGGCTCGCAGGCTGTCCCTGGCCCGCAGGCTGTCCCCGCGGGTGGCCCTGGCTCGCAGGCTGTCCCCGCGGGTGTCCCCGCCCCGCAGGCTGTCCCCGCGGGTGATGAGCCCCCCGAACCCCTCCTGGTGGGAGAAGGCGTAGCTGGAGCGGCGGCAGGAGCGGCGGGGGACGTGGGAGCGCAGCTCCACCGGGGGGCTCCGGATCCCGCCTGGCCTTCAGGTGGATCTTCTGCAAGGACAGGGGGGATCAGGGCTGGGGGATCTCCCAGGAGAGCCCCCACCCCAAGTGGGACAGGAAGGGTCCTCTCCAGCAGGGCAGGTTTGGCTCCCAGCCCTACAATAACCGGATTTTCCACGGACACGAGGAATGTGGGGATTTTCCTGAGGTCTGCAAGGCTCATGGAGCTCTGGAGCAGTGTCAGCCCCTGCTGCCACACGGGCTGTGCACACCGGCCCTCAGCCCAGGGTGGCACACAGGACAAGCACAGGGACACCTTCCACAGCACAGGGTTTGGATCCCAGCTCCACCACAGCCTCCTTTCCCACGATGGGATGAGGGATGTGGAGACTCTCCCATGGACCTGCAAAGCTCTCAAAGCTCGATCTCAACCCCTGCTTCCACCTGGCACTCTCCTGAAGGTATAACCCACAACCCCAGGGGGTGAGCTCCACCAAGGCTGGAGTGGCACCAGAACCTGCACCAGACCCCAGACCCTCCTGGGGGATCCTGGAGGACTGTAACCAAAACCAGACCCTCTCCAAGAGCTGGACCAGATCTTTTGGCCCAGCCCCCTGCTGGCCAAAGAACAATTTTGGAAGAGGCCCCTGGTGCCAGTGTCAGGAAGGACCACCACGAATGGGACCACCAAGGAGAGGTGACACCTTCCAGTCCAGGCTTCCCTGGGAAACCCCCCCTGCCATCACCAGTCCCAGACACCAGCCCTGGGGGCAGCAGGATCCTAGCAGCCCCCCTGGCCTCACCTGCTGGGTGGTGGCTCTGCCCAGGGTGGCACGGAGGGCGTGGACAGTGAGAGAGGGGAGGGTGTTGACCACCAGGGACAGCAGGACCACGAGCAGGACATAGGGGTCAGTCAGGGCATTCCAGCTGGCATCTGCCAACATAGAGGTGATGTCTGGGTAGGGAAGGTGGAGGTGGCAGAGGGGGGACAAGCCCCCAGCTAGGAAGGTGCTGAGGGCTCTGGAGAGGAGATGGCACCTGAACTGGAGTTAAAAGTCAAGCCAGCAGTTCAAGAAGTGGCAATGAAGAGATGATCTACAGGGTGGGAAACAGCTCCTAGCAGCAAGGCCAGGGAAGGGAAGGGCCCTGGGGATGCCCAGGGCAGCTCACCTGGGAAGCGGAAGATGGCTGGGGCTATCCTGAAGGCATCAACACTCTGGGTCAGGAAGGAGAAGAGGCAGAAGAGGAGCAGGCTGGCTGTGACCATCAGGAAGGACAACACTGTCCAGTACTGAGTGTTCAGGACAATCTGTGAGCACAAGAGCAGAGCACACAGTCTCATGAGGGCTGTGGTGACCCTCTCCCATTCACCTGCTTTGCCCAAATTCCTCCCTCACCCAGATCATCCCCCAGCCACTGGGGATAGTGCCAGAGCCCAGAACCCAAAGATCTGCCATGGGGCAGGATGAGGAGCAGCAGATCAGTGCTCACCTCCACTAGAACCGACAGCAGCGCTGACAGGGCCACTGTGACAGAGAAGGACTCGTAGTCACCCACAGCCTTGGAGCCAACGTGGTCCTCAAAGGCCCAGAGGGTGATGTAAAAGCTGATGAGGGAGGTGCCCACCCCGTGCAGGAGGGTGACACCAAAAACACGGTAATTGAAGAGCTTGTCCTGCTGCCCGACCACATAGAGCTCAGGGAACTCCAGGCTCTTCTTGGCACTCACGTCCTGTTGGGAGAGACCCCAGAGGGGATGCAGAGATTGGGGGAGCAGGATGGGGCTGCCCCACCCCACACACCCTCTAGGACAGCTGCAGTGGGTCCCTCTGCCCAGTGCCTCTGGGATGACTGGGGACAGGCACCCCAACACTGAGGGTGAGCCCCAAATGCCCCCTGAGCTGCCAGGAGATGGGTGCAGTGACTGCTGGGTGACTCCCACCTGCCCAGGGGGGCACAGGGCTGGGTGAGCCTGGGGAAGCCATACCTGCTCCAAAAGGCCCACGGACAGCATGGGGTAGGCAGTGTAGAAAATATTGTAGAGTGCAAGGAACCAGCCCTCATACAGAGGCTAGAAGGGAACAGGGAGAAGCTGTGAGCTTGGAGTGCTTTGGAAAGACTCACAAAGGATGTCCAGGACACTCAGATTCTAACACAGAAATCCCCTTGGACTTGTCCCATCCCCTGCATCATACCCACACTGTCTGTAGGGTTATGCTGCAGACAGAGAGGGGCTGGAGCTCCATATATTGCTAGTCGAGTCACATTTGAGGATGACACTTGGGACCAAAGCTCCCATTTTGGAGGAAACCAGTTGAATGCACATGGGATCCTGCAGCTGTCCAAGACTGAACTGCAGCTCACAAGGAGATCCTGAGTTTCCCCAGGGCACTTTCCCAACCCACCCAGGTAAAATAACTGGTGCAGGCAAGCAGTGCAGATCACCAGGCAACCAAAAAGGGACCAAGGTGGTGATGTGGACACGTGTCCTCCAGGCACGATCCCTGCAGGGAAACCTGGGCAGGGGGAGAGGTAAGAGGATGGATGTGACCCCTGTGCCCCTCACCTGGGCCGTGAATCCGCTGTGGAAAGCGAACCACACCTGGGTGAGGAGGCCGGCGAAGGTTTTGTAGAAGAAGCAGCGCAGGAAGGTGCAGATGCGCAGGTAATTCCAGCGGCCGTGCACGAGCAGCAGGCGCTGCAGGAAGCAGAACTGGCCCAGGGCGTAGTCGCTGCACTGCACGGCCTGCAGCCCCTCCAGCCCGCTGATCCCCACCCCGATGTCTGCTGCTGAGGGGGGCAAATGCACAAGGGCAGTTTGGGGGAGATGGGGGTACGATTTCCCCCTGGGCTGTCCCCAGGAATGTGAATCTGGGAGTGACAGACAAAGGGAACAAGCCCCCTCTGTCCCATGAGCTGGATATTCCGGGTGTGCTGTGCCCTGGGAGGGGCAGGGGTGGCTCTGCCAGCTGCCCACGTTGGGCTCTGCAGGTTCACCAAAGCTCATCCCTGATACCAAAAGCACGTGGGCCACTCTGCTCTTATCTTGGGCTGGTCCCTGTCCTGTTCCTCTTGCTCCCCTCCCAGCACAGCAATGTGGCAACAGCTTTGGGGCTTCCCCTCCCAGTTCCTCACCCCAAAGAGGAGGGTGAGCTGGTGGAGATGACAAATGGGGCACCACCATCACCAGTGGGACACAGCACCTGCCCGAGCCTCACTTTTGATCATGTTGACATCGTTGGCCCCATCCCCGATGGCCAAGGTCACAGCCTTCTTGTGCTTCTTCACCAGCTGCACCATCAGGGCTTTCTGCTTGGGGGTCACCCTGCAGCAGATCACGGCCTGGCAGCTGCTGGCCAGCTCCACAAAGGCTTTCTCCACCAGCCCTGCCTGTTCCTGCCCGGCCTCAGCCCCTTCCCGGCACAGCCACTGCCACGGCCACCCCTTCTTCTCCTTCTGCACCTCTCCTGTCTGCAGCATTCTGTCCTTGGGGGAGAGCAAATGTGGCTGGCACCTCAGAGCCCTCAGCTCCTCAGCCATGCCCCCAAAAAGTGACTCTGGTTTTCTCCAAGCTCAGCACAGTGCTGTGACCGTGAGCCCAGTATGTCCCAGTATGTCCCAGTATGTCCATGAGAGCTTGTGATCACCACCCCAGAATACTGGGCAGCTTTGGTCAAAGACCCCAACACCAAATGCTGGGTGCAGGGCTGTTCTCTCCACCCTTCACTCCCCAGCCCCAAATGGGCTTTTCCCACCTTTTGGGCAGGAGAAACCTCACATCCTACACGTGCCAGGACTCTGACAGCACTAGGGCAGGAACCAGCAGCAGGCAGGGAGCAGAGAGCAGCATTCCTTACCAGGAATTCCCCGGTGATGATGATGGCTCTCTTGTGGCAGGGAGCCTCTGGGCACTGCTGGGACAGGGGGTGGCTGCATGGGGTGTCCCCACTGCCACTGAGGTTATTGTTGCTCTCCCAGTAAGCCTGGAGGATCTCACTGTGGGAGGAAGGAATGTGAGCTGGAGACACTGGGAATGCTGGAGCTACAGTGGTCATCTCGAAGCCAGGGAGATGGGACTGTGGTGGGAACAGGAGGAACAAAGAGGAGGTTCAGTGATAATAGAAATTAGCCTGGTTTAGAGGCTGAGAGAAGCTGAAACCCTCTCTGGTCAAAGCCTGCCAAGGAAGAGCAATGAGGGGGGAGAAGAAACAGGTGGGGAGGCCTGGAAAAGCATCAGATGAAGACCATGGACACCCAGGGACTGAGATGCACCTCTGGCTGAGCTGAGCTCAACTCTGCCCTCCCTGCCCCAGTTCCTGTGCCCTAGAGCATTCTCAGCAGGGACAGCAATATCCTGAGGCAAGAGGTGACAGCTCCTCACCTGACCTCCTTCTCCTCCAGGATCTCCATGTCGTCTGTCAGCAGCCTGCAGGCGTAGCCGATGTTCATTGCAGTCTCTGCAACACCCCCTGTCAGTGCTGCTGCCCCCAGCCCAGGGCAGCCCCAAACCTCGGCTCCAAGAGCCCTTGGTGGGCAGCAGCCCCTTCCCCTGCCTCAGTTTCCCCTGGCAGGAGGGATGTGCTGCTGTTGGGGAGTAAAGGGAGCAGCAGGACCAGTTCCTGCCCACTCCCAGTGGCCCCTTCTCCTCTCTGTTCCTGTTTAGGGGAGAAGCTGAAATGTGTTGGGAGGGTCTGGGGGTGCCTCCACCGACCTTGTTTGTCTCCTGTCAGCACCCACACTTTGATGTTGCCCAGTTTCAGCAGCTGGATGGTCTCGGGGACTCCGTCTTGCAGCTTGTCCTCAATAGCCGTGACCCCGAGCAGCTGGAGGGGGTGAGGGTGTCATGGCACGGGAATCACCCCTGGATCAGCCAGCAGCGCTTGCTGGGGGTAGCACAACCTGACAGCTACAGCTTGACACCCCAGCGTCCCCTGGCAGGTCACAAAGTCACCCCTTGGGGAAAACCGCACCAGGGAGTGGTGCTGGGTTGGACGCTTCACTCCTCACCCCGGAGAGCCAACCCCCCCACGCCCACCCTCTGGGGCACAGCTCCCCTGAGCGCGGCGCAGCCACCTGCAGGTCCCGCTCCATGTCCTCGTAGAGGCGGTGCAGCTCCCGCTGGCGGTGCCGCAGCAGCGCCGCGGCCGCGCCGTGCCGCCGGCTCCAGGCGCGGAACTCGCCCTCGCTCACCTCCCTGCTGGCCGCGCACAGCGTCCGCAGCGTCTCCTCCGCGAAGCGCTGCGGGGACCACACATCAGCCTCTCCTCCCTCCCCCGGATCACTCACAGGACCAGGGCGTCACCCAGGCCAGCCATGGGCTCAGCCAGGGACACTCCTGGGTACCTCTCTGCGGGCTCTGACTCCCTCCCCCCATCCTACAGCATCACCACCAGCACCCTTGGATGCAGCTGGCCCATGCAGAACACCAAAAGTGGATTCCATGCCCTCTTACCCCATCCCACACGCAGCTGAGGCTCCTAGAGCAGAAGGCAGAACCAAAACCCCAAAGGCAGAGGCAGGAAAAGCAGCAGGGCAGTGGCTGCAGGACCCCCAACCCCAAGGCAGCAGGGCAGGGCAGGGCAGGGCAGGGCTGTCCCCCGTGCTGTCCCCCGTGCTGTCCCCCGCGCTGTCCCCCGGGCTGTCCCCCGGGCTGTACCCCCGCGCTGTCCCCCGGGCTGCCGTGGCACTCACACCCAGCGCCTGCTCGGTCAGGCTCTCGCGGTGCCCGCGCCGCTGCAGCCTCTCCAGGATGACGGAGTCAGCGCCCTTGGTGTAGAGCCGGATGGTGCCCTGGGGGTCCCGCACTGCCAGGGAGGGAGGGAGGGACACCTCAGGGCCCCTCAGGGATGGCTCCCATTCATTGCTGTCCCTGCAGTGGCCACACTGGCCCGTGCTGGCCCCCAGAAGGCACTGCAGGGCTCGCTGGTGCTTTTCCATCTGCGGGCATGGGAAGCACAGGAGTATCCCCAGATCTGCACCACCTTGGGGACTCTCAGCTCTCACACAACTCCTCGGACCCTGCACTCACTTCCTCTCTCTTGGCTGCTCAAACCCTTCTTGGCAAACCCACAGGGATGACCAGGATGACCCTCAGCAGCCACCTGCAGCCACCCCAGTGCCATCCCTTGTAGGACTGAGCAGGGAGGGGCCCCTGGCACAGCCCACCCCTCTCACCCAGCACAGACATCCTCTTGCGCTCGCTGTTGAAGTCCAGCATGGCCAGCACCTCGTACGTCCTGGTCCTGCCCAGCTCCCTGATGGTGATGCTGTCCTGTGTCCGGGCCAGGAACGTGTAGCCCAAGCTCCTGGCTGCCAACACCAATGCTTCCTCATCTGGGGAGGCTGCCTGGTAAACCAGCTGGTCTGCAGGACAGGAGCAGGGATTGCACACAGAGCCTCCCAGCCAAACCACACTGGCACAGCTGCAATGCCCTGCCACTGCCCAGCAGCAGCTGTGACACTCTGCAGCTGTGGCACCTGCTTGTCTCATCTGGAAAAGGACTTGGAGCAAGGGTCTGGGCTGCCAGGACACAGGGAATGGCTTCTCACTGCCAGAGGGCAGGGCTGGATGGGATACTGGGGAGGAATTGTTCCCTGGGAGGGTGGGGAGCCCTGGCACAGCTGTGGCTGCCCCTGGATCCCTGTAGTGTCCCAGGCCAGGCTGGACATTGGGGTTTGGAGCAGCCTGGGACAGTGGGGGGTGTCCCTGCCTCGGCAGGAATGGAACTAGATGAGTTTTGAGGTCCCTCCCAACCCCAACCACACTGAGATTCTCTAATACCTTTTGTTGTGTTATTATCCCCCTTCTGCTTCTATTCCCACCCATGAGCTTTAAAACAGCCCCAAACACAAATCCACGAGACAGGGACAGTGGCAGGAGCCACCCCTGGGCTCTCAGTGGCCCTGCTCCCCACAGCTGAGCTTTGCTGGGCGCTGCCAAAGCCCAGCCCAGCCCCCCAGCCCGGGGGCAGCCAGACCCACCGCCCCTGTCCTCCACCATGACGGTGTGGCAGAGGGCCAGCAGCCTCAGGAACTCCCTCAGCACCGGGTCATCGTCCCTCTGGGCAGCTTCCAGCAGAGTCACATCACACACATCCAGCTTCTGCTCCCCAGGGTGCTCCTGGCTCAGCCCCGAGCCCTGCAGGGGCACAGGCAGGCTGGTGGCACTGGGCACAGGGTGACACAGTGACACTGCTGCTGGGCTGAGCCCAGCCCTGCACTGCCCACGCCAAGGGGTGAGTGCAGAACAGCTGGCAAAGAGAAAAACCCCAAAACTCAGAACTGCATCATTGTATAACCCGGGTCCCTGTCCTGAATGGCAGCTGAGGAGGGGGGGAAAACTGGCCAGGTCCCTCTGAGAGCCTGGGCCCTGAGCTCCTCAGCACCACTGGTGCCACCAGTGTCACCAATGCCACCAGTGGCACCAGTCTCACCAGTGTCACCAGTGCCACCAGTATCACCAGTGACACCAGTGTCACCAGTGTCACCGGTGCCACCAGTGTCACCAGTGTGACCAGTGTCACCAGTGTCACCAGTGTGACCAGTGTCACCAGTGTGACCAGTGTGACCAGTGTCACCAGTGTGACCAGTGTGACCAGTGTCACCAGTGCCACCAGTGTCACCAGTGTGACCAGTGTCACCAGTGTCACCAGTGTCACCAGTGTGACCAGTGACACCAGTGTCATCTGTGGCACCTGTGGCACAAGTATCACCAGTATCACCAATGTCACCAGTATCACCAGCATCACCTGTGGCACCAGTGGTACCAATGGCACCAGTGTCACCAGTATCACCAGTGGTACCAGTGTCACCAGTGTCACCAGTGTCACCTGTGTCAGTGTCACCAGTGTCACCAGTGTCACCTGTGTCACCAGTGTCACCAGCATCACCAGTGTCACCAGCATCACCTGTGTCACCAGTGTCACCAGTATCACCAGTATCACCAGTATCACCAGTATCACCAGTGTCACCAGTTATCACCAGTGTCACCAGTGTCACCAGTGTCACTCCATGGCCCGTGGGACTTGTGGCCTTGTGGCCTTGTGGCCTTGGGCACTCACTCACCGTCTTCTCTCTGTTCCCATGGGCTGTGCCTGGACCTGCTGAAATAAAAGGAATCCAGTTAATCCAGTTAACAGCTCCAAAAAGCAGCACCAGGCAGTGCCAGTGGGGGCCTCATTCTTTTGGCTTTTTATTCAGGTTTTCACCATGATTTTCATGTTCAAAATCAAGGCTTTTTTTGGCCCTCCTTTTTGCTTTTGTCCATTTGTCTCAAGCACATGATACTTAACTCAGGAAAACACAGCTTCATATTAAAGCTTAGGCCTGCCCTGCTCATTAAATTTCACTAATTAAGCTCCCAAAGTGAGCCTAGAGCTGTACAGCAATGAGAAGAGGAAGGACTTGGCAATTTTCAAGGTTTTATGGGGAAAGCCAAACAGAACCATTAAAAAGAATAATTTTTAAATGTAAAAAAAACCCCAAAAACAAACAAAAAAAAAAAACCAAAAAAAACCCAAAAAAACCCCCAACAAAACACCAAAAAACCCAAAAAAACCACCAAAGAGACAAACAAAAAATAAAATCTTTAAAAAAACCCAAAAACATATGTTCATTCTAATTAAACAACTTAAAGACAAGGATCATTTCCTGGCCTCCTCCACAGATCACCTGAAAACCTCAAAGTGCCCAGATTTGGCAACCAAGCTGGGGATACCCCACAAAATGATGCAAAAAAGAAAAGCAACAGCTCCTTTATCTCTCCAAGACCCTAAAATAAATCAAAATGGGCTCTCCTGGTCCCATTTCTGCCCTGCCTGGGTCAGCATCAGCTCAGGATCCAGGTGGGATCCACCTCACCCACACCCTGTCTGGGTGTTTGTAGCTGCCCAGGGTCCTGCCCCAGCCTCCTTTTTTTATCAGGGAAAACTTTGCTGATCTCAGCTGAGTTTGGGCCATGAAACCTCTCCTGTGTTGAACAGCCGAGCAGTGGCACCTGCAGAGCCCCAAAAACACAGGGATGAGGATGAGGAGGATTCCTACAGCACCCTCTGCACCAAACAATCCACCTGTCCCAAGCACTCAGGAGGGCTGGAAATGAGAGGAATGACAAATTTGTCTGTACAAACAAGCTGGTAGGTAAAATCAACACTCAGAGATAAAAGAAACAATGGGAAGGATTCCACTGATTGGTGAATGGAAAAAAAAAAATTGCCTTTACAAACAAACTGCAGGTTTGCTGGTAAATGAAATTGGATATTGAAAGGTGAAAGAAGAAATGGGGGAAAACTCTGAATTCTATAAGAATTAAAAATTTGTACATTAGAGGGGAATCTCAGGTATCAGGTGTTTGGGATGTCTGTGCCTCTCAAGTACCTCAGCCAAGGGGGAAAGAGAGAGGGAAACTGGGATAAAAATGAGGCTGCATCCTCCAAAGATTTGAAAGATCCCATGGCCTCTCCCTTTATTCAAATAAAGCAAAACGGACTTCTCTGTCTATTTTGTGGGCATAAACCTCTGGTGTTTGTGGATTGATTTTCCTGACAGAAAGAGCCAGCTCCAGGCTCATCTGAGCCCCACAAGCCCAGCCCAGGTTACCATAGATGGTCCCATTGATGCAGCATTTCTTGAAGCTCATGATGTTCTGTGTCAGGGTGCCTGTCTTGTCGGAGAAGAGGAACTCGACCTGCCCCAGCTGGTCACTGAGGCTGGTGCTCCTGGCCTCAGCTGGAATGTCCTTGGCACCATGATACATCTCCAGATCCCAGTTAATGAAACAGCTGTTCACCAGGTAGATGAATTCAAGTCTAGGGAGTGCAGGAGGGGAAAACAGGGAGAAGGAGATGGTTCCTCACAGCCCAGGGGCACTGGGGACTGACACAGGGGAGGTCCCCACCTCAAGGGTTTTTCATTGCTTGTGGCCAAATTTCCAACAAGCTCATCACCCACTGGGTCCCCTCTGGAATTCTGGCCCTTGCTGACCAAATTCACAGATCTGGATGTCCAGTGGAGGGCCCAAAAGTTTGAAAACAGCTTTTTCCAACACTGTTGCCTGCACAGAGCAGCTGTGCCCTTCTCCTCCCCCACCCTGCTGATGTCCATGGGATGCCCAGGAATATTTGGGAGCAGATCCTGCATCTTCCTCAGCCTGCCCACGATTCCCAACACCAGCCCAGGGTTTGGATCCCTGCTCTGCTTTTCCTCTGGGAAAACCTCAAAGCACAAAGGGTGTTTGTGGGACACACACCCCATTACCCTCCCCCTCTCCCAGCTAAGGGAGCACCTGGGAATGACCTGAGCCACACCTTGACCTTCATTTTGGGGTGAGGGGTGAGGGCAGGGGTGGGTGCTGAGCCCTGACCCCTGCCAAGCTCTGTGGCACTTACGTGATGTACATGGACATGGGGATGATGATGCTCAGGAGGATGGTGAAGCCCCAGAAGTTGAGGAAGGCCTGCTGGGCAGGGCTGGTGTGCTCGTAGAGGGCAGCCAGGTAACTGTGCTTCTCCTGGAATGTCCTGGCCCAGAACCCAGAGGCCACAGCCAGGCCCAGGGACGTCAGCAACAGCACCAGGAAGATCTGGGGTGGGAAGCCAGCATGAGTATCCCGAGATGAGAAAGTCCCAGGACCACAGAGCCCACCAGACTCTCCTCTAAAAGGTTCCAGGGAGAGCTCAGAGCCCCTGGCAGGGCCGAAAGGGGCTCCAGGAGAGCTGGAGAGGGACTGGGGACAAGGGATGGAGGGACAGGACACAGGGAATGGCTGCCAGTGCCAGAGGGCAGGGCTGGATGGGATATTGGGCAGGAATTGTTCCCTGGGAGGGTGGGGAGCCCTGGCACAGGGTGCCCAGAGCAGCTGTGGCTGCCCCTGGATCCCTGGCAGTGTCCCAGGCCAAGCTGGACATTGGGGCTGGAGCAGCCTGGGACAGTGGGGGGTGTCCCTGCCATGGCAGGGGTGGCACTGGAAAATCTCCAAGGTCCCTTTCAGCCCAAACATTTCTGGTATTCTCTGATTCTCTGAAACCCAAGATATTTCGGGCCAAATACTCAAGATGAAGAAAAGCAGCATCAGCCAAGCAAGAGGGCTCTCATGGTGAGCCCTGAGGCAGCCTAGGAGCAGGGCAGGGGGGTTTGCTCCACACCCACCACCACCACCAGCCGGTCCATCAGCTGGTCCAGCTTCGTTTTCTTCCTCTTGATCTTTCCAGAGTTCCTCATAATTTTGGAATCCAAGCCTGGGCAGGGAACATTGCCAAAGTGAAAATGCAAGTCCCCAGAAGGTTCATCTGCAGGTCAGTGAGGCTGCTGCCCTCCATAGTGACACTTGCCCTCCCCTGCAGAGCCCAGAGGAGACCCTCCCTCCATCAGTGCCATGGAGCTGCACAATAAATGTGATGCTCCCACAGCTCCCCAGCCCTGAGCTGACCTGGCTGGGTTGGATTTGGGATGAGGAGAGGTTTGGAACCTCTTCACCTCCCACCAGCCATCCCAATACCACCAGGACACACCATGGCAGCTCCTCCACCTTGTGCCAGCTGGGAATCTGGTGAGACCTACAGTGAGCCTTGCTCATCCCACAGCTGGGGAGGGGGGACTGGGGTGGGAACAGCAGGAACAAGAGGAGGTTTGTCACTGGATACTACTGGGAACCAGGGAAAAAGCAGCCTGGAGGCCTTGCCTTTCTCAGGCCTTTACAAGGTCAAGGAATTACAACAGTGATTATGCACCTGCAGGGTGTGTGAGAGATGTGATGTATTCCAAAAGTATTTTTTTAGCGAGGTGTTGCCTTCTTGGACCAATGAGTCTTTTCTGTTTTGTTTTTCTTGTACTACCCTATATACATGTATATATATATGTATATATGTGTGTGTGTATGTATATATGTGTATATGTATATGTATATATGCTTTAAATAAAGCTCTTTTCCTCTCTTGCTTCTCCATTACAGGAGGAACTATGCTGCATTATACACCTTAAAATGCAACATAGGTTCACTGATACTAGAAATCAGCCTGGTTTAGAGGCTGGAGAGAAGCTTAAACCCTTTCTGGTCAAAACCTGCCAAGGAAGAGTGTGGGGTGGGAGAAGAAACAGGTGGGGAGGGCTGGAAAAGCATTAGATGAAGACCATGGATGTCACAGCCCAAGCTGGCTTGTACTGGGCAGTTGATTCCAGTTTATATGGGAGAAGCAGCCTGGCCTGATGGACAGGAATCCAGGGAACAGGGACAGGACAGGTTCAGAACCAGACAGGGGTTTGAACCAGTGGGTTCCTGCCTGGCTGCAGAGGCTATTGCTCAGAGCTGGGCAGCCTGAACCTTGAACCCATCACAGTGCTTGCCCAGGAACATTTAGAAGGGTATTTAAGGTGCAGCTGAGAACAGTAAAGTGCTTTTTGTCACATGGATCACAGAGTGCTGTGTCTCTGACTCAGACCCAGCACCATCCACGTTACACATGGACATCCAGGCTGGCACAGGGAAGGAGAAACATCTCTGGCTGAGCTGAGCTGAGCTGAGCTCTGCCCACCCTGTCCCGGTGATAGAAGTGCTTGGGCCACTGTAAGATCCTGGTGGTGCTGGGGTTGGCACCCATCCCAGCCTGTTCCAGCCCATCCCAGCCCATTCCAGCCCATTCCAGCAGATCCCAGCCCATTCCAGCCCATCCCAGCCCATTCCAGCCCATCCCAGCCCATTCCAGCCCATCCCAGCCCATCCCAGCCCGTTCCAGCCCATTCCAGTCCACTCCAGCCTCTCCAAGCCCATCCCAGCCATCCCATCCCACTCCAGCCCATTCCATCCCATCCTGTTCCAGCCCGTTCCATCCTGTCCCAGCCCGTCCCAGTCCATTCTAGCCCATTCCAGTCTGTTCCATCCCATTCCAGTCCATCCCAGTCCATCTCAGCCTGTTCCAGTCTGTCCCATCCCTTCCCTTCCCATCCCAGCCCATCCTAGCCTGTTCCATCCCATTCCAGCCCATCCCAGTCCATCCCATCCTGTTCCAGCCTATCCCAGCCCATCCTAGTCCATGCCAATCCATCCCAGTCCATCCCATCCCACCCCAGCCCATTCCAGCCTATCCCAGCCCATTCCAGCCCGTTCCAGCCCGTTCCAGCCCATTCCATCCTGTTCCATCCAGTTCCATCCCATTCCAGCCCATCCAGTCCATCCCATCCTACTCCATCCTATCCCAGCCCATCCCAGCCCATCCTAGTCCATGCCAATCCATCCCATCCCATCCCACCCCAGCCCCATCCCAGCCCATTCCAGCCTGTCCCAGCACATTCCAGCCTGTCCCAGTCCATTCCAGCCCATTCCAGCCCATCCCAGACATTCTAGTCCATTCCAGTCCATCTCAGCCCGTTTCAGCACGTCCCATCCCATCCCATCCCATCCCATCCCATCCCATCCCATCCCATCCCGTTCCAGCCCATTGCAGCCCTCTCCAGCCCGTTCCATCCCGTTCCATCCCGTTTCAGCCCATCCCATCCCATCCCATCCCATCCCATCCCATCCCGTTCCAGCCCATCCCGTTCCAGCCCATCCCGTTCCAGCCCATCGCAGCCCTCTCCAGCCCGTTCCATCCCGTTCCATCCCGTTTCAGCCCATCCCATCCCGCTACAGCCCATCCCATCCCATCCCATCCCAGTCCATCCCAGTTCCATCCCGTTCCAGCCCATCCCATCCTGCTCCAGCCCATCCTAGTCCATGCCAATCCATTCCAGTCCATCCCATCCCACCCCAACCCATTCCAGCGCATCCCAGCCTACCCCAGCCCATCCCATCCCGTCCCGTCCCATTCCATCCCGTCCCATCCCATCCCGTCCCGTCCCGTCCCGTTCCATCCCATCCCATCCCATCCCGTCCCGTCCCGTCCCGTCCCGTCCCGTCCCGTTCCATCCCATCCCATTCCACCCCGCCCCATCCCACCCCCCGCCCCATCCCCGCTTTCCTGCGTAGAGCACCAGTCCGTAGCAGAGGCGGGTGTTGCGCAGGCGGCAGCCCCGCAGCAGGAGCCGCTCGCCGTCCAGCCCGTGGCTGCGGCCCCGCCAGCGCAGGCGGCCCGTGAAGCTGTGCAGGCGGCTGTTGGGCTCCTCGCACGTCACTCGCCCTGCCACAAAAAACTCAGGGCCAGCGAGAGCCTTCCTCCCCCCCAGCCCCCCAAATGCGGCTGCTCGGGGCCCCTCGGGTTTGGCAGGGTGGGATTTGGGGTTAGTGCTGGGATCTCACCGGGGGAACTGGGGATGGTACAAACGCAGCCCCCCTCATCCCTCTGAGAGGGGACTTCTGCACCCTGTGAGGAGCAGCAGGGGCTGAGCTCAGATCTGGGAACCCAAAGCCTGGCTCCAGTGGGAAAATCAAGATCCGGGGCAGGGGGAAGGTGCAGAAGCCTGATGGATCCATCACAGAAGTGATGGGAATTGCCTCTCCATGAAGCCTTTGGCTGCCAGCCTTTTGCTGGACTGATGGGGACACAGAATTGTTTGACAGGGGACAGAGAATTCCCAAGGCTGAATCCATCCCATCCCAGGGGGATTCCCACAGCCTCCCCCACCCAGCAGACTCACCATCAAAGGCAGCCATGCTCTCCTCACTGTCCAGCTCCTGGTGGGTGACCAGAAGGGCCTGTCTGAACTTCAGGTTTGTTTCCCTGTGAGCAAGAGCCAGGGAAAGAATAAAACAACCCTGTGGGGTGACAGAGCTGTTCATCCTCCTGTCGGGCCCGTGGGACAGAGACAGCCATTAATTATCAGGTAATTACACAAGTGGTGGCAGTGAAATGCCAGAGAGGGACCTGTCATGCCACTCTGCAGGGACCCTGCCATTAAATCAGCCTGCACAGGGAGGGGGAGGACAGGCTGGGAAGGAGCTGGGAGATGGAAAAACTGGGCACAGGTGTTCTGTGGAACCCTCACCAAGCTTTTGGACTCCTCTATTTTCAAAATTTGGGGCTCAAACCCGCATTTCTCAGTCTGTAGGTTTGGGGATTGGAAGATTTCACACATCTTGTGGTTTCTGCTGAACCTTCCCAGTGCTGGGGGGGTCCCCAATACCAGGGTCCCTGTCCCTGTCCTCACCCATCAATGTCAGCTGTCTCCACATAGCACAGGCTGCTGGGCTCGGAGCTGCACAGCAGGAGCAGGTCAGCCTTGAGGAGCAAAACAAGGGGGAGAGAGCAGCTGGCTGAGCCCCTGCTCAGGGATTTGGCCAGGGCAGAGGCAGCTCTGGCAGCCCTTACCGGGACCACGCTGTCCTTGTGCAGCCGGACAATGTCCCCCACGCAGATGTCACGCCACTTCTGCCAGCGGAACCTGTGGGAGGGACCAGGGGACAATTTCTGCTCCCTGCAGAGCAGTGGGACTGGGGGCTGGGGGTGTTTCAGCCCATGCCTGTCCCCCTTTCCTGCAGGATTTGGGTCTCCAGATTGCTGTGCCACCTCCAGGGGGCTGAGCACAGAGGTGGCACAGGACCCGTGTGTCACATCCTTGTCCCTGTACCTACAGGGGATGGGGACTTTCAGCACCCTGAGCACAGGTGGGAAAAGCTCAGCAGTGCTGAGCAGGGACACGGCTCTGTGGCTTGGATGTGATGACCTGCAGGAATTCTGTGGCCAAGGAAAGCCTCCCCCTGCACATCACAGCAAACTGGGGCTTTTTTAAACCTGCTGCCTGTGTTGGGTTGGTGTGGCCAGAAATGTGTATTCTGTCACCATCTGTTGGAGCCGGGTGGGGCAGTGATTCCTTATCTCCCTGCAACATATTATCAGCTAATGGACCAGCTTTAAACCAGCTGGGCCAATCATCTTTATCTTTGCACAGCCCATCCTCCCTCCAGGAGATATCTCCTGTTAATGGGCCATTGTTAAAAACTGGGTGTGGCAGTGATCTTTATCTCCTGGCACACATTATCTGCTAATGGGCCATCTTTAAACCAGCTGGGGCAATCATCTTTATCTTTCCCACAGCCCATCCTCCCTCCAGGAGATATCTCCTGTTAATGGCCATTGAGTCCCAGTGCATGACTGATAAAATTCCATCATCCCACTGGGAGATGCTTTACCCAGGAGAGGAGCCAAGCCTTTCCTACCCAGATAAAAACTGAGATTTTGGACCCCAAGGAACCTTCTTTCCACTGGATTCCAGAGGAAAGCCAGACCTTTTCACATCATCCCTGCACCTTCAGAGGAAACTGCACCTTCTCCAGGAGCACTGCTGCAGCTGAACCACATCTGCCCCTGCAGGAGGATGCAGCCACCATTGAATGGCACTGCTGCCACCACCCTGACTGATTGACGGGTGTCAGCTTGGATTCTGACTCTGGCAGGGTTTGGGATTGTTCTTTGTAATACTGCATTTCTGTTTGAATTTTCCTAGTAAAGAGCTGTTATTCCTAATTCCCCTATCTATGCCTGAGAGCCCCTTAATTTCAAATTTATAATAATTTGGAGGGAGGGGGTTTACATTCTCCATTTCAAAGAGAAGCTTCTACCTTTATTGACAGACACCTGTCCTTCAAACCAGGACACTGCCCATGACCAATCCTACAGGAGGACACGTGGCACATTTTGGGAGCTTGCAGAGCCTGGGACATTCCCACCAAACCCATCCTCAGCTTCTCAAGGGTTCTCAGCACTGCAGCTGCTCCACTGGGTGTGGAAAACACAGGCAGAGCCCCCCAGAGCCCCTCACCTCCTCCCAGCCAGGATTTCACAGGGCCTGTTGTTGATGCTCCTGTCGCTCCGGTGCCGGCCCTGCACAAGGACAGAGGGGCCAAGGAAAGGCATGAGCCATGCCAGGCTGCCCTGTGCCACCAAAACAACACCTTGATGCCACCAGCTCCCTCCCCAGCCCCAGACTTGCATGCTGAACCATGAATAAAGAGGCTGAATTCCCCCCCAGGTATTTCTGGGGACCAGCCTGGCACTACCAGGTGTGAAAGATGGTAGAAATGGGGGGTTGCACCCTAAGAACAGCAGCCACATCTTTCATGAGAGAAGATAAAACCACATGTGGATGTGGTAGAGTAGAGGACAGCTCAGGGATGGCAGCAAGCCCTGAGCTCTCAGCTCAGCTCCCAGCAAAGGCCCCTCCCTGCCCATGGCCCCTCACTCACGATGTCATCGACGAGGTCCCGCAGCCCCCGGATGAGGAGAAGGCAGCTCAGGGGGAACAGCAGCGTGTACCAGGGCAGCGTGGAGATCTCAGGGAAAGTCTGCAGAGGGAGAATGTTACACCACTGACAACCCCTGCCCCACCCTGGGACACCTGGGGTGACTGAGGGTGGCAGGAACCTCTCTCAGAATTTTCAAATCAATTTCTCTGTTACAGACACCTCTTTTGATGGTTTCCACCTCTTTTTGAGGTGTGAAATGCTCCTGGTTCTATGAATTTGGAGGGATGAATTTCTGTTTTGGTGTGGTCAGTGTGAGCTTCATCTGTGTGCAAACCCAACCCATTTTATAGAATCATGGAGAGGTTTGGGCTGAAAGGGACCTTAATGCCCATCCAGTCCCACCCCTGCCATGGCAGGGACACCCCCATTGTCCCAGGCTGCTCCAGCCCCAATGTCCAGCCTGGCCTGGGACACTGCCAGGGATCCAGGGGCAGCCACAGCTGCTCTGGGCACCCTGTGCCAGGGCTCCCCACCCTCCCAGGGAACAATTCCTGCCCAATATCCCATCCAGCCCTGCCCTCTAGTACTGGCAGCCATTCCCTGTGTCCTGTCCCTCCATCCCTTGTCCCCAGTCCCTCTTCAGCTCTCCTGGAGCCCCTTTAGGCCCTGCCAGGGGCTCTGAGCTCTCCCTGGAGCCTTCTCTTCTCCAGGTGAGCACCCCCAGCTCTGCCAGCCTGTCCCCAGAGCAGAGGGGCTCCAGCCCTTGCAGCATCTCCCTGGTTCCTCTGCACTGGCTCCAGCAGCTCCACGTCCTCCTGCTGCTGGGAGGCTTTAATTTAAACCCCCCAGAGTTCCCAAAAGACACCAAACACATGCAAAAGCCACATCCTGGGGAACCTCTTAGCCTGGATTCCCTGCTCTGACCTCCAGAGACCCCCCTTGGGCAGAGCCTGGCACACTCTGGGTGTTCCCTGGTGCCCACCCCACCTGCAGGAGGATGACAAAGACAAAGTAGACGTTGGCCATGCGGTGGAACTGCTCGTAGAGGTTCAGGGGCAGGAAGGTGAGCAGGTTGTACTTGGCTGTCCTGATGGCATTGCCCTGTGGGGGAGAGGGGGGTCACAGCCACTGCCAGGTCAGCCCAGAAACCAGGGACCTGCTCTGCAAATGGCAAAAAATTCTGCTGTTCTTAGGGTTTCTCACAGCACAAGAGATGCCCAAAAAAAATTATGAAAGCTGTATTTATCAAATATTTATCAAATTTGATTTATCAGATCAAAGGGCCACATAAAATTGAGACCAAAATCATTTGCTTGTGGGTTTGCTCCCCATGTGGGCCACTCAGTTGGACTCTTGGATTCTGGTGGGTCCCTTCCAACTCAGAATATTCTGTGATTCTGGCTGTGACCTAAAGCTCAACTCACTGACTTCAATGTTATTTAGCTGAAAAAATAAATAAAAAAACAGGTTTTGCTCACTCCACACACTTTGAAAAGCCTTGCTGTTGATTAGACCACCAGACTGAAAAAGTTTCCTTCACACAGTGCTGCTCCTTCTTCCCCTGGGTGTGTGTGTGACCCTCCACCCTCTGGGGACCCTCTGCAGCATCTCTGCCCTGTCCCCCCAGCCAGCACTGGCTCAGGGCTGAGGGGCTGGGGAAGGGGAAGGGGAAGGGGAAGGGGAAGGGGAAGGGGAAGGGGAAGGGGAAGGGGAAGGGGAAGGGGAAGGGGAAGGGGAGCCCAGGGCCCCCCCAGCTCACCGAGTATTTCCTCTTGCTCAGGCAGAAGGCAAATTTCTTCCTGGCCTGCCTGTGGTAGCTGCGGTCGTTGGCCCTCACCTCCCAGGTGAAATCTGCAAAGCAAGAGGACATTGAGCCACCCCCTGCACCAGCAGGGCACAGGGACAGCTGGGGGGCTGTCCAAGGGCAGGGGGACCAGGGCTGGTCTCAGTGACAGGGGACAGGGAGAGCAGGACACCAGAAGGTTGCAGAGCTGCAGGGGTGATGCCCACACCTCCCCTGGGGCTCAGTGTCACCCCAGGGCTCAGGGTCACTCTGGGGCTCAGTGTCACCCCTGGGGTTCAGGGTCACCCTGGGGTTCAGTGTCACCCCAGGGCTCAGTGTCACCCCTGGGTTCAGGGTCACCCCTGGGCTCAGTGTCACCCCAGGGCTCAGGGTCACTCTGGGGCTCAGTGTCACCCCTGGGCTCAGGGTCACCCCTGGGGTTCAGGGTCACCCCAGGGATCAGTGTCATCCCCGGGGCTCAGTGTCACCCCTGGGCTCAGTGACACCTCTGGGCTCAGTGACACCTCTGGGCTCAGGGTTGGCTCACAGTGTGCTCAGGATGAGTCCCCAGTCTCTCCTGCTCCAGGCACAGTCATTCCTCTCCCAGTTCCATTTTTGCCATCCCAGTGCAGACCCTGCCCAGCAGGAACATCCCAGCCCTGCCCCAAGTCCATCCTCACCCCAAATCTTCTTCTTCCCCATTTCACAACCACATCCCACATTCAACTTCCTCATGAAGTGTCTGAAAGCTGGGAAAACCCCCAAACCACACCCCTGGCACACTGACCTGGCAGCTGCTGCTTGTCCCCTGGGCAGCCTGTGGCTGGCTCCTGCTCAGCCATGCTGGCACCTCTGCCAGGACCTGGGGACAAGGACAAGCACAGACATTGGGAACACTGAGCAGGGACAGCCTGATCCCACTGGGATGCTGCAGCTTCTCGAGGCTCCAGGGCAGGACACCCTGTGGGAAGGACATTCTCCCAGATTTTCTCAAGGCTTTCACCCATCCCAGCTGCCTGGGACAACTCAAAGACATTTTTGCCATGTGGGGAAGTTCCAGGAAATCATTTGAAGTCTCTGATGAGGAGCTGGAGCTCTCCCTGTCCTGCCATCCCACCGAGCTCCCATTGTGCTGGCAGCTCCATCAATGACAAGAATTCCCTCACAATCGGTGGCTCCCTGCCCTTCCTGCAGGGATGGTAGGGAAGATAAATTAATGTTTGTGATCCTCACATGAAAGGAGCCAGTGAAGGATAAAGCATTAATTACTTTATTATTAAATAATCCCACCAGAAGTCAGTCCCTGCCGTTATTTCTTATCTCTCCCCTCTGATCCCTTTTTCCATTCTTTCACCCAAAGGATCAACTTCTCTCTTACTCCTCATGGATATTGGTTTGTCCCAGCCCACTCACAGATGCCACTGGCTGAGCATCCATCCTCATTCCAGGTCAAACAGACCCAAACACCAACAGCACCTTGGCCCCTACAGCCAAGAGCTTGCCCAGAAAAAGCTTTAATCCACAAAATCCTCCTTTACCACCCAGGATTTGGTGCTGTCGCTGTCCTTGGATCTTAAATGACACCCCTGAGCTCAGCACACACAATCCCAGAATAGTTTGGGTTGGGAGAGACCTCAAAGCTCACCCAGTGCCACCCCTGCCATGGACACCTCCCACTGTCCCAGGCTGCTCCAGCCCCAATGTCCAGCCTGGCCTGGGACACTGCCAGGGATCCAGGGGCAGCCACAGCTGCTCTGGGCAAATCTGGGCCCCAAATGTTGCTTTCTTTGTTTTCACAGCACGTGTGAGGAGGAAGGAAGGGTTTCAGGGAGCTGCTGGGGGTGGTGGGACACTCCTGCTACAGCCCACAGCTCCTGCTCCCATTTGTCCCACAGATAAGAGGGAGCAGGTGGATACCTGGAGGGATGAGATCTCTTCCACACAGAGACCCCTCAGTGCCCAGACTGGCTGTGACCACTTAGTTTAGGCAAAAGAGGATTTGACACAGAGAAATGCAACTCAGAGAAATGCAAATCTCCCTGCTGTGACCCCAATGGTGTCCTTGTCCCAGGGGGGGACACCTTTCCCTGTAGACAGACAGGGCTGGATCTGACTGCAGAGGGACTAAGGAGGGGACAAAGGAGGGACACCAAACCCCTCCATCTCCTGCTCCTGGAAACCACATTGCCCTGTCTCCTCCTACCAGAGGGATGAGTTCCCCTAGGATAGGGATATGGGGGATCTCCTCAGAGACCATAAACATAAAGGGATCCACAAAGGGATACAGACCCAGTGGACAAGATGAGCATCAGAGTATCCAGGATGGAGAAAACTGAGTCACCTGCTCACAAACCCTGCTCCCTTCCCTGGAGTGTCCCAGGCCAGGCTGGACAGGGCTTGAAGCAGCCTGGGATAGTGGGAGGTGTCCCTGCCATGGCAGGAGTGAAATGGGATGAGCTTTAAGGTCCAACCCAACCCATTCTAAGGTCCCGACCAGGGCAGGGCCAGGGCTGGCAGCTGGGATGAGCCCTGAGCCTCAGGTAAGCTCCTGGTGAAGAGATGCAAATTCAGGCTTGGAAGTCCAGAGTCAGGACTGCAAAGGGGACAAAGGCCAAGGTGAGACACACTCCATCTGCTGGGACAAGACAGCTCCAAGGCCACAGCTGAGTGTGGCCAAGCTGGAGCCAGACCCACCCTGGCTGAGCTTCCCGAGCCCAGGGTGGTGGGTGGGGGGTCCCAGGGGCTGCTCAGGACCAGTAACCCTGGCTGTGCCCCCGGGGCTCTGATCAGAGGCTCAGAGCATCCTCTGCCCTCACCCCTGGCTCCAGGACAGAGATATTTAAGGTGAGGCTGACAGTGAGAAATGCTAAGGTGTTTTCCTGGGCTCGCTGCTTCCAGACCAGTGATCTCAGGGCTGGACCCGAGACACGCTGGAATTCCTGGGTTTATTTGTGGTTATCCTGGTCCTCTTGTGCTCAGGATCAGACCTGAAGCTGCCCATGTCCCCACTGTGCTGCTCAGGATCACCATGAGCCCCCAGCAGGCTGCACTCAGCAGCCCCAAAGCATCCCTGCTCCCAACCAGTGCCAACAAAAGCAAAGCTTGTTGAACACCTGCAGCTGGCACAGGCAGGACACTCCATGGGGCTGGGAATGCTGCCTCTTGCCAAGGAGCAGGGGGAAGGAGGGAAAAAAGGTGATTCAAAGCACTGGAAAAATATTTTTGAGGAGGTATCCAAGAAACCTCAGTTCCAAGAAAGCTCTTGACAAACCTCACTCATGGCCTCAGTAATTAAAGATGAAAACTGCACTTTGGGGAGGTGGAAACAGGCTGGAAGTTGATGCCAGGGCTCCCTGCCAGCCCCAGCCACACGGGTGGACAGCCTGGACAGCCAAACCCTGCTCTGGCTCCAGCCTGCAGCTCCCTGGGGGGCCAGGGAGGGCCAGCGATGGCCAAAGGCACAGGACATCCTTCCACTGCCCCACAACTCAGCGAGCCCAGCAGTGAGCTCTTAACCCACGGGATGTTCCCCCAAACCAACACCTGGGATGAACCAGCCCAGCCCCGCAGGGAATGTCCCATCCCAGAGCTGTAAAACATCCCCGCGGTGCTGCCGGGTGCTAAGAAACCCCAAAACGGAGTTTTCTCACCCCAAAAATGCCGTTCGGGGCTATTGGAGGTCTGCACGGCTGTACAGAAGTCAGGTTTAAGGAGCACCGGGCACGGCGCCACCAGGGTTTGGCCCAGGGTGGTGAAACACGCGGAGATTTATGTCCCTGGCTGATCCGAGCGCTGCCACGGGAATTCTGAGGAGGTTTTGTTGTTTTGTTCCTGAAATCCCGGGCTCAGCGCCGAGCTCGGCTCAGCGCAGGAGCGGGTGGGAGCGGGCAGGTCGGCACGGGCCGTGCCCGCAGCTGGGGGTTCTCTGCTCCCGCTCCTTCCCACGCACCCACCGGCGGCGACAGGACCAGCACGACCCTTGTCCCCTCCCGCGAGTGCTGCTTTGTGTCCCTGATGCCAGTGTCCCAGTGGGACCCCAGCCAGAGCCACCCCGGGGACGCCAAACGCGCTCCGGCATCGCGACAGGCGACAGTGAACGCGCCCCGGGACGTGGGGAGGGGGCGGGTGTCGCCTCCCGTCCCGGCACGCCGGAAACGCCCCCGCTGTCCGGCCGGGCGGATCATTAAAGCTTCTCCAGGTTATTCCCCTGGGACGTGCCCGCGCCGTCAGTTCCCTGCGCTCGCCCTGTTTTCCGGCCGCTGGGATGTGGGTTCAGGTGAAAGGCGGCTCCGCCATCCCCGAGCGCTGCTCCGGCATCCCCGGCAGCTCCGGCCGGGGGCGGCCCTGGCACCCCGGAGACCCCCCGCACCCCCGGCCGTGTCCCCCGCGCCCCGCTGTCACCGGGCCGCGCTCCCCTCGGGGTCCCCGTACCTGCACCGATGGCAGCGCCGCGCTCCTGCCACCTCCGCGGGACTGCTGCCACCGTCCTGCCCCGCATGGGGACAGCCCATGCCACACCCCGCAGGGACCTGCCCCCTCCCCTCCCCTCCTGCCCGGGGTCACTGTCTCGGTTCGGACCGAGCCGACGCGGCCGCAGCCGTTCCGTGGGTCTGTCCCGGCTCCGGGACACGGTGACACTGTCGGGGTGTCCCTGCCACCATCACCGGAGGGGGTCCCACACTGGATCCCGGGGCAGGGTGGGCACGGGGCTGGGCTGGGGTCACTGGGGAGCGCCGGTCCCCCCAGAGCCCCCCGGGGTGCGGCAGCTCTCGGGGTCGGGCCGTGCCTTGGGGACAGCGAGCAGTGCCAGCAGCGGGACTGAGCCCGGCTGGGGACAGAGGTCCCTCCGCAGTGACGGCAGCTAATGAGGCCAGAGCCTGGTGTCCACCCCGCCCTCATCCTGCACACCCGCAGTGGTCCCGCCATCGCTGTCATTACTTTAATTACTGCCTGCAATTAACCGCAGAGTCCCGGAGGCGATCACCCAGCGCCAGCCCCACAGTCCATAAAGCATTAACTGCACAGCCGGGAGCGGCTCCTGCCAGCTCCGGAACCGTGCCTGCTGTGTCCCGGTGTCCCCATGTCCCCATACGTGTCCCCACACGTGTCCCCGTGGCCCTATAAGTGTCCCCATGCCCACATACGTGTCTTTGTGTTCTCCTACCCAGCTCCCTATACATGCCACTACATCTCCACGTTCCCATACATGTCCCCGTGTCCCTATATGTGTTCTCATGGGCCTGTGTCCCCACACATGTCCCCACATCCCCCTGTTCCCTGTTCCCACACATATTCCCATGTCCCTGTGTCCCTATACATGCCCTGATGTCTCTACATGTGTCCCCATATCTCCATACGTATCTCCATGTTCCCCTGTGTGTCCCCATGTTCCCACTCGGTGACACTGGCAGCATCTGACCTGCAGTGGGGACAGATTTGGGCACATTCCCATCCTGAGGTCGCTGCTCAGCACCCAGTAGAGGGAGAAACCTGTGCCGGGCGTTGTCCCTGGAGCTGTGCTGAGCCGAAGGGCAGAGCTGCTGCTCATTGTCCCGCAGGGCTGGTGACGGTGGCACAGGCTCGAAATAAAGCTCGGGGGGCTGCTGGGGGGTCCAGCCCGAGGGGAGAGGTGCGGGCAGGGCGGGAGGTTGAGATCTGCAGGTCTGAGCAGGAACAGAGGCCACAGCGGGGACTGGTTGGGGTCGGAAGGGAATTAAAGCCCGGGCGGGGCAGGGGCACCTTCCACTAAACCGGGGGGCTGCAGCCCCTTCCTCCCTCTCCTGACCCCATCACCGCCTGCGAGTATCCCGCAGGGCTGGAGCCGCACCCACGGGGAATTTCAGAGTCTCAGCTCTCACCTGCCGTGTTCACACCCACGGGGAATTTCAGAGTCTCAGCCCTCACCTGCCATTCCCACCCGCTGTCCCCTCCCCTCCTGTCACCCCCCAGCCAAGGTGGCCGCGGCCCCGCAGGAGGGGTCAGTGGCCATTCGGGGTTCCAGAGCTGCCTCTCGCCTTTTCCGAGCATCGGGGCTGCGTTCGGAGGAAGGAAAGGAACTTCCAGCATCCCACCCCGTGTCCCCCCCGCAGCCACAGCGGGGGCTTTGGGCACCCGGGAACGAGAACGGCCGAGGTCACCCTGGCAACAGAGGCCAGTGAAGGCGACATTATCCCAATCAATGGCCCTCTGCAATTAGCTGACACCCCCCTCTCCCTCCGCGCGTCATTAAGTGAGCGCCGGGAGGCCGGGGCAGAGGGTGTCCCTGGGGCGCCGCGGTGGCTGTCCCTGTGTGTCCCCTCCCTGGCACAGGGTGGCTGTCCCGGTGTGTCCCCTCCCTGTCACAGGGTGGCTGTCCCTGTGTGTCCCCTGTCCTGGCACAGGGGGACTGTCCCTGTGTGTCCCCTCCCCGGGAGCTGCCCCTGCGCTCACAGGGAAGAGTTCAGTTCACTCCCGAGCCAGGTTTTTCAGGTTTTTCCCTCTCCTCGAGCGGCTCCAGGTGCCCCCGTTCCAAGCGGCTGAGCAGCTACGAAACCCCGTTTTATTTCGGAGAAAATAATAAATAAATAAATAAATAAATAAATGCAATAAAAATAGAAATAATAAAAATAATAAAGATAAAGATAAAGATAAAGATAAAGATAAAGATAAAGATAAAGATGGTGATTATGATGATGATGATAATAATAATAATAATAAATAATTTAGGAGCATTTCCGTGTGGGACAGGGATTGTTTCCCAGCCTGGGAGAAGCCCCATGAGTATACCCCCACCTCCAGCTGACACTTCCTGGGCTCCCATTTGTGTCCTGGAGTGAGTGATGCCCTCAGCACCCAGAACGTGCCTCCAACACCCAAAAGCTCCTCTCACTTCCCTCCCAAAACCTGCACAAGCACTGGCTGCTGCCCTCCTTCCTGCTCCTTCCTCTCTCCTCTTCCTCTTCCTCTGTCCCCACAGCCACCCCAGGCCAGGGGACAGCTCTGGGGAGGGGACAGGGCTGGTCACTGGTGCTCACCCTGTTCCTTGCCCACCCCGAGCCCCTGCTCCCCCGTTTGGCCAGTTCACCTCTCACTGGTAGCTGGAGGCTGCAGAAGGACCCCAGGCCCTGTGGTGACACAGGTGTCACTCAGCTTGTCCCATGGCAGGTTTAGGGCTGGCAACAGGGACCCCAATGCCTGGGGAGCATCACAGACCCCTGCAGTGCACTTTGGGCACAGGGCCATCCCTGGAGGGGACACAGGGCCATGGCAGGGGCACAGGACCATGGCAGGGACACAGGGCCATCCCTGGAGGGGACACAGGGCCATGGCAGGGACACAGGGCCATGGCAGGGGCACAGGACCATGGCAGGGACACAGGGCCATCCCTGGAGGGGACACAGGGCCATGGCAGGGACACAGGGCCATCCCCGGAGGGATGTCATCAAATCCCAGAGTGGTTTGGGTCGGGAAGGACCTTAAAGTCCATCCAGCTCCACCCTGCCATGGGCAGGGACACCTCCCCCTGTCCCAGGCTGCTCCAAGCTGCCTTTGTGTCCTGCTGTCCCTCCACACTCCTGTGAGTGCTGCTCCCTTGGGACCAGGGCTCTTAAAATCCTAAAAATCCCACCTGCTTCCACCTTGAGCCGAAGGAGACTCAAAGGGCCTCCGAAAGAGCAACAAAACAAAACGCTTTGGTCACTGCAGGGGTTCCCTGCTGGCACCTCAGGTGACTTGCACGGGGGGACACGGCAGGAGAAGAGGGGCCCAGGGGATGGGGTGGCACTGAGGTCCCTGCCGGAGCAGCCAGTGCCACAAAGGCCGGCGGAGGTGGCCGAGAACACGAGCCAGGCGTGACTTTTACAGCCTCCGGAGCAGCGCTGCCATCGCCGAGCCATCACCCGCGCGTTAAATAAAACACATTGCCAGTGAGGTCATCTAATGGCCCATTATTTTTTTATTTGAACTTTTTACCTTCACCTCTTCCTCCGTGCTGAATCAGCTCTTTGGCTCGGCACTTTAATTCCTGCCGCATTTGGGAGATTGATACGAGCTCCGGGGGATGCTGAGCTCCCTCCCGGCCCCGGGATGAGCAGGAGCAGCCGGGATGAGCCGGGGCACCCCTGGGTGAGGGGTTTGCACAGAGCCACGGTCCCCCCTGCTCGTTCAGCCCAGGGGGTTGGGATCGCGGCTTCATCCCTTTTTCTCGGCTCCTCCCGGCGGGCGGAGGGTCCGGGGGGGCAGCCGGAGCTGGGAGCGGGGCTGGGGAGGCTGCGGGATGAGGAATTACGGAATGGTTTGGATGGGGCAGCACCCGAAAGGACAGAGGGAAAACGGGCTGGGACCCTGCGGGGCTCAGACCCTGCTCAGCCCTCAGCCCGTGCCCGGGAGGCGCCGGTGTCACCCCGAGCCAGAGTGGTGATGTTGGGGGGACACCTGAGGGGCACCTGCAGCCCCCAGCAGCAAAACAGAGCCTTGTCCCCACTCCTGGCACAGAATCATGGAATGGTTTGGGAGGGACCTTAAAGCCAAGCCCGTCCCACCCCATCCCACCCCATCCCACCCCACCCCATCCCATCCAACCCCTGCCCTGGCAGGGACACCCCCACTGTCCCAGGCTGCTCCAGCCCCAATGTCCAGCCTGGCCTGGGGCACTGCCAGGGATCCAGGGGCAGCCACAGCTGCTCTGGGCACCCTGTGCCAGGGCTCCCCACCCTCCCAGGGAACAATTCCTGCCCAATATCCCATCCAGCCCTGCCCTCTGCCACTGGCAGCCATTCCCTGTGTCCTGTCCCTCCATCCCTTGTCCCCAGTCCCTCCCCAGCTCTCCTGGAGCCCCTTCAGGCCCTGCCAGGGGCTCTCAGCTCTCCCTGGAGCCTTCTCTTCTCCAGGTGAGCATCCCCAGCTCTGCCAGCCTGTCCCCAGAGCAGAGGGGCTCCAGCCCTTGCAGCATCTCCCTGGTTCCTCTGCACTGGCTGCAGCAGCTCCATGTCCTCCTGCTGCTGCTGCCCAGGGCTGGGGCAGCTCTGCAGGTGGGGTCTCACCTGAGCAGGCAGAGGGGCAGAATCCCCCCCTGCCCTGCTGCCCACGCTGGGGGCTCAGCCCAGCACAGGGGGGTTTCTGGGTCAGTGCCCATGGCTGGGGCAGCTTGAGCTTCTCACCCAACAACACCCCAAATCCTCCCCAGGGCTGCTCTCCATGAGTTCATCTCTCAGGCTGTGCTCAGGGCTGGGATTACCCAGACCCAGGTGCAGGACCTTGGACGTGTTGAACCCTTCTCCACCTTGGGGAAGGATCTCCTGGCAAGCCTGACCAGCTCCAGGATGGTTCCAGCACCTCCCCTCCACAACCCCACAACTTAGTCACAGGCAGAGCAGTCCAAGACTCAGGAATGTGCATCTAGTCAACACTCTTTTATTAAAAACAATTACAAAAAGTTACAGGCTACAATCGTTCTGTACAACCTAACCAAACCTCTGGTGCCTGGGGAGGTGATGGCAGCACTGGGCAGGACAGGCTCTGACCACACCCACGGCGTGGCTGGACACGGTTCCACTGTCCCAGGGACATCCCCTGACACAGGCAACCCCCCCAAACCCCCACCCCAAAAGCCTCAGTTTAGGCTGGACCCTGGGGGAAGGAAGGGGAGATGCTGGAGGTCCCTGGCAGGATTCCTGCCTGCCCCAGTCCCAGGAGATGGGGTTGAGCCAAGCAGCTCCACATGCAGGACACCAGCACAGTGTGGCCATGGCAGAATGGCCTGGCTTTTCCAGGGAAGGAGCTGCTCTGGGAGGGCTGGGAAGCAGGGGCTGCCTGCTGAGGAACAGGTGAGAGGCAAGAGCCAGATCTGAGACCTGACTGCTGCTCCAGGGACATTCCACTGCTGCAGCCAGGGGTGAAGATAAATGGGGGATAAACATGGGAAAGAGGCAGAAGCAGAACAAACCTTCCCTCCCCAGCTGGGAGGAACTGAACTCTGTCTCTCCCACAGCCTGGGCAGGAACAGCACTGATCCCTGCAGGCAGTGGGACACGGGACAGGCCAAGGTGTCCCAAGGCAGGGAAGGAGCAGAGCTGGATGTGGAGCACTGGGGGAGCAGCAGGGAGCTGCATCCCCAAAACCTGGGGTAAGGAACAGGCTGCCAGAGGAAACACAGATGGGCTCAGCAGTAACAGCAGTCTTTACAGCCCCACTTCTCCTGGTGGCTCCCAGAGCCTGGCAGAGAGGGTACCCCCTGTTCCCAAGGGCAGCTGAGCAGGACATGCAGGGGACACACAGCTGTCCCCAAACCCTGAGCCCACAGGGGTACAAAGAACCTGGCTCTGACAGGAACCAAACCCCAGCAGCTCCTCTGCCCCCAGACACAGGCAGCCCATGCCAGGGACACAGGGACACAGCAGCCACCAAGGGACACAATTCCAGTGCAGCCAGGAGAGAGGGGGGTCACTGCCCTGGGAAGGGGGTGAAGGTGCTCCCTGACCCCAGCTGAGACCCCATCCATGGGGATTGCTGCCCCCAGCTCTGCTGTCCCCAGAAGCAGCAGGGTCTGGGCAGAGGGAGCCACCAGTGCCACCCAGCCTGCTGGGCTCTGTCCCAGTCACCCCAGGGACAGTCACACTCAGCAGCTGCTTTGTCCAGGTGCCACACACAGCTGGGTCCTTCACCCTCTACACAACTCCCAACATGTAAACAAGTTGAAATGAAGGATTTTTCCCTATTGCTTCTGCCTGTAGCAAGTCCCTGCATCAGGGACAGGCTGGTGGGGAGTCCTGCACACTGCTGAGGCCACCCTTGGGTGTAACTTTGCCAGCATACCCCAAAAACCTTGTTCCCTGAACACAAGCTCCCTGGGGCCCTGCTGGAAGCTGAGGGTCAGGAAAGGACAGCTTGTCCTACCCTGCAGTGATGGGATGCAGGTTCTCCCTGGCTCTGGGAGCTGTTTGTCCCTGTCCTGCCACGTGGCTCCCTGAGGTCTGGGACTGCAGAAGCAGGTGCCAGCCAGCCCTCAACAGGGAGATCACCTGGGGCACAGCAGGTGGCAATTCCCAATCCCACCTCACTCCTCTCCCTCAGCTGCTCAGAGCCAGCTCCCTTGATTGCACCAGGATCTCTTCCCAGGTGCTTGATCCTTCCCACACCAGCTACACAATCCACTCACAGCTTCCTGCCCAACCTTCTTCCATCTCCCCCCTCTCCAAAAACTGCTTTGGAGTACAGAGGCAATTTAAGTTACATTTGGGGAAAAAAACCAAAAAAGTTAACGATCTACCTTGAACTGAACCAGAAAGATCCTTCTGCACATCTCCAACCTACCTCTAACAAGCATCTCCTAGGAACCAAGAAGATCTGGTTGTGCTACTCAAAACCACCTTGCCAGGCCCACAAGGCAGTGCTTGGACCCCAGAGAATCCCTCAGGTGGAATCTGAGGATCTGAGAGCCACCACCTGCACAGGGAGCTGCAGGTGTGAGTGCAGGAGCCCTGCTGGGATGGCTGGGGAGCAGGAACATGCTGCTGGCACAGGGGGACAGAGTGGCTGTGGGCATTTATTGCACTGCTTCTTCCCAGAGGTGCAGAACAGCAGAGACACCAGGAGCAGCTCATCGCTTCACTTTGGCATCCTCCTTGATCTTCCACACCATGAGCTCCATGCAGGCCCTGGCATCCTCACTGGAGTCATGTCCTTCCACTGGGGACACAAACACAGGCCTGGCTGTGACCCCAGCCCAGCACAGGGAGTTCCCTGCAGCCACAGCCACACCTGGGAGCAGCCTGAGCCCCAGCCAGGGATTTAAAGAATTCCACAGAATCACAGAATGATTTGTGTTTTATGGTTTGTTCAAGCACATCCAGTGCCAGCCCTGCCATGGCAGGGACACCTTCCACCCTCCCAGGGAACAATTCCTGCCCAATATCCCATCCAGCCCTGCCCTCTGGCACTGGCAGCCATTCCCTGTGTCCTGTCCCTCCATCCCTTGTCCCCAGTCCCTCTCCAGCTCTCCTGGAGCCTCTTTGAGCCCTGCAATGAGCTTTAAGGAGTCCCCAAAGCCTTTTTGTCTCCAGGCTGAACACTCACAATTTTAAACGTGTTTTTTTCCACTAAACCCACACTTTTTGCTGTGCTTCAGCCTGACACCATCAGCTATGGAAAAGCTGAGAGCTTCCCCAGCAGTGCTCAGGGAAGATGGAACAGGCCCCATTTCCAAGAGGAGGGTCCATCTCAGCTGACCAGAGAGAAGGGAGGCAGCACCTGCCTTGGCAGAGCCACCCCCAGCCTTCCCACAGCACTTTCTTTGTGCCACTCAGCACAGGGAGGGAAGCAGGCAGAGCTCTGCTCTCAGAACAGGGGTCACCCTGGAACCAGCTGTGGCTGAGGCTTCTTGTGCCAGCACATTCCAACTACCACACACAGCAGGGGGCAAGGAGCAAGAGGGTGGGCTTGGGGAGAGCAGAGAGGGTTGAGGGGAGCACAGGGGGGCACGGGGGGGCACGGGGGGGGCAGAGGGAAGCACAGAGGGGCACAGGGAGGTTGAGGGGGGCACGGGTGGCACAGGGAGGCACAGAGGAGCACAGGGGGGCACAGGGGCTCACAGAGGAGCACAGTGGGGCAGAGAGAAACACAGGGGGGCACGGGGGGGGCACAGAGGGGAGCACAGGGGTGCACAGAGGGGAGCATAGGGTGGCACAGGGGGGAGCACAGGGGGGAGCATAGGGTGGAGCACAGAGGGGAGCACAGGGTGGCACAGGGGATCACAGAGGAGCACAGGGTGGCACAGGGTGGCACAGGGGATCACAGAGGAGCACAGGGGATCACAGAGGAGCACAGGGTGGCACAGGGATCACAGAGGAGCACAGGGGAGCACAGGGTGGCACGGGGGATCACAGGGGATCACAGAGGAGCACAGGGTGGCACAGGGGATCACAGAGGAGCACAAGGGATCACAGAGGAGCACAGGGGATCATAGAGGAGCACAGGAGAGCACAGGGTGGCACAGGGGATCACAGAGGAGCACAGGGGAGCACAGGTGGCACAGGGGATCACAGAGGAGCACAGGTGGCACAGGGGATCACAGAGGAGCACAGAGTGGCACAGGGGATCACAGAGGAGCACAGGGGATCACAGGGGAGCACAGGGTGGCACAGGGTGGCACAGGGGATCACAGAGGAGCACAGGGGATCACAGAGGAGCACAGGGGGCACAGGGGATCACAGAGTGGCACAGGGGATCACAGAGGAGCACAGGGGATCACAGAGGAGCACAGGGGGCACAGGGGATCACAGAGTGGCACAGGGGATCACAGAGGAGCACAGGGGATCACAGAGGAGCACAGGGGGCACAGGGGATCACAGAGGAGCACAGGGGATCACAGAGGAGCACAGGGTGGCACAGGGGATCACAGAGGAGCACAGGGGATCACAGAGGGCACAGGGGGCACAGGGGGCAGCAGTCTCACCGTTGTCCTGGATGATGCGTTTGAGGTAGTCGGCCATGAGCGTGCGCAGGGCGCGCTTGTAGGGCAGCCCCAGGCGGTGGGGGAACACGATGGCCGTGTCCACCACTGTGCTGTGGATCAGCTGGGGAGCAGCACACAACTGGGTTAGGGCCCCACTGCCACAGGGACAGCCTGCAGCAGCCTCCTGCTGACCCCTGGGGCACTGCTGGCCCAAGCACAAGTCCCCTGGCAGGTGTGGGGACACAGCACTGCCACACACCCCCAGAGCCTGAACCTCACAGCCAGGGCACAGACATGCAGGGCTCCTGTAACTCAGGCAGGACAAGCCAGTCTTTAATCCCCCAGCCTGGAGAAGCTGGAGTAGCTCTGGACTCTTTCACAATTAAAAATTAAACTGAAGAATCAGCTGTTCACATAGCAGCCTCTGTGTGAGCTGCAGTGACCTTTCAACTGCTTCTCAGGATGAGGCAGCTCAGCCCAGTGAGTGGCATCACTGCCCAGGGCAGAGGATTGGAGCTGGGTAATGGTCCTGGTGCCTTCCAACCAAACCATTCTGGATCCTGAGGTGGGGACAGAAGTGGCAGGATGTGCATGACAAAGCAGGATGTGCACACTGCAGAGCAGGCCTGGCTTCAGGCTGCAAACCAACCCCAAACCCTCCCACCTGCCAGCACTGACTCAACAGGAAGTTTTTAACCAGCACCAGCTCAGCAAGGATGGAATGGGACAAGGAAATTCTATCACTGAATCACATCAGAGTGTTTAGAGTTGGGACTTTTTAAAGGGCTTCTACTCCATCCCCTGCCCTGACAGGTTCACCCCCCACTGTCCCCAATGTCCAGCCTGGCCTGGGACACTGCCAGGGATCCAGGGGCAGCCACAGCTGCTCTGGGCACCCTGTGCCAGGGCTCCCCACCCTCCCAGGGAACAATTCCTGCCCAATATCCCATCCAGCCCTGCCCTCTGCCACTGGCAGCCATTCCCTGTGTCCTGTCCCTCCATCCCTTGTCCCCAGTCCCTCTCCAGCTCTCCTGGAGCCCCTTTAGGCCCTGCCAGGGGCTCTGAGCTCTCCCTGGAGCCTTCTCTTCTCCAGGTGAGCACCCCCAGCTCTGCCAGCCTGTCCCCAGAGCAGAGGGGCTCCAGCTCTCTAATCCAGCCCCTCAGCTATGAATTGTCACCATGCTGGAGGAACTGAGGATGCTGAACAGGTCAAAGTGCTCCCTGCCCTGCACCAAGGGGCCTGGGGACAGCCAAAAGGGCCCACCTGACAAAGTCCATAATCATTGGGCAGGATGGCTTTTTTTAACACTGATTTCTTCCTCTCAGGCTAAGACAAGATTAATCCTTTGCTGCCCTGAACTCCATTCAATGGGACCCAGAGGAATGCAGATGAAGGCAACCCCATATCCTGAGCACAGGAGTGAAGAGCAGGGCCTAAGGGATAAAACCTGTGTCCTGTCCCAACATGGATGACTCCAACAGAACCCTGATAATCCCCTCTTCCTCTCTGCCTCCAGGCTCCAGCTCATGCTGCAGGACAACCCATAACTGGATCAGTCACAGCTCCACAACTGCCCCACAACAGCTGCACCTTAACAGAAACAACCTGCTCCACTCCTACATTATAAACCTGCCCACATTATGGATAATCTCCCCTGGACTGCTCTCAGCTCTGGCACCCTCCCAGACACACTGGTAATTACTTATGTAGATCAGGAAGACTGAGGAAACAGGATAATAAAGCTTTAAATAAAACTTGAAATGCCATCAGCACTTGGAACTTGCCACAGCCATTAGTGAGATATGGCTTTAGTGCCACAGCCCTTGGCCACTCTGCTGAGACACCCCAGGGCTCTGCTGGAGTGCTCTGGGCTCCTCCTCTTGGCAGCAGCTGTGGTGCTAAGAGAAAATCAAGCCTCTAAGAGGCCAAGGCAGTCATCTCGAGCTGATTTAACTGGAAATAATGTTTTTCTGATTATGATGAAGCCTCTCCAAGGCTGGGATAAAGGGTGCCACGGAGAGGTAAAGTGTTTTACAGGCATTAAAAGCTCCTGCTTCCAACCCAGCACTGGGGGCTGGCAGCCACAGAGGCTTCAGCAGGAGAGCTGTGGGATAAAGAATGGCTGAGGGGGGTTCTGGCATGTGAGCACAAAGACTTGGCTCCTGCCTGCCACACGCTTTCCTGGTGACCCAGGACACACTCCCTGGCAGGAGGGGGCTCAGGGATGGGCACACTGGGCTGATGAGAGCCAGGCAGGAAACAGGACAGGTAAAAAGTCAAAATAACTTCATCAAAGTAATATCACAATTCCTAGAAAAGCTGGTACAGAACAGAGAACAGATCTGGCAGGGGTGAGAGACAAATGATTTGGGATCAGTCATAGAATCATGGAATGGTTTGGGTTGGAAGAGACCTTAGAGACCTTCTTGTTCCACCTTCCACTAGACCAGACTGCTCAGAGCCCTGGCCAGGTCTGTCACCCTGGGCAGCAGTTGTCACTAAAAGTTCAGGTGACACTGAGTGACACACATGACCCCACTCCCTTGCCCTTCCACCACAACCAGCTTCACACAGGCTCAGAGACTGGACAAACCATGGAATCCTGGAATATCCTGAGTGGAAAGGGACCCTCAGGGATTATCAGAGCAGCCCCTGGCCCTGCCCAGACCCCCAACAACCCCCCCTGAGCATCCCTGAGAGTGTCCAAACGCTCCTGCAGCTCTGGCAGCCTTGGGACCATTCCCTGGGGAGCCTGGGCAGTGCCAGCACCCTCGGGGGGAAGAACCTTTCCCTGAGCTCCATGCCAAGGCCTGACACAGCTCCAGCCCTTGCTGGGCTCCTGTTCCTGGTCACAAGTGGAAAGATTGATATCTGCCCCTCCCCTTCCCCCACAAGAATGTTGAAGGCCAGGATGAGTCTCCCCTCAGTCTCCTCTAGGCTGAACAAACCCAGTACCCTCAGCTGCTCCTCATGAGGCTCCTCCAGACCCTTTCCCATCCTCACAGCTCCTTTGGCCACTCTCAATGGATGCATGGCTTTTTTACATTGTGGTGCCCAAACTGCACACAGGACCTGAGGCCAGCACACTCCTGGTCCTCCACAATTCCTAAATTTGAAGGAGACACCTAACACCCCCCCCCAGGGTGGGAAAGCACCACAGAGAGATGTGAAGGAAAACCAAGTTACCTTTAGTGCAAATAAGTCACTTTCCAAGCTGTGCCCTATGAGGATGGTGTCTGCACTGAACATGTTCAGTAGGACGGCTTGGACATCCCGCAGGGTGATGCTCGTGTTCTCCAGGTCCTCTTCTGTCACACCTGAGAATCTGCAGAGCAACAGGACACAGCTGAGGTCCTTCAAAGCCTCCTCTCAGCCCTTAGGGAGTGGTGGTCAGTGGAATTTCAACAATTGTTCCCAGCCATGCCACGTTCCTGAGAGAGCACAAAGCTCAGTCCCAAGGAAGAGCATCCTCAGCTGGTGTCACAGCCCCTACCTGGTGTTGTAATCCACCACCTTGGAGTCTGGCTTGACAAAGGTGTCATACACCACTTTCAGCTCTGAGTTGATCACAGTTACTCTTGTCAGCTCCAGTCCTTGCTTGGTGTAGCACTGCAAAGAACAGGGCAGATGTGATGAGAGGCACCAGGCCAACCACAGTGTGGGGTCTGCAGAGCCCCTCAGCCATTCTGCAGCTCCCAGAATGCAGCAAGGCCAGGCAGCAGCACTGCCCTGCATGGGCCAGTCAGAGCCTGCCAGGGCTGCACAGCCCTCCAGCCAAACACACCAATCAATAGGAGCTCATTTACACCTCCAGCACCAATATTCAGAGCAGAGAGAATGAGGTCAGGAAACAGCTTCCCTTCAGCCATTTGTGTCACACTTTAGCCAGCCCCAAAAAGCTTTGTTTTGGCTTTGGACCCACCATTTCACAGTCTAAGGCATAGATCCCAGGGTAGCCTTCAGTCGTGGGCAGCTTCTCAAAAGTCTTCACGAATCCATCCAGGCTCTCCTTGCGCCCGTCGTGCACGTGTTGCTGACAGGAAAACACAGGGACACTTGCTGATGACAAGAACAAGAAGCCAAAGAGCTCACTCTAACAAACATCTACTTCAATAAAAGTGGGGTTTTAATTTCTTAATGAGGAATGAAGTGAGCCTGAGAAGTTCACAACCCCAGCAAACAGCCATGGGCAGCCCTAATTCCAGTGGCAGGTCAGGGCTGGTGGCATTGTGCTGACAGTATGACATCACGTGTGTGGGGACAAGGAGCTTTCAATCTGGAGCACAACTAGTCAGAAAGGGGCACACTGAGGCTTGGCACTGATGTAATTCCAGCTGCTGGTTCCTGTGGCCAAGACAAGCCCAGGTGGAGGATCCCAAGCCCAACAGCCCTGTGTGAGCAGGAGCAGCAGGTGCAGGTGGCAGCAGACACAGCTCCAGAGCCTGTCTGTGTGTGCACCCACCCACAGCAGCCCCAGCCCACCAGCACCTGAGGCAAGAGGGGGCATTTCCAAGCACTCTGCACTGTTCCAGTTACAGCTCCAGGGTCAACAAGATCCAGCAGGAAAACTCAGGGAGTGATTTCACAAGTGGCCTGAGCCAGTGCATGACTGAGCTGCTGTTGCACCACAGCTACTCCCACACTCCTGCAGAGCACAGATCCCAGAGGTTATCCTGAACCCTCCTGGCAGCAGGGCTTCTAAGCTGGGTGAAGTTTAAAGGGGAAGCAGAACAGGTAACCAAGGGCAAGGCAGAGCTGTGATTGCCCTTTAGCCTGCTGACATGATTTATGTAAAACCAACCTGCACCACACCCAGAGGTGATGCTCTCCCTTCCTTATCCCCCAGTTGGGTTTTCTGTTGTGTTTATATTTTGTCTGTCCCTAAATCTCCATGTATTTGTGCACAGTCACAGCAGCCTGGGCAGAGTCTCCTTCACCATGCTCAAACCATGGAATCACTGAATCCTTAAGATTGGAAAGGACTCCCAAGATCATCAAGTTAATCCAGTAGCCCCACCATGGTCATCACTAAACCACATCCCCAAGTGCCACATCCAGATGGTTTTTTAACACTTCCAGGGATGTTGACATCATCACTGCCCTGGGCAGCCCCTTCTAATGCCTTACAACCCTTTCTTGTGAAGAAATTTTCCCTAGTACCAATCTAAACCTACCCCAGGCCACCTTGAGGCTGTTCCCTCTCCTCCTGTCCCTGTTCCCTGGAGCACAACCCGACCCCCCCTGGCTGTCCACTCCTGTCAGGGAGTTGTGCAGAGCCACAAGGGCCCCCTGACCCTCCTTTTCTCCAGGCTGTGCCCCTTCCCAGCTCCCCCAGACCCTCCTGGTGCTCCAGCCCCTTCCCCAGCTCTGTTCCCTTCCCTGGACACTCTCCAGCCCCTCAATTTCCTTCTTGTCATGAGGGGCCCAAAACCGACCCCAGGATTTGAGGTGGAGCCTCAGCAGTGCCCAGCACAGCTCAGGGCTTCCCATAGGTCTCACCCTACAAGGAATGAAACTGCTCTGGTTTATCTCAGGATTAAAGGCTGGAGGGATGAGGAACTGAGGACCTTGTAAAGCTGACATGTGTGGGCAGAGAGGAAACCAAAGCAGGATTTGCATATTTTCCTGCACAGGTCACTACTGCAGGTGCAGCCAGAGCACAGGAACTGCATCATTTGAAGTTAATGAGGCAGCTGGGCCAACTCTGAGGCCAATCTCTCCCTGTGCCCAGAGCCAGCACTGCTCAAAGGCCTCATGGATCACTGCCTCCCAGGTGCAAGGGGCTGCACTTGTCCATTCTGCACCCATGGCACAGACCCTGCTGTGCTGAGGGAATGGGGAGGGCAGCTCAGCAGCCAGGAGACAGCAAACACCTCTCCTCCACAGCTTCAGCCCTTCCCTCCCTGAGTAACACAACAGAACTGAGCAATGAAGTGAAAAAAAAAAAACAAACCTATCAGGTATTTTCTCCATCAGCTGTTGTTCTGAAATTGCCCAATTCTCCCTGGCTGGGAAGTTGCTCCTGTATTTGAGAGCAGCAGGTTTGGGTATCACAAAGAACAGCCACTGCAGGCTCCTGGAGCAGCACAGCTCCCTCCTGCCACCTCCTGCTTCCCTGCCTGCCTGGCTCCCTCCTGCCACCTCCTGCCTCCCTCCTGCCACCTCCTGCCACCTCCTGCCACCTCCTGCTTCCCTGCCTGCCTGGCTCCCTCCTGCCACCTCCTGCCTCCCTCCTGCCACCTCCTGCCACCTCCTGCTTCCCTGCCTGGCTCCCTCCTGCCACCTCCTGCTTCCCTGCCTGGCTCCCTCCTGCCATCTCCTGCCTTCCTGCCTAACTGCAGCAAACCCAGCAGGGACACTGTTGGTGAGGGAATAGCAAAGACTTATGAATGCCTAACAAGTAGTTCTGAAACAATAGATGAAATAGAGATGTTAGCAGTATTTGACATAGATGCTGAAAATAGTTATGTTAAGGTTTGAGGCCTCTTAATTTGTTTAGATAAAACCAAATAACAAACATGCCAAAGAAGCAGCAGATATCCTGTCTCAAGCCTGGCAGGAAAGATCTCAAGATAAGGGTAAAGCCATAAAACATGGTAATTTAGTTGTTCCTATAGGTTGCATGCAAATATTAGGAAATGAGTATATTGTATTAGATTGGTTATTGGAATTTAGAATATTCATTATGGAATTGTACTGCAAATGGAAAATCCTCCTGCTTCTGCCTTTTCTTCTTCTTCCTCTCTTCTCTCCCCACTCCTCCTCTCCTCCTCCTTGTTCTTATTACCTCTACTCTCTAACTTTTCTCTAAGCTCTCTCTTATACCCATGCCCTATAATAAAATACAACCCTGAAAAACAGCAAATAATAAGCTCCTGAGTCTGTCCCACGACCGTTCAGAAACCCCCCAGTCTCACAGGACACCCCTGTGCTTGGACAGATCCACTCAGATTTTTCTAACCAGCTCTGGGTACAGAGAATGGTGTCTTATCACAAATATTTTCTGCTTTCAAAGCCCTTCTTAAATACTGAAGGATTCTGTGCACCCCAATATCCCAACATCCCAAAATTTCACTGCGTGCTCTGATGCTGAGGAGTGGATTCAACCTTAAATCTACCAAAGGGTGCTCTGAAAACTGCATAAGGAGACTTATAAAAAAGAGAGAAAGGGACTTTTTATACTGGACACAGGGAATGGCTTCCCACTGCCAGAGAGTAGATGGGATACTGGGAAGGAATTGTTGGCTGTGAGGGTGGTAAGGCCCTGGCACACACAGAGAAGGTGATTTTAAAAAAATCCTAAATTCACATGAAAAAGAAAGAAAAATAACAACCTGATCCCATCCAATCCCACTGTGCAGGACAGGCTTTTATGGTGCCCAGAAAGTAATTCTGATTGTATGAAACCTTGAATTTTGCCCAGAATTCACCTTCCACCTCTGGCTTTTGGTTCTCCCCTGTGTGGCAAATAGAAAAATGCCACTAAAACAAGTGACAAGGAGTGTGCCCATAGAGCTGAGGGGAAGGCACAAGGCAGACTGGGGATGCCAGGCTGGACACCAACTCTCCTGCAGCTAAGGGAAAGAAAAAAGCACCTGTGCAAAGGTACCCCAAAGAGTGCTCTGCTCTATCAAACTCCACACCTGAGCAGGTTTGTAATTGTTTTTTCTAGTGCTGGGCTCCCTCAAAAGAAGTTCCATGACACTTTGGAGTTACAAACAGGCTCCTTGGGAAGGCTCCTCCACTCATTACAACCAAGGAAAAGCAACACGTCAGAAAAGATTTTTCCACCTAAAGAAAGTTACCTTAGCATGGGAATCTGGAAAGGAAAAGATGGGAAAAAGGCTTTGGCACATTACTGCAAAGGCTCTGAAACTGCTCCTTAAAAGAAAATAATCTCTTATTTCTCATTTTTTCTGTGATTCACTAAAGAACACGAGCTTTTCTATGTCCCTCAAGTAGATGAGCTGGGCAGCTCAGGATAAATGAACCTAGCTCACTCCAGACAGCTAAGTGTCAAATCCTGGATTTTCCTACCATTGCAGAGCAAAAAAAAATTAAGTTGCATTTGTTTTATCCCCTTAAGGGAAGCCACTGTTCTTCTAAAGGCTTAAGCAAGGATTTCCCAGCCATTGGCACTGTGAGCAGAGCACAAATGTCACTGAGAATAAAAAGGTGTTGTTCCATCACTTACTTTAGCAACCTGGCAGCCTGGTGACCCCACAGCTCCAGAGCAGCAGCTGTAGTGAGTCTCCCACCCACCTGGCACTGAAAGAGCAAGAGAGAAGGGTCAAGGAGAAGAGTCTTGTTAACAAGAGACCTGAACTTCAGCTTTCAGTGCAGATCCCCTGGATGAGCACAACAATAACGTGCCAAACACAAGGGGAAAATAACTGTGGATTCACAGGCAGCAATCTGAAGAGTTTAAGTCTCTGGTGCTCAGCCAGACAAACTCCAGAAGCCACTCGGATGCTGTGATGGAAAACCAGAGCAGAGCTCAAACTAGGTTAGTGCCTTGCTGCAAATGAATTCAGCCAAGATCAGTGAACTCCCCTGGGAGTGACAGACCTCTAATGCTCCCAGTCAGCCTTTCAAAAGGCTGGTTTGTTATTTTCTCAAAAAGCACAGGAAGCTTTTTTCCTTTACTTTTCTCAACAAAGATGAAGCAGCTCTGCTGCACCCCAGTGCCACACTCTGGCACCTCCAGGCCCAGCAGCTGCTGGTGAGGTGATGTCAGTGCCAGGCCCAGGAGTGTGACAGTCCCAGCAGGAGCTGAGGGCTCTGTGTGTGTGTGTGTGTGTGTGTGCAGGGCTGTGCTCACCTCGCTGCTTGCGCAGGCGCCCCCAGTGGTGCACACACTCCTCCCTGCGGAGGCAGCTCCCCGAGGCTGACACCAGGTACTCAGTGCCACAGCGACAGCAGATCCTGCTGGAGCCTGGGGACACACACAAATAGCAGCAGGTCACTGCAAACCCCTCACCTGCACAAAGGAAAGCAAATCACAACCACTCCGGCCCCAAATGATGGTAAATGGTGTTCTGTCTTAAAAAGGATTCTAAATGTTGGTCCAAACTCCCTCTGAAATCTGCTCCCCAAAGATTCTCCAGTGGTTGTGGTCCACATCAGCTGCCCCCAGCTCCAGCAAGGTTTGCTGCATTGTTTCTCCATGCACAGCAAATTATGTTGGAGTCTAACAGAGTTATTTTAAGAAACAGGATAAATAAGTCATTCTTTGGACATCAGAGCTAATGAAGCCTGGTTTCCAGGGGATCTGTGCCTTGTCACTTCCAAATGACATTTTAGCTCTTCCAGGGCACATCTTATCTGTCAGGATTTTCCAGCAGCTAAACCCAGGGGCACTTAGGGCAGGGTCTGGCCCAGCAAGGGGACAGTCTGCAGCTGCTCCCTCCTACACCTCTGCTTTTACTGCCCAAAATCTGGGGAAGGGAGATGCAAAAAGCCACTGTGAAGGAGCTGTCATTCTTCTGATCTCCATGCAATCCCATGAGTTTTGGTGTGAGCATTAAAGCTGTTAGCACATTCCCAGCTCTGCCCAACACCAGCCAACTGGTCACAGTGGCAGCAACAGCTTTAGTTAAACAAGGAAAAATTCAAAGATCTTGCAACATCTGCAGGAAACTACAGGAACAAACTAGGAATGTGAGCTCAGAATCATACAAAGGAGCTGGCTGGCTCCCTGGAAAAAAGGGCTCTCACAAATACAGCACTTGATAGTGTTAATGCAAGAGAGCTTTTGCCCAGGTTGCTTCAGCAACCACAGGACAAATGTAGGCACAAGGTGTTAACATGGATGAGCACTTAACACACTTTAGTGAGGTCTCTCCACTCAGATGCTCAGGGGAGCGTGGCAAAGCACCTCAAAAGAAATCCCCAGTCTGGCTTTTATCCCTGCTGCAGCACAGCCTGCTTCAGTCAGGTCTGAGGAACAGAAATCTTGCCATGAGTTCAGAAAATTCAGAGGAAGAAAACCTGTGGGATCAAGGCCAGGCTGGACATGGCTTGGAGCAACCCAATCTGGTGGAAGGTGCTCCAGGGGGTGGAATGAGATGGGCTTTAAAGTCTCTTCCAATTCAAACTATTTTGTGATTTTATGATCATTTTGTCCAGCTGCAGAAAGGGCTCTGGGGAACTGTGTGGCCCTGCCATGAGACCAAACAGCAAACTCTGCAATCCAGAGCAGCACAGCAGGACCCACTGCAAAGCCAGCCTGGCTCAGGGTCAGTCTCATCCCACCATAACAGCAGCTCACACAGACAGAGACAGAAAAAAATCCTTCCCTGGGAGAGGGGAGGGTCACCAAGTGCAGAGCAGGAGTCTCTTTCCAACCTGCTCAACTGCTGCTCTTTGGCAGCACAGATTCATGGAATTGCTAAGGTTGGAGAAGACCTTTAAGATCAACTATGAGCATCATCACCATGGTCACCACTAAACCATGTCCCCAAGTGCCACATCCACACAATTTCTGGACATTTATGGGGATGATGATTCCACCACTGCCCTGGGCAGCCTGTTCAATGCTTCACAACCTTTTTCAGGAAGAAATTTTCTTTTATATCCAATCTAAACCTCCCCTGGTGTGACTTGAGGCCATTTTTTTTCATCCTCTCACATGTTACCTGGGAATTAGAAATTAGAAACCTCCCTCAGGCTCACAGCCCCACAGACTGTAAATCTGGGTCAAAAATAGCATTCTCAGGATATGAAAGCTGAAGAAACTCTCCATGCAGGAATGCAGCAAAATTCTGCAACCGCTCTCCCCATCACAACAGGAGCAAAAGCTGCACACTGAGATTTTTTACACAGCTGTATCTTGCAGGAGGGAAGAGGCAGCAGAGCTTACAGTCAGTGAGTTTCTTCTCCTCTGCAGTGAAGAGCACAGCACGGCCAGGCTTGTCGGGGTGGGGCAGGGGGTAGCCGTTCTCCTTGAGCTGCTCCTCGGTCAGCAGGTACTCCCTGAGGCGCCGGTACAGGGCAGCTCCTGCACACACACACACACACACACCCAGCTCAGCATCACAGCCCTGCCACACCAACCCTCCTGCCCTGAGAAACTGCCCCTCTGCTCTGCAAACACTGCCTCAGCTCAGCAAGGGGATTTTGGTTGGGTGGTGATTCTTTGCTTCTGGTCATTAGGGGATAAGTTGATTTTTCAATTCTTTGGAAAAGGAGCGTAAGTCTGCAAAGCACAGCTGGAAGAGAATTCCTCCAAAAGGCTCATCTTCAGCTTTGTTGTTACTGATAGAATCAACTCAATCTGGGTTGCAAGGAACCTTGGAGATCATCCCATCCCACCTCTGCCCTGGCAGGGACACCCCCACCATCCCAGGCTGCTCCAGCCCCAATGTCCAGCCTGGCCTGGGACACTGCCAGGGATCCAGGGGCAGCCACAGCTGCTCTGGGCACCCTGTGCCAGGGCTCCCCACCCTCCCAGGGAACAATTCCTGCCCAATATCCCATCCAGCCCTGCCCTCTGGCAGTGGAAAGTCATTCCCACTTGTCTTGTCACTAAATGTGAGACTTCTCCCATTTTAATATTTAAATGCAACAGCTGATAATTGGTAACACAGCCCTCAAACACCCCTCAAAGACCACACACAGCTCCCTAAAAATTTAATTATCAGAAGTTTCTTCCTGCTACTGATTTCAGGCTGTTCATTTCATTTCACAGAATAATTACAACTTCTTGCACTCTGCTCAATATCTCCTTTGGCTGCTGTGTTAAACCCTTCCAATATTGCTGGGCGCCCTTTGATGTTGCTTAGCTGAGCTATACTGGCCCTTTTAAGCTTCCTCAATGTCAATTCCTTCTGCTCCATGGCCTCCCTGGCTCTTCTCTGATCTCCTCCACAATTTGCCTACATCTCTTGGCAACCAAAATACCCATAACTGATTTGAGCTCACATGAAAAATGCTCGTGGCACAACCCTTTGGCTACAATATGACCTTACTGTGACATTGCTGAAAGTGCAACTGAGCCCTGCAGAGATGGAGATTTTTAAGTTTGCCTTTTAATCTGACAGGCATATTGTTAAGAACTGCTTCAGGGCAAGAAAGTTAAAGTAAAATAATGCCCAAAGCACAAGAGGCAGCTCTGAATGGTTATTGATGCTCCATCAAAGCCAGCCAGGCTGCAGCAGTGACCTCACAGCCCCAGAGAGGATGGAAGGAGAGCCCTGGTCAGTGGTGTCACCTTCCCCCAAGGGACTCTGCAGCTCTGTGATGCAGCCAGGTAATAACTCCTGTCAGAGAAATCCCAGCACTTCAGGTTATAAAATCCTGGAATGTCCTGAGTGGGAAGGGACCCTCAGGGATCATCAGTGCAGCCCCGGCCCTGCCCAGACCCCCAACAACCCCCCCTGAGCATCCCTGAGAGTGTCCAAACGCTCCTGCAGCTCTGGCAGCCTTGGGACCATTCCCTGGGGAGCCTGGGCAGTGCCAGCACCCTCGGGGGGAAGAACCTTTCCCTGAGCTCCATGCCAAGGCCTGACACAGCTCCAGCCCTTGCTGGGCTCCTGTTCCTGTCCCAGAGCAGAGCTCAGCCCCTGCCCCTCTGCCTCCCCTGGGCAGGAGCTGCAGCCCCCGAGGAGTCTCCCCTCAGTCTCCTCTGCTCCAGCTGAACCAGCCCAGTGCCCTCAGCTGCTCCTCAGCCCTTCCCCAGCTCCCTGTCCCTCCTTTGGACACTCCCCAAGAGCTTTAGATCCTTCTGACAGTTGGTGACCCAAGTGCCCCCACAACTCCAGGTGAATGCACCAGCCTGATTCTGCTCCCCCTAAAGGTGTCACACCTCAGCTCCACCTTCACAAGTGACATCCCAGCAGAGGCTCTGACCTGTCAGGTCCTCAGCTCTCAGGCTCCCTGAGCGGTTCAGAGTGAAGCTGGTCTTGGCAGCAAGCTTCCCTCCCAGCACAGCCTCGTGGGACACCACCTTCTTGTTACTTGTCTCTGCAAGAAGGAACAGCACAGGGATCAGTCACCAGTGGGGGACTTCAGTCCTAGTTTGGGACATTACCCATGGGCAAGAGGAGGACTGTGTTTATCCTCTTGAACCCTTGTTTTGCTCCAGAAATGAATTCTTTGTGCCACATGCTGGCCCAGGATTTCCATTCCAGTGCTGCAGAGTTTTCCACTCACACTGTTAGCCCACTGCAATTTTGAGGGCAGCAAGGACACTTTCACAGTTCTGCTAGAAACTTGTAGCTGTCCCTGCTCACTCTGCACAGCAAGCCCTCCAACTGACCAAAAGCAAGAGAGGAGCCAGCACAGGAACAACTTGACCCCTTCATGTGCTGTGTGAGGGCATCACCCACCCCCAGCAAGCAGCTTTGATTCTGGGGCCTTGCAGACCAACCTCCCACACAGGATCTTTCAACTTCTTTCAGAAAGGAGCTTCAGAGCTCTAGAATATGCTCAGCACATCAGATAATGGCAAGAGGGGCTTTTTACTAATCATTAACTGGCAGCCCTCTCCTAAAGGCCAGCCTCCAAGTTCAGCTGCTCTGCCTAATGGCCAGGAACGTAATGAAGACAGAGGAGAGAAAAGGGAAGAGACCAGAGAAAAAAAAATTCACAAGAACAGCACAAATTGATTGTTTAATGTACCCTCTCGAGAGCCAATAATGAAATGTCTTAACCCTCTTGGTTTCTCTCTTGAAGCTTAATGTGTGTAACAGATTTCTGTGGTGATGGACGAGTCTATCACTTTGAAGGCATCATGTGAAAGTTACTCCATTAGCAGGGCTTTTCATTTGAAAGAACTTGTGCTAAAAAAAACCCCACCCGTGTGGCATTATCTCCATTTAGGCTGAGAAAGCCAACAAAGGCAGGACCTGCCTCTTGAAGGCCCATTAAAGCTTGCCAGGCTATAAAAAGCTAAACTGGAGCTGTTTGCCTTTCAGCATAATGCTGCTGAGAAATGGGTTCTGGCTTTTCAAACAAGTTTCCCTCTGGTTTGCAATGCCAGCATGTGGGAGTCCAGGGCATATCCCTGGCCTCCTTGGGGGTCTCAAAACCCCCCTGGTGAGGCTCTCAAAGACTCCTGAGTGAGACCCTGGTGTCTCAGGTGCTGAATTCTAACCCCTGGGGGAAATTACAAACCCAGAGGGAATGGAAACAAGCCACCAAAATTAGCAAAGTGTAAATTAGACTTCAGAACGTAGATAAATAGGTTTTTTGGAATGTTTATGATAAGGGACACGTGGCCAAGATGGAGAATTTGGGGGATGGACACCTTTTCCTCCTTCTTCTCCATGTCATCCATGTTGGGTGACACGTCGGCACTCTTGGATTGGATGGGGTCAGGGCTGGACCATTTAATAAAATTGTATTGTACTGGGAAAATTCTGTAAACATGTAATACATAGTACAAACTATATAAGATAAGCCCTGCCTTCACCAGGCAGATTCCACCATGGATGCCAGGCTGAAGAGACCAAGTAAAAGGTCCCTGAGATAAGAAACAATAAACAATCCCTGGAAAAAGAGAAAACCATCTCCTGCAATCTCTCACTGGCTGCTTCAGGGAAAGCCAGGGTTTGAAGCACCTCATGTCCCTCTGGGGTGATCTTGGGGCAAAGGAGAAACCCCAGCCTGGGACACGAGCAGGGCTCCAGTGTCACTCAGGTACCTACTGTTGCTGCTGGCCGGGGAGTTGGGCACGAGGCTGCGCAGCTTCTTCAGGGTGTTGACAGCCACGTTCAGGTAAATGTTGCGACTGGTGCTGCGCTCATAGGCCACCTTCTCCTCTGCCAGGGCCTGGGAAAGCACAGCTCATCAGCACAGCTCAGCACAGCTCAGAACACGGCTCAGAACAACACAGCTCAGAACAACACAGCTCAGAACACGGCTCAGCACACGGCTCAGCACACAGCTCAGCACACAGCTCAGCACACAGCTCAGCACACAGCTCAGCACACAGCTCAGAACACAGCTCAGAACACAGCTCAGAACACAGCACAGCACACAGCTCAGCACAGCTCAGAACACAGCTCAGCACACAGCTCAGCACAGCTCAGCACACAGCTCAGAACACAGCTCAGCACAGCTCAGAACACAGCTCAGAACACAGCTCAGAACACAGCTCAGCACACAGCTCAGCACAGCTCAGCACACAGCTCAGAACACAGCTCAGAACACAGCTCAGAACACAGCTTAGAACACAGCTCAGCACAGCTCAGAACACGGCTCAGAACACGGCTCAGAACACAGCTCAGCACACAGCTCAGCACAGCTCAGAACACGGCTCAGAACACGGCTCAGCACACAGCTCAGAACACAGCTCAGCACAGCTCAGCACACAGCTCAGAACACAGCTCAGAACACAGCTCAGAACACAGCTCAGCACACAGCTCAGCACACAGCTCAGCACACAGCTCAGAACACAGCTCAGCACAGCTCAGCACAGCTCAGCACAGCTCAGCACACAGCTCAGAACACAGCTCAGCACAGCTCAGCACACAGCTCAGAACACAGCTCAGCACAGCTCAGAACACAGCTCAGCACACAGCTCAGCACAGCTCAGCACACAGCTCAGCACACAGCTCAGCACACAGCTCAGCACACAGCTCAGCACACAGCTCAGAACACAGCTCAGCACACAGCTCAGAACACAGCTCAGCACACAGCTCAGCACAGCTCAGAACACAGCTCAGAACACAGCTCAGCACAGCTCAGAACACAGCTCAGAACACAGCTCAGCACACAGCTCAGCACACAGCTCAGCACAGCTCAGAACACAGCTCAGCACAGCTCAGAACACAGCTCAGAACACAGCTCAGAACACAGCTCAGCACAGCTCAGAACACGGCTCAGAACACGGCTCAGCACACGGCTCAGAACACAGCTCAGCACACAGCTCAGAACACAGCTCAGCACACAGCTCAGCACAGCTCAGCACACAGCTCAGAACACGGCTCAGCACACGGCTCAGAACACAGCTCAGCACAGCTCAGAACACAGCTCAGCACACAGCTCAGAACACAGCTCAGCACACAGCTCAGCACAGCTCAGAACACAGCTCAGCACACAGCTCAGCACACAGCTCAGCACAGCTCAGCACAGCTCAGCACACAGCTCAGAACACAGCTCAGCACACAGCTCAGAACACAGCTCAGAACACAGCTCAGAACACAGCTCAGCACAGCTCAGAACACAGCTCAGCACACAGCTCAGCACAGCTCAGCACACAGCTCAGAACACAGCTCAGAACACAGCTCAGCACACAGCTCAGAACACAGCTCAGCACACAGCTCAGCACAGCTCAGCACACAGCTCAGCACACAGCTCAGCACACAGCTCAGCACAGCTCAGAACACAGCTCAGCACAGCTCAGAACACAGCTCAGAACACAGCTCAGAACACAGCTCAGCACAGCTCAGCACACGGCTCAGAACACAGCTCAGAACACAGCTCAGCACAGCTCAGAACACGGCTCAGAACACGGCTCAGCACACGGCTCAGAACACAGCTCAGAACACAGCTCAGAACACAGCTCAGAACACAGCTCAGCACACAGCTCAGCACACAGCTCAGAACACAGCTCAGCACACAGCTCAGAACACAGCTCAGCACACAGCTCAGCACACAGCTCAGAACACAGCTCAGAACACAGCTCAGCACACAGCTCAGAACACAGCTCAGCACACAGCTCAGCACACAGCTCAGCACACAGCTCAGCACACAGCTCAGCACAGCTCAGCACACAGCTCAGCACACAGCTCAGAACACAGCTCAGCACACAGCTCAGAACACAGCTCAGCACACAGCTCAGCACACAGCTCAGAACACAGCTCAGAACACAGCTCAGAACACAGCTCAGCACAGCTCAGAACACAGCTCAGCACACAGCTCAGCACAGCTCAGAACACAGCTCAGAACACAGCTCAGCACAGCTCAGAACACAGCTCAGCACACAGCTCAGCACAGCTCAGCACACAGCTCAGAACACAGCTCAGAACACAGCTCAGCACACGGCTCAGAACACGGCTCAGAACACAGCTCAGAACACAGCTCAGCACACAGCTCAGCACACGGCTCAGAACACGGCTCAGCACACGGCTCAGAACACAGCTCAGCACACAGCTCAGCACACAGCTCAGCACACAGCTCAGAACACAGCTCAGCACAGCTCAGATACACAGCTCAGAACACAGCTCAGAACACAGCTCAGAACACAGCTCAGCCACAGCTCAGAACACGCTCCAGCCACAGCTCAGCTCAGCACACTAGCCTCAGAACACAGCTCAGAACACAGCTCAGCACAGCTCAGACACAGCTCAGCCACAGCTCGCACCAGCTCAGAACACAGCTCAGCACACAGGCTCAGAACACGGCTCAGAACACAGCTCAGCACACAGCTCAGCACACAGCTCAGAACACAGCTCAGAACACAGCTCAGAACACAGCTCAGCACAGCTCAGAACACAGCTCAGAACACAGCTCAGAACACAGCTCAGCACACAGCTCAGCACACAGCTCAGAACACAGCTCAGAACACAGCCCCCTCCCCCTGCTCACACAGCCCCACAGTCATTTGGCTTGGCAGGAACCTCCAAGATCTCTTTTTTCACTTTCCGCTATCCCAGGTTGTTCCAAGCCCCATCCAAGGTTTGAACACTTCCAGGGATTGGGGCAGGCCACAGCTTCCATTGCTTTTGGAGGAAATAAATGCCTGATTCTTAAAATACAGATTCACCCACCAAAAAAAAAAAAAAAACTGCCTGACAAGGAACTGAGTAATAAAGCAGAACATGGCACCAATATGTGCTGGTTGTGGGGTCTTGCTCAGGTAAGAGAAAAAAAAAAAATTTTATTTTAAACAAAGTGCTGGAAAAAGAACTTTCTTGTGAAACTTTTCCAAAGAGATGAATAAAAATTTCCTAATTAGAAAAAAAATTATTTTCCTCAAATTTTAACATATCTTAAATGGGTGTCATGCATTCTCTTTTCCCCAGTATAAAGTCTGCTTGGCTTAAGTATTCCAGAGCTGTCCTTGTTCCCAGGAAGATCTAAACCTGCATGTTTTTATCAAGTAATTCTTGATTCTTGTTCTAGGAACTGCCTGAGAAAGGCTGCTTTCCTCACTGTGGTGCAATGCAGGATCTTCACTGGTAAGAAAAGGAGGTTTGGCAAATGGTGACTCCTTGGATGCAACAGGAAGCTGGGAAGGTGGAATCCCACAAAAGAAATCCTCGTGGTGTCTGCTTTGCATTGAACACACCACACAATGTCCCACATTTACCCAATTAATGGCCAGGCTTTCCCAATAAAATGGGTTATCTTCTCAACTCTGCTTTTGGAGTCCTTACTGCTAGTAGACTCCTTAAAATCTCCTTAAAAGCAGCAAAAATAACCAATTCCCAACTAATTACATCTATCCCAAACACTCCCCTGTGCCCAACACTTTGATTCCAGGTGTTGTTTCTGGCTGCACCAGAGCAAAAAAGGTCTTTGACCACAATGCACATTCCTCTCCTGGGGTTATTAAAGGGATCAGGTAAGATTTCCAAATGAAGGGAAAGATGGGATTTCCTACTGGAAGTCCCCACTAGAATGACACTTTCTGTTGCCCAGTCTGGTAATATTTAATGAAAATTTCCTCAGCTGAACTGTCAGTGGAGTTTTCATGGAATCAGGATTTGGCTTGGAAGGGACCTTAAAGATCATCTAGTTCCCACCCCCAAGTTCCTGCAAGCATAAATCCAATCCAGTTTTCTGAATTTACTACCATTTTGGAAGGTCTTGGCCAAGGCAGAGGATGTCATTCCCTGCTGAAAACTTTATTCCTGAGAAGCAGGGATCTGTACAGACCTTGTCAAAGGCTTCCTGGGAGGAGGAGCAGAATTTCAGGCACTCATCAATGAAGAGATTGAGATACCTCTGACGAATGTTGGTTGGGACTTTAGCACCAAACTCTGTGGGAATAACAGGCCTCTGTAAAGTGGTGCTCTGGAGGTGAGAGAGAGAGAGAGAGAGAAAAAGGCTGGTCAGGCTCCAGGAGGCTGCTCTGAGGCTCTCCCATTTCCTGTTACTAATCATGGGGTGACTTCCTTTTTGAAAATCTGCCCAAAGCCAAACTTAACACGCAGCACTTTTGGTACTAAAAATACCACTTGAGGCTTCACCACCTTCAGTGCTTGAACTCCTTTAGAAAACAGCTGCATTTGACTCTGAAGTCAGCCAGGAGCCAGGGACTCCAGGGGAATTAGTCACAGATTCAGGGCAGGGGTGCTGACACTCCCAGTGACAGAGCAGCACAGGCTGAACTGGAGCCTGAGCACAACAGCAGCTTTGGGCACCACACACAGCCTGGGCTCTCTGGCTGTGAAGAGAGCAGGAGGCCTCTCCTGCCAGGCTGGCAGTCACTTAACCCAAACCCTTCCTAGGGCATTCCTGCAAACTGGGGGGTTTGCTTCATTTTTAATGCCAATCATGATGTTTCTAAAAGGATTTACCCCTTCAATTTCTTCAAAACCTGCATGTTGGACCAAGGTATGACCCACCACTGTAATTTTCCATCTCACACCAGTTTATTCCCCACATCACAGCACATCGGGCTTTTTTTTCAGAGAGAAAAATGTACATTAATCTCTAAAACACCCAATTGTTTTGTCAGTTGTTCTCCATCCCACTCAAAAGATATCCTTAAATCAACCATCTGCTGCAATCTGCAATAAAAACAGCTCTGTGCAAGATGTGAGCTTGCTCCAAGAGGAGCAACTGGTCCTATCTCAGTATGAAAAGTGCTCATTTCCCCCAGAGACTCTCCCTGTGATGCCTGTTCAAGGAGATTTGGTCCTTTTCATTAAATATTTAAATTCTCAGTCTTTAATATAATACCCTTAAGCATCTCTGCAACTCTGCTAAATATTTGATCCTTTCATTATTTCTCTTATTTTTAATCAGCTTCAAGTTCTATGTTACTATGGTGGCAGTTTGGGTGGGAAAAGGAAAAAATTACTTTTCACTCTTCTAGAAATAATCAGAGCAAGTTATGACAGATCTTGACACAAAACATCATCAATAAAGGGATTTTCAATCAAGTCCTGGCACTAACTGTGTTCTGCCATCCACTCCAGCAAACAGCTCCTTATGCCATGCCCAGGCTGCTCCAGAAGGAATTCTGCTCTGAATTGTCTCAGCAAGTGACAGCTTCCAAGTGCTCATGGAAAGGAGGGAATTAACAGAATCATGGAATAGTTTGGATGGGAAGGGGCTTTAAAAATCATCCCATTCCTACCCCCTGCCATGGCAAGAACACCCCCACTGTCCCAGGCTGCTCCAGCCCCAGTGTCCAGCCTGGCCTGGGACACTGCCAGGGATCCAGGGGCAGCCACAGCTGCTCTGGGCACCCTGTGCCAGGGCTCCCCACCCTCCCAGGGAACAATTCCTGCCCAATATCCCATCCAGCCCTGCCCTCTGCCACTGGCAGCCATTCCCTGTATCCTGCCACTTTGCTAAGGAACTCATAGCAAACATACCCGAAGGCTGGGCAGAGGTCCCAGGGGGAAAATAGAAACAAAACAAAAATAATTAACAAAGACAAAATAGTCTTTTTTTTGAACACCAGCAGCAGCAGCATGAATTTCAGTGCTCACATTTTACTATCTAGGTCACAGAGGGATATTATTCACCACCACCTGCCTCAGTGTGGCACACAGAGCCTGGGAAGGCCATGAATCCATCCCTGCCTTTTGAGCATGGGAGATTCCAACCCCCTGGCCCAAACACACCCAGGCCAGTCAGCACAAGAGAAGGCTCAAACTGGAGACAAGTGATCAATATTGACAGAGATCAGAGCAGCACTTAAGTATTTCTACCTTTTTAAGCTCCTACCCCTTGAGTGTTTAATTTTTTATACAATGCTATCTAGGAAAACCACAGGAAGAAACAAACCCACTTAATCAACATAATCAAAACACCACTTTCAGCAAGTGCTAAGTTTGGAACAGCAGGATCAAACATTCCACCCTCCTCAGGGAATGACAGGAAAGAATTCAAATTCCTCTTACCTGTAAGGAGGGAACATGTGCTACCCTTTTGGGCACGATGGTGCTGGTGGTCTTGGAAGCCATCCCAGCCAAGGTGCAAGGCTTCAGAGGAAGGGTGGGGGCTTCAGAGTCATGGGAAGGTGTGACACTCCTGCCACCAAGAGTTGCCTTACTGCTCCCGAGGCCTGCAGGGAACACAAAACACTCAGCTGCAAATCTGCCACTGGGCTTGGGGCTGCCACAATGAACTCCATGAACTCACTGTCCAAGACCAGTGCTGCAAGCTGTGATTTTCCCAAATCCAGGTCTCCAAAGGGATACAAATTGGGCAATTTTACCACCTTGCAGGCAAGGATGAGGAAATCTTCTGCCAGGAAACGTGTCTCATTTGGGTTTGTTTTGGGGTGACTGAGTCAGCAGAGTTTAAAGAGGTAACTCAGCTGACAATGTCAGCTCTGAGTCCTTCCACTACAAAGGGACAGCAATGAGCATTCATTAGCACTTCCCTCCTGCTCCTTCCACCTCTGAAGGTTTAAATGGAAATGGAAATGAAGAGAAAACACAGTTAAAGAAAGAAACAAAAAGGAAAGGCTGAAGTGAGGGAGGCTGGGTGAGACAGATGAGGCTGTACACATCTGACCTCCTGCTTTTCAGAACAGCTGGAATTTCTCAGGGAAAGACCTTCCACTGGACACTATCAACAAAGCCTCAAGTCATGGCCAGTCCTACACACCCCCTGACAGTTTCACACGTGCTCCAGAGAAATGCAAACACACCTGTGCCTTTGCCCAGGGGGAGGACAGGACAGACCCCAAACCCCGCTTACTTTGCTTGGCTGCTGCGGTGAGGGCTGCATTTGGCACGTGAGCAATCCTCCTCTTTTCTCCTGGCAAACAGAGAGAGGCCTTTTGAACAGCCCCAGCCAGCTGTGCTGCCTGCTGCTGAGCCAGCTGGATCCTCTGGTAGCACACCTCCTGGGCCGTGGGGGGACGGTAGGGCCGCACCAGCGGCTTGCTCGGGGGCTCTGCCTGCACAGACAAACAGCAGTTAGGGCCAGCAGCTCCCTCTCCATGCACACCCACTGCCTTCACTCACCCCAGAAAGGGCTCTCCTCCTCAAGCCCTCTGTTAGCAAGCACAGTTTTGAGAGCACAAGATCCCAACTGTCCTCCAGAACAGAATAATTAGGAGTCATCCTTCAGCAACATGGCATTTGTGATTCACGCTCTGGGCAGGGCTCCCAGCTCACTGGCATGTTCCTCAATTGGCAGGTGTTATTAATGAACTGCTTTTGGTGGTGTGATGTTCTCCATGGCCTGGGCTCTATCCACACTCTGAGCCTTGCCCTAGCACACAAACACAGCCCTGTGCCTGCTCTGCTCTCTACAGCAATGAAAAAGTGACAACAATTCTCCACTCCCCTCTGCCATACAACACTGAGCTCCACTGCTCTCTGCCTGAGCACCCCCTGATCCACCTCTGGAACTGCTGAAAAGCCTTCACAGATGTGTGTTTATGTGATCAGAGCATTACACAAAGTGAGCTCTGAATTTCAAACAGGCTCTGGCCCTGCCCACTTCTGGAGGCACCTCACTGTCTCAGCTGTTACAGCACAAACAGGTTCCACACACGATTCCTTTGATGGCCAAATTTAGGTTTGCAGGAAAAGTCCCAGAAATGATGTCAGCAAAGAGAGAAGTTTCCTAGCAGCAGAAGTGTGAGAGAAGCAACAGTAGTACAAACTTCTCCACTCTACTTAAGAGCCTTGGAAATGTGAGGGACAGACCTTCCCTCCTGAAATCTCCTTGGAGGAGGGTGGCCATTTTAACACCTGGGGCAAGCTGGCACCTCCTGCATTCCTGGTCTCTGATGCTGACAGCAGCTTCTGGATACCAAACTGAGTGCAGTCAGACATTAAATTATAATTACAGACTTCCAAGCAGGACAGGCCACTCATTTTCTGCCTCACCTGCAATTCCTTTGCCCCCCCCCCATTTCCCCTGGCAACCAACCCCAAACTCAGCTCCCTCCCCTTCTCCTGCTCAGTCCTTGAGCTATAAATCATGAGCAAGACTGAGCAAATATTCCACTTGGAGGGACACAGCAAAGCAGAGGCCTCAGTTCTGAGGGGAAAAGTGGCAGTTCAGGTGTGACAGCACGTCCTGGGAGCTGCTCTGAGCTGGGACACTGCAGGGAATGCAGGTTGTGGAGCTGCCCTGGCAGCTGAGCACACCAGATCGGCTCTGTTTGCCCAAGCAAAGGCTGTGCTGGGGCTCCCATCTTTGGAAAGCATTTTGGGATCAGCTGTCACATTAAGAAAATATATTTAAAGATTTGTACATGTCTAAAAGGCACCTCTTTACAATAAATATTTGAGTTAATGAATTTCCAAGCCATTTGCTTCAGTCTCTTATCTCTTCACTTTGGAAGAAAGGGCCCTTATCAAACCACATGAACAGGCTGGAGATATGTAGTTAAATAAAACCCATTGTATTGACCCCAGGGCTTCAAATTATTAAAGGCAAAAAAACCTCTCCTAGGCTGAGAGGAAAGGCAGAACAATTAATTTGGACTACCCAGTTCAAATTAGTGCACAAGCCTCCACTCTTATCCTGCTGCAACATAAAACTAATCTGTGCTCAGCACCTGGAGGGAAACACATTAAACCCTTAGAGAAAACATGAATTAAAATCCCAGGGAGAAAGGAATAAAAAAACCAGAATGTCTTCCTTGTTTTTTGGTTTTGGTGGTTTTTTTTGTTTTAATTCTTCTCCTCTGTATTTGCACAACTGGGGAAGAAGAGTATCCAAACAAATACTGCTGAGATCTTGGCTGATTGAGAACAGATGTAAAGTAATGGTTTTAAACATCTGACCAAATTCCTGCAGGATCTTTTAGATCCACAAGGCACAGAAAAATACCAGCAGACACAGAGTGACCTTGTGTCCAGTGAATTTTTATTGAAATCACTGAATGAAGCTATCCTGGAGAAAAATGAACACCCCAACCTATCCCAAAGGGTTACCAAGAGAAGAATCCACTCACTCTTCCCAGCCTTCCCTTGCTTTTAGGAAGGTTTATTAGAGTTTTGCTGCCACTCTTAACAGATCCTAAATATTGGAGTTTTTTGAGAAATTGGAAAGAGAGGAAATGAAACTGCCATAGACTGATTCCAGCACAAACAACTCCCACACTGCTGCCTTGGGAATGCAGCTTTTTCCAGGGTCAGGACAGAAAATTCTCACCTGGAACAACCTAAACACCTGCTTCTAAATCTGCACTTACATTTCCTTGTTTGACAAGATGAGAGATCCTTCTTTTCTGGCCAGGAAACAAGGTAGTTAAATTATCTTCTGTCTTTTCTTCATTTGCTTCCTCTTTGGATGGCTGGAAAACAAAAGAAGAGGAGAACAGACATGAAGATCCCTCACAAGAGGGAGATTTGGAAAGTCTCCCTTTGGGTTAACCTGACAGGGGACAGGTGAGAACACTTGGTCAGCTGCTGGGCCACTGACAAGAACCTTGTTGTGAGCCTAGGAGGCACCAAGGGACAGCAGCAGGACATTCCCAGCCCAGCAGCAGCCTGGCATGGGGCAGGATCAGCCTCACCTGCCACAGGAGCCCTGAGCAGCCCTTCCCTGGCAGCCACTCACACACCTCACCTCCCATGGCATCCTCAGAGTCCAGGGGCTCGGGGGTGGTTTGGTTTTTTTAAGAAGTTGGGAACTGACTCATTTCTGCCCTGGGCAGGTGCTGACACCTGCTCAACAGCAAACCACCCTATTGGTGCCCCCACCCCACATTTAGGGAAATGTTTTCTGCAGGTTTATCCACTGCTGTCACTGCAGGAAGACTCTGGTGACACAGCCCAGGTCACATCCAGAAACACAGCAGGAGGCAGAAGCACCTCTCCAGGCAAAGCTGACACCTGAGAGCTGCTCCTGGACAATGAGAACCACTTGGGAATCTGCTTGAAGTTCAACTCAATTGTTAATTGATACAAAACATTTCACAAGATTATTTTTCAAATCTCCAGCTGCTCTCCAGACAATCTTGTTTTCAGTTTTTTAAAACAACTCCTAGCAAAACTCTGAGATGAGCCTGAAATTCAGCAACAGAGCCCAAGCAGGATTTAGGGATGAGATTGGGCACCACTTGGGGTAAGGCTGTGTTCAGCACCTGGATGAGCACCTCACCCTGAGTCACTTGGCTCCCTGGGAACCCCAGAGTCTGTTAATTCACTGACATCCCAATAAACTGTCTCACAATGCAATTCTCCCAGGTGGAAAAGCACCACACTGCCCACACACAGCTTCCTGAAATCCCAGAATCCTGGAATATCCTGAGCTGGATCCCTCAGGGATCATCAGTGCAACCCCTGTCCCTGCCCAGACCCCCAACAACCCCCCCTGAGCATCCCTGAGAGTGTCCAAACGCTCCTGCAGCTCTGGCAGCCTTGGGACCATTCCCTGGGGAGCCTGGGCAGTGCCAGCACCCTCGGGGGGAAGAACCTTTCCCTGAGCTCCATGCCAAGCCCTGACACATTGCTGAGACCAAACAACACAGAGTTGTGGTGGTTTTGCACAGCCTGGTGCTTGGCAGCAGAGGGCAGGGGGTGGCACACAGGTGGCTGCTGTGAGAAGCTGCTGGAAGCTTCCATCATGTCCAGCAGAGCAATCCCTGATGGCTCTGAGGATGGACATGCTGCTGGTCAAAGCTGGGCCAATTAGAGGAAATGGTAACACCTCTGTGATAACAAATTTAAGAAGAAAATCAAAATAAAGTGTGTAGTTTTAATTCCAGCTACAGAAGAGGAGGAGGTGAGAACATGTGAGGGAAACAACATGGAGACACCAGGGTCAGTGAGGGAGGAGCAGGAGGTGCTCCAGGCACCTGAGCTGAGGTTCCTCTGCAGCCTGTGGTGAGACCATGGTGAAGCAGCTGTGCCCCTGCAGCCCCTGGGGATCCACAGGGATGCAGAGATCCATACACAGCCCCTGGGGATCCATGGGGGATGCAGAGATCCATACACAGCCCCTGGGGATCCATGGGGGATGCAGAGATCCATACACAGCCCCTGGGGATCCATGGGGGATGCAGAGATCCATACACAGCCCATGGGGATCCATGGGGGATGCAGAGATCCATACACAGCCCCTGGGGATCCATGGGGGATGCAGAGATCCACCCCCAGCCCCTGCAGGAGGAGCCCACAGCAGAGCAGGGGGTGCCTGGAGGAGGCTGTGACTGTGTCCCCCATGGAGAGAGGAGCCCTGCTCACAGGCTGGAGCAGCCTGTCCTTGAAGGCTGTCCATGGAAGAGTGACCCACACCCCAGCAGTTTTGGGAGGCCTGTGTGCCTGCAGGAGGGGCTCATGTGGCACAGAGAATTTCATGCAGAACTGTCTCTTCCATAGGAAGGACCCATGGTCTCACAGGGAAGGACTCACCCAGAGCAGCACAGGAAAATCTCAGTGATGAAATGACCAAAACTCCTGTCTGCCTGTGCTGTCAGTGGGAAGGAGGGAGGGGCTGGGGAGGAAAAGGTGTTTTAAGGGTTTATTTTACTTCTCATCATCTTCCTCTGATTTTGTTAGCAATAAACTCACTTTGTACCTCTAAGTTGAGTCTGTTTTGCTCTTGGAGTGTTCTCTCAACTCATGAGCCCTTCATTTGAATTTTTTCTCTCCTCTGCACAGCTGTAGCAGGGGAGGCCAAGTGAGTGACTTTGGTAGGTGCCTGGTGTTTGGCCAGTGTCAAACCACAATGGAAATTACTCCATAAACAAAAACAATACCCAATCCCACCAGGTGCCTCTCCACAGACACCCATCTCCCAAAGAAGGATCCTTGTGCTGCAGTGAGCCTCCTTCCCAAAAGAGCAGGAAAGCAAAGCTCAGTGCAGGGCTGCAAAGGAGCCACACATGGCTGCTGACTGCTGAGCTTGGTCACTCCAGGCCACAATTAACTATTTGCTCTGAGTGGCAGCTCCTGGTTCAGCACTTTCTGAATTTAGTGATCAGTAATTCCTGCTACAGATGATGTGCCTTTCAACTATTTTCTTTTTATGTAAATACTGTCTTTTTACCTCCTTAGTCTGAAGCCTCTGGTACCACTGGAAGAAATTTTACCCTCAATTTCTTGCTTGCAACACCTATAAGGTATCCAGAAATCCTGAGGAACTCCCTGTACTAAGCATTTAGAATAGGAAAGATGAATTTGGGGAGTCTCCAAAGTGTCTGACAAATACTGGACTTACTTGCACCAACTCCCTGTCCAGGTCCTACCTGCCCTGATGTTCCTTAAAGTCTGCTGCAACAAGAAGGCAGTGCCCAGACTGGCAATCTTAAATTGGCTTTGAAACCCCCAAAACTCACTCCCTGCAGCCTCTTCTCCAGCCATCCACATCCCCAAGGTTCTCAGGCCAGATGGAGACAGAAGTAATTGATAACCTTGAAAGGTGAAAGCCTTCCACACAAAAGGGAACTGAACCCTCACATTTCACAGGCCGCTTTCAATCCAGCCGGTAAATTCCAGGTGCAACACCTCCAAGCACTCAGTGAGGACAAAGAAAAGATTCTTCCAACACATGGAGTATCCATCCTCAGCTACTTGAGAAATGCAACACCACTAAACTGAACCAGAATCCTTCCACACCCCCAACCCAGCATTACCTGTTTCCCAGCTTCCCTTGTTCTTCATTTTTACATCTTAGATTCATTAAGATCCTGAGACACTCCTCCATGGGATCTGAACTCAAAGTCCACATCTTTCCCCAAGGATGGAGTAGTCGATGTCAGCAGAGCTGAGGATGATGAGGATGCCCTGGAGAGCCTGGAGCGCTTGGCTGTGCCCGTCCTGCCCCTGTCGCTGTCGGAGGCTGAGGCAGAGCCGGCCCCGTCCGAGTCGGAGCTCGCTGGGGGCAGGGAGGCCAAAGGCTCCCTGCCATCCTCATCCCCACTCTCATCTCCAAACAGGTCCACGTGGCTCAAACTCCTCTGCTTCCTGCCCTTCTTTGGCTCTCCCTGCCCTGCAGAACTGACCTTGTCCTTCCTTTGCTCCAGGGAGCTCTTGGTCCCTTTCTCCTTGTTTTTACGAGCAGAGCTTTCCTTGCCATTTTTCACATCACATTTGCTCTGTGAGTCCTTCTTGCTGCTCCCCACCTTCTCTGTGCCCTTGGTGACACCCTCGCTCTTGCTTTTCCCTGAACTGCTGCTGTTGGACTTGGATTTTTCTTTCTTACACCCATCCACTTTTTCTGACTTCTGTTTTTCAGGTTTTCTTCAAGTTCCCATCTGTTTTCACTTTGACGCTTTTGTCTTTGGCAGTTTTCCTCTTCATTCTTGGTTTTAATTTTTCTCTTTCTTGAGCACTTTGGTCTTTGTCTGCATTTTTATTTTTCTCCTTCTTCCCAGGCCTCACTGAGGCCTGGTGTTTTACTAACATCCATTTTCTTCCTTTTTTGTTTGTCTTTGGAGTCTTTGTTTTTATTTTCAATTTCCTTGTTGCTCTTACCAGAACACAACTTTGCTGCTTTTGAGCTCTGTCTGGTGAGTTCTTGGCCAAGATTTTTTCTGTGAATTTGGAAGGTTCTCCCTGTGCTGTGCTGCTTCTTTGCTCTCCTGAGAAGCAGAGCTATCCACTTTTGTGCTCTGCTCTTTGCTGGAGAACTCATGGTTTGATTCACTCTCAGAACCAGCTTTTGAGGGTGAACTACCAGAAGCTGTTTTATATTCCACCTCAGCCTCATCTTCAGAGGAGGAGAACCTGGCCAAGACCTCATCATCATCAGGATCTTCACAGAGCTTCTTCTGTGATGGAGAGTAAGAGTCCTCATAATCAGGGGCCCTTTCCCTTTTGGACCCCTTGGCTGTGGCTTTGCCCAACAGCCTGGCAGAGTAATTGGAAAGGGGATCATATTCCAAGTCTGTGGAAGGTTTGGAGTCATCAATCACATATTTATTGTTAGTGACAGTGCTGCTGTATTTTTTATTCTGTACTACAGCCTTGGGGACGTATTCCAGTGAGCTCCCTTTGGAGTGGGAGGAATCCAAAGTGTATTTACTGGACCTGCCAGCAGCAGCCAGAGGAGTGGGGTTGTAGTCTGAGTTATTGTTGAAGTTGTAGCTCCCTGGATTATACTCCAAGGAGGCAAAGGAATCATTCTGAGGCCCAGCAGCTGACACAGGTGTGTTTGAAATGAGTGAGGAGCCCTCTGAAGCACCAAACTCCTTTGTGGTTTCCAGCAGCTCCTCATACTTCTTCTGCTCCCTCTCCACTTCATTCTTCACAGCCTCAATGGCCTTGTTGACCAGCTCCAGCTCCAGAATGCCAGGTGTGACATCTGTAATGTCAGCCAGAGTGCCATCCTCTGCCTCCAGCAAGGGCCTGGGAAGCTCAGGGTTGTAGGGGTCATAGCCTCGCTCTGGAAAGAGAAAAAAAGTCATTTCCTGCCAGCAATTCAAGTAACATTTAAAAGAGGCCTTTTTAAAGTCTGCTCTGATCAAACCCCAACACTGAATGACACAACCAAAAGCCACATTCTTGCACCACAGAATAAATAAATGTTGGATACCAAAAGCCACCAGTGATGTTCTCTGGTCCAGACTAAACCAGATTGTACAAACTACTCCCAGGACTACAGATCTGTTAACAAGGTGCTTTTAATACTCATGGAAAAGCTCTATAAATTAAATATTCTTCAGGGCACCAAAGAATAATCACTGTATTAGGCCCAAGGGGAGCTGACTGGGCATCAATGAAGCCACCCAGGAGGAAAGAGGGTTCCAGGGAAAAATTGTGGATTAGATTCTCACTTCCCAATGCTGACACCTAAAGCCCACCAACAGCCTCCAAAATTCCTCAAGGCTCAGTGTTTCTCATGGCAGCTGCAGGAAAACCACTCTGATATGGACTGACAAACTGACAGCTGCTGGTAGGAAGGAAAAACTACAACAGGCAACACAACTCAACTACTGAGAGCAACCACCCAGACAAGAACACTGAACACCCAAAACATTTCCCTTTTCCACATTCCCCTTTCCAGAAAAGTCCCTTCAGTGGCCTCTCTCCCACATCCAGCCTGGAGAAGAGAAGGCTCCAGGGAGAGCTCAGAGTCCCTGGCAGGGCCTGAAGGGGCTCCAGGAGAGCTGGAGAGGGACTGGGGACAAGGGATGGAGGGACAGGACACAGGGAATGGCTGCCAGTGGCAGAGGGCAGGGCTGGATGGGATATTGGGCAGGAATTGTTCCCTGGGAGGGTGGGGAGCCCTGGCACAGGGTGCCCAGAGCAGCTGTGGCTGCCCCTGGATCCCTGGCAGTGTCCCAGGCCAGGCTGGACATTGGGGCTGGAGCAGCCTGGGACAGTGGGGGTGTCCCTGCCATGCTGGAGGGTGACACTGGATGAGTTTTAAAGTCTCTCCCAACCCACACCACTGCAGGACTCCAACAATGACAGCTGCATTTAGCAAACAGAAGCTACAGGAACATTAACAGCTGCTTTTTGACTCCAAACTGTTTCAAATCCTTGTTTTATCACAGTGTCTCTGGATGCTGATATTTTGTCCTCTGCTACAAGGAAAGTACTAAAACTGGCTCTCCAACATGGATATGCAGAAGAACCAAATAATGAGCAAAGAGACAGAAAACAGAAAATTAAAAACCTCTCAGGTCTAAGAGGGATGAAAGAACTTCTGTTAACAGAACCAGACAGTGTTGAAAGAGCCATTTCCACCATTATCATAAGACTGAAGGGTTTGGGGTTTTTTGGGGAGGTGGGGGTGGGTTTGGGGTTTTTAAGAGAGGATGCATGAGTGCACAACTTCCTTTGGCAACAGGAAAAGGATATGTCTAGCAGTTGGCAGAACTGGCCCCCAAGGAAGCAGAATGAAAGAGGCTGGGTTAAAATAAAGGCAGCAGTTTCAGAAAATACTTTTTATCCCTTTGGGTTTGTGAAGTTTTCTTGCAAACCAATTAGCTCCTGATTAAACAGGGACTCTGGGCAATGGCACTGTGATGTCACCAGCTTCCACAGGCCTGTCTGAGCCCTGCTCAGAGCCAGAAACGTGGGGAAGAGGAATAAGGCTCTATTTCTAGAACCAGTTCCCCTCCAGCTATTGCAGAGAGCTGTAATGATGACACAAAGAGCATTTCCAAACCCAGGGTGTGCTCCTGCCTTGGACACCCAGCACAGCCAGGGACAGAGGGAGGGAGCAGGTGACAAACTGGGCAGCAGGCACTGGACTGAAACTCCTGGTTAGAAACTTTGAAGAAAAGCAGGTAACAAGGAAAAAAAAAAAAAAATCATGAACAAACCCACATGCAAACAGCAGCAGCACCAAGGCGAGGATATGTGCAGATGATCAGAATTGTTAGGGACAGTATCAGCCTAAGGAGGGATAAGGAGCTGGCAGCTCTCCATGCCCAGCAGATCAGCTCTGACCACAGTGAAACATCAGCTCCACACCTGGCAGAAAGACTCAGTGCACTGAAACCTGGAGGAGTCAGCTACTACCTCTAAATCAGGACTGAAACCTAAAATTCAGCACAAATATTTTAAGAGAACAGCTGAAAGACTGATAATTCATGCAAGGTTAAATATCAGATGGCCTGCAAACAGAGAACACAGAGTCTGGATCTAGAGACTTGCCCCCAAAAAGCAACAGACCCTAACCAAACAAAAGCCATCCTGTCCATGCAGAAAACCAAACTATTTAAAATATATCAGGATCAGAAAAAGCAGAGGGCAGCCCCAGCACAGACATGGAGACTGCTGCTCATCTCTACACAAAACTCCTGGCACATTTTCTGTGGCCAGATGAAAACACAGATTATAACCTCAGGACATGCCACAGGCTTTGAGACAGGGCAGGGAGAAAGAGAGCTCTGTGGAGTGTGGGGGAGGCCTGATGGACTCTCCAGCACTGCTGATCAAAGGCTGCTGGCATGAAAGCCTTGGCTCCACAATGCCCATCAGCACCATCCCCTCTGGCCACAGGCAGATAATGCAGCAGAAACATGGCAGGAGGGGTTTTATTTACACAAAAACACACACAAATATATATGTGTGTGTGTGTGTGTGTGTGTGTTGTGTGTGTGTGTATGATGAGGCACAGACACACAAGTCTCCAAACATTAGATGTTCAACCAACTATGTGAAACCAAATCAGCTTTCCAGCTGCCAAACTAGACTCCCAGGAACCAGGGAAGGATCTTCCTTCCTGCCACTGGGATCTGATACTCAAAGGAATCTGTTTCATGTTTTCCTTTATTCCTGTTCCTTTCACTGGCCTGGACACTCAGGGTGTACAGGATGAGCTACACTGGGGTTGCTGCTCTGATGTAACAGATGGCTGCAGCTCTTGAGGGAGCAAAAGGACTGAGAGGCACTCAGTGAAATAATTCTTTTTGGAGGGATGGAAAGCAGAGCCTGCTCTGACCCTTAGGAATCATGAGATAATGAGATGCCAACTCCTTGCAGGATTGTGAACTAAACACTTTTTAAAGTACAAGCTATTTTAATAAATTAATGTATCTCATACTAAATAACCCCTGGGAAACAAAAGGTGAGGTTACCATCAATATTACAGAAAACAAGTTATTAATATTTTATGCAGAACCTCAATGAACATTTTATTTAACCCAGAACTGCTTTAGAACACACCCAACTGAGCTGTGCTTAAATGAGCCATTGCAGCACAGAAAATATGGAAGCATAAAACAAGATTCTACCTAAAAAAAACAGGCTGATGGGGTTTTTTCCTGCTTACTGTCATGTTGGTTGAGGCCTCAGTTCCAAGGTGGAGTTGGATTATTACAAAGCTTCCCTGAGCCAGACTCCTCACTGGTCCTTCTAGTTTGGGCAATGGGCAAGGCCAGTAAACAAAGCTGACATTAAAGAAGAGTGGGAGGACAAGGTCACCTGTGTGAAGGTAAAACTTATTTTACAGTGAATCATTCCAGAGAAAAGTGTTCTCTTTTTTTTTCTTCCCTCTCCAGCCCTACCACAGCACATACCTGAGATGCTTTAAATACAGAAAAGCCCAAATATGTGACAGGTGCTGGTTCAGTGCAGACCTGCACATTTTGAAAAAGGAGTCCAGCTCTTGAATGCATGTGAGGGACAGAGTCCCAGGATGGTTTGGGTTGGAAAGGACCTTAAAGCTCATTCAGTTCCACCCTTGCCATGGCCAGGGACATCTTCCACTATCCCAGGTTGCTCCAAGCCCATCCAACCCTGGACACTTCCAGGGATGCAACAGCCACAGCTATACTGGACAACTGGAGGGCAACTGCTTCTTCCAGATCCAACAGAGCTACTCAGCTGCTGCTGCCAGACCAAAAGGCTGCAAAAATTAGAAACTTCCAGATTTACAGCAATTAGGAGTTCAAAACAAAAGGCTCTGCTGGCCAAGCTTCAGAGGACCAGCGTGGGTCAAAAGACATTGAACACTTCTTGTAGTAAACCCACAGGAAGGACACTGAGGGGCTGGAGTGTGTCCAGGGAAGGGGCTGGAGCAGCAGGAGGGGCTGGGGGAGCTGGAAAGGGGCTCAGCCTGGAGAAAAGGAGGCTCAGGGGGTTCTTGTGGCTCTGCACAACTCCCTGACAGGAGGGGACAGCCAGGGGGGTCGGGCTGTGCTCCAGGGACCAGGGACAGGAGGAGAGGGAACAGCCTCAGGCTGGGCCAGGGGAGGTTTGGGTTGGATTTTGGGAAAATTTTGTCACAGAAGAGGGTTGTCAGGCATTGGCACAGGCTGCCAGGGCACTGATGGACTCACTGTCCCTGCAAGTGTTCAAAACTCCTGTGCATGTGGCACCTGGGGACGTGGCTCAGTGGTGACCATGGTGGCTGGGCTGACTGTGGGACACAATGGTCTTACAGCTCTTTCTGATTTTCAAGCCCTGCTGCTGCTGAGTCCATTCCCCTGGGTCACCTGCAGCTGGCAACAAAAGGTGCATTCACAGGGAGGTGGGGAAAGTGGAAGCTGTTTGGAGACTCTTTGGAAAAGGACAAAATAAAGGCATTTTTATTTCACAACACCAGAACAGCTTTGTTGGCTTAAGAGCTCACTGTGTTTCCAGTGCCAGCACTAAGCAGAGGGACAACCTCTGTGACTGCAGAAAAATTATCACCACTGCAAAAACCATTCTGAGCTTTTCATTTAACACTTCACAGAAGGGACAGTGGTTCCTCAAGAACAAAATGTTTCTGAGAGGCTTTACCAGCAGCCTGAGTTCTGCTACTCTTCAGAATTAAAGAGCACACAAGAAATGGCAGCTTTTGGCACAGAGCTCATTTGCTGGGACCCAAAGCAAATTTCTAGCAATTAATTTAACAATAATATGCAACCACTTGGAAATAATTAACACTGAGATTTAAAATAGTAGATTTCAAATAATCACCCAGAGGAAATGGGTTAGGAGGGCAGGGAAGGACAGCTAAGAAAAATGTTTCTTCAGCTTTAAATTTAACCCCAGTCCAAGGATTTGTTTTGCTCCTTTTTTGTGTTTCTGAAAAGTGAATCTTATTATAAAATTAAGTGTTAAGAGCAGTGTTAATAACCTTGTGCTGGTCAAGGAACACCAGCAAGCAAGGTCTGAGAGGTATTAGAAGCAGAAGAATCCCTGTGCATCCCACTCCTTGGATTTGTTCCTCCAGGGGAGGTATTTAATGCCACAGCCTCAAAGTACACCATGAACCCCTACAGTTATTTCTCTAATGGAAAAAAAGGATGCAAATATGAGAAAAGAAAGTCTGATATTAGCAAGGCTGAAAAAAAGTCTGAACAGTCATCTCTCACTCTGGGGGTATTTTTAGCCCTGCTGGGACCCAGCCAGGGCAGTGCTGGTTTCTCCAGGTGTCCCCATGGGCTGAGCCCAGGGTGACAGAGCACAGGGAGGGGGACACAGCACAGGGACAGGAGCAGCCAGACACCACCTCTGTGCTCAGCCATCCCAGCTGAGGGCAGGCAGTGCCCAGGGAGAAATCATGGAATGGGTTGGGTTGGAAAGGACATTGGAGCCCATCTCATTCCTGGACACCCCCCACTATCCCAACCCCCATCCAGCCTGGCCTGGGACACTGCCAGGGATCCAGGGGCAGCCACAGCTGCTCTGGGCACCCTGTGCCAGGGCTCCCCACCCTCCCAGGGAACAATTCCTGCCCAATATCCCATCCAGCCATTCCTGTATCCTGTCCCTCCATCCCTTGTCCAAAATCCTGATCTCCTGAGAAGGGACCTGCCCAAGAGGGTTCATTCCAACAGCAGCAGCTCCAGAGGGTCCTTCCAGAGCTGGAAGCATTACCAGGGAACAACTCACTCAATAGAAAACTCATCAGGGCACATCCCACACAACCTGGGATGCAGCACCCATCTCTTCAATTTATTCAAGACAACACAGCTTTGGGCAGTTTTGTCTCTGGTGCAGCAAATCAAGAATCTCAAAGGTCCTCAAGGCACTGAATGTGGCAGCTTCACCCTCCTGGTGGCCTCCAGGGAGTCCCCAAGGACACCTGGGGCTGTCACTGCCTCCCAAAGCAACACCAATGCAGGGATGCAAAGGCCAGGATACAATGACCTGACCACACAAACTCATCATTCCCAAAATCACTGACAGTCCCACCCACCCTGATGTGAAACAGCAAAGAGCATCAAGGTCTGTGACACATTTTCCTAAAAGGAAATCACACCACTGGCACATTTCTCCCATAACTTAGGAAAGAATGTGAGAATCCCAACTGGTTGGATTGGCCAGAGCAGGCAGAGGACAGAGACTGGCACCCAAAATACACCCTGACCCCACAGCCTGTCATGCACTGGCTGGAAGGAATCTCACCATTTGAAAATCTGCATATTCAATGTTTGGGTTCTCATTTTAGCAATAAAGTTACTCCTCAAAATATAAGAAAAGTTGAAATTCTGTTTGGGAAAGAAAACCGAAAAAATAAAAACAACAACAAAACAAACTTAACAGAGACTTTTTTTTTTTTTCCTCTCTAAGAAAAAGCCTAGAAACCATTTCCACATTGCCTGTGTAATGTGCTGGATAAAACCAAGGATCTACTCAAAAATGCAATTAGCAGAACAAGTCTTCTTTTCAAAGAAGAAAAAAAAAAATTAAAATATTTCAAGTATTTTGGTGACTTCTCTCTATTCAACTTCTCTTGAAAACTTATTCCAACCAGTACAGTCACAAGCAGCAACACCCACCAGCCCTTAACTTTCCAGCCTGTCTCTGGTGTGCTCCAGATAAGTTATCTTCTCAACAGCTGTTTTATTCTTTAACCAGTGTAGGTGAAAAATTCCCACTTAAGAGAAAAAACAACAAAAAAACAGCCAACCAAAAGCCAACTATTTCAACTTAGTTTCAACTAAACATTTGGAAAACAAAGTTAAAAGCTAAAGAAAAGCACCTTTCAAGCTGTACTGCATTAAAACACTTCAGCTGTGACGTATGAAAGAGTAAAAGTAAAACTTAAGTTGTTTTTAAAACAACTGGCTTTAAACAATTCAGAGGCTGGAATTAAAACTCTGCAGTTCCTTTAGGTCTTGGACACCTGCAGCTGCAGAGCCACTTTAAACCATAGAACCCAACAGCCCCAGCCCAGTCCTCTCTCCAATAAAAATCCAAATCCACATGGCAATGCAAACCCTTGTAAACCAAACTCTCCCAAGCCAATGCGAGCCTCTTGCACAGTCCCCGCGCTCCAGAAGCAGAAGCTCCAGGACTCGGGACTCTGCTCAATGAATGGTGACCACGTGAAAGCCTCCCTGGAGAAGTCGCTTCTCTCCAGCTGCTCCTTCCCAGCCGCAGCCCCAAACCTCGACCTCACCCCGCAGGAAGCCAAAAACCTTCACCAAGAGTTACCTGAGGTGCCCGGGGTCAGCAAGCTCTGCAGGTATTTGTTCATGGCGGGGCTGCCGGCGGCAGGGCTGCTGACACAGCGCCCGGTGCCAGGCGGGGCAGGAGCCGCGCGAGTCCCGCCTCCATCCCCGTGTCCGCCAGGCTGCGGCGACTCTGCCAGGGCTTCCCCAGCCAGCTCCTCCTTCCCAGCGCCGCTGCCCTCACCGTGCGGGTGGCTGTCACCTCCTCCTGTCCCCACTCCCTCATGCACACCTTGGTGGCTCCCCAGCCATGCATGCCCGAGCCGGAGGGGCGGCAGCGCTGGCACACAGCCCGGCCCTGCCTGTCGCTGCCTGCCCGAGCCCGCCTCAGCCGCCCAGCAACGCAACGCGCTCCGGGACAGCCTGGACTAGGGAATGGGGCTTCCCACTGGCGCTGGGAGATTAAAAACTGCGTCGGAGGAGTGTTCAAATGTCGGGGAAGATATCCCACAGACAGAGGAGCTGGGATTCACCAGCGCTGGCACAACTCCAGCTGGCTTGATGGAGATCTGCTCCCACCTCCTGCTTTTCACACATCTGGAACTGCCCCACCTGCGGAGACTCGGATTCGGGGTGGAATCTCCCCACAGCCACAGAAAGAGCAGAAATGGGAAGTGTCCTGTGAGCCCCCCACTGAAATCCCAGCACAAAGAGCATCTGCACCTGCCCCAGCCGACTGCAGGGAAATCACCACCAATCCCAAACTGCTGAAAATCTCATCCCGACCTCACCACCGACTTCTCACTCTTCATTTCAAAACTTGGTTAAAAATAAAATCCACTGGTGGCATTTTGGTAATTATTCTCTAAAGACAAATGTGGGGGGGGAAAAAAAGCAGAATTGATGGCCCCTCCCAGTTTATAGACTGGAGCACCCAACACTGAACACCTGCTTTGCTCTGTCAGTGAAATGATACTAAAAACTTCATGGGTTTCCACTTCTGCTGTAGCAAATACAGTAAAATAAAAGCTCTTTGCTGAGATGATGTTGCACAACATCAATTCCAGGAAGGAAAACTCACTGGGAAAGGCCTTTTTTTCATCCCTTCTACACTCAGTGTGAACATGGCTGCAATGTGAGTCTAAATCGCAGCCTGTGCTGAGGCTGCTCCCACCACACAGCACAGCCCCTCAGCAAAGTGCTGTGTGAGGAACCTGACAATGGCCCTGACCCTGTGCTGACATGTGGGGTGATTAAAGCTGGGTTTTAACTTTTAAAGAGCCCCTTTAGGTTTTACCAAGGATCACAGAAGCATTGAATGTCCTCAGCTGGAAGGACCCTCAGGGATCATTGATCCAGCCCCTAACCCTGCCCAGACCCTCCAACAACCCCCCCTGAGCATCCCTGAGAGTGTCCAAACACTCCTGCAGCTCTGGCAGCCTTGGGACCATTCCCTGGGGAGCCTGGGCAGTGCCAGCACCCTCGGGGGATCATCCTGGTCACAGCCATCCTATGTAGCTGCTTTTGGGCAGAAGAAGGGAGAGGTGAAGTGACTCCCTGCACGAGTGACACGATCCAGGGTTCAAGCAGGGGAGAACAGCCCAAGGATTTCTGTACATTTGATCTGAGTCCAACACTGTAGCAGCAGCTCAGTGTGTCAATCACACAAAGGAGCAGAACTCTGTCCCTGACACCTTCCACAGATTTGATCCTGGTCTAACCTGCAAAGCTTTGTACACCCAGATAGAAAATCCACACAGCAAGAACACTGCTCCACAAGCTTTGGACCACATCAGGAAACTGCTGAGAAGCTCAGTACACTCCACTGAACAGAACAAAGTACTTCAGGCAGGGTGCTGAAAGCCAGGCTGGCTCATCCTATCCTACAAGAACACAAGGATCAGAACCTGAGAGAGTGACTGGAGCTGTGTCAGGCCTTGGCATGGAGCTCAGGGAAAGGTTCTTCCCCCCGAGGGTGCTGGCACTGCCCAGGCTCCCCAGGGAATGGTCCCAAGGCTGCCAGAGCTGCAGGAGCGTTTGGACACTCTCAGGGATGCTCAGGGGGGGTTGTTGGGGGTCTGGGCAGGGACAGGAGCTGCACTGATGAGCCCTGAGGGTCCCTTCCACTTCAGGATATTCCAGGATTCTGTGATCAATGCAGACAAAGAGCTCAGAGCTCCAGACCTGGAAGCAGCTCTGGGTTCAAAAACATCCACAGCTGAAACACCCCCTGACAGCATCAAACCAGCACACCAGGGCTGCCTACCTTAAGATATTTATGAAGAGCTGTATTATGCCTCTTTTATGTCTTTCAGCATACTCAGGACCTCAACTTTAAAGAGAGACCTATTTTTCCCCTCTACAGCTCTTGAAAAGACGCTTTTAGGACTGAAGGCAGCTCTTCCCTCCTCCTTAGAGCACACGCTTTCAAAGCACTTCACACACATTCAATAATCTTTTCATCCTGCTCTGAAGCAGGTGGGTTTTAGTCGTCTCAGAGATGGAAAAAGCACTTCAGCCAAGTCAGGATGAGAATTTGCAATCTGCAGATTCCCAGTCCTGGACAGAAAACCCCATCAGTCTCAGTGCTCAGCACAGAATTTTCACAAACCTCCAAGGCAGCCACATTCTGTCACCACACAGGCAGAACCCTGCAATAAAACACAGGAACAGATTCCCACACCAAGCATTCCATGTTTCAGACCCCAGTTCAAAGCCCTCACTCTCCATGTTTGTATTTATGGACCTGCTTGCAGACAGGAAGGAAAAGGAATGCCTGGAACATCCAGACAGCAGCAGCCAGGGGAAACTCAGTCCTCCTGCTGCTGCAGATCTCCAGGGGCCATGGAGGGCTCTGCAAAACTGTCCCTCAGTGCCTGGGAGCACACGAGCATGTGCATGAAAAACAGGGATCATGTTATGAACACCTGAACCTTGGCAAGTCTGGAGAGGTGAGGGTGGGGAAAAAAAAGGGGGGAACTGTGCTACATCCCACTAATTCCTCTTTTCACATCCTCTCTGCCCCATCTGGCACATGCCCCCCCTCCCAGAACTGCCAGGCCCAGCTCCACTCGCAGTTTCCAAAAGCTCCTTTCAAAGCCACGAAACTGCACCAAGAGTTTTGGGGTTCCTGCCAATCCTCCAGTGATCCTCAAACATCAAAGCCAGCCCCAGCCTCAAATCAATATGCTTAGCAGGCTGCTCCTTTAGATGTCATCCTTTTTTTTCTAGGCACCTTCCCAGAAAACACCAATCTGTGCTATAGCTCTTGGTGTAGAAACTCACTGGCATTGGCAAAAAAATGAGGCTTTTAAAGGTTCTCTATTGAGTGATGTGATTAAATAGGTCAGATCTGCCCGTGTGCATGGTTAGGAGGCTACTTCAAAACAAGACAGGCAGTTCCCCTGGCACTGAGAAGCCCTGGGGGATGGAGAACCTGCTCCCTGAAGATGGTTGCCTGGCTCTGGCTGAGCTACTACACCCTCTAGTGTAAATCCTACAGATCCTTCCAGGTGACAGGAGCCCCAGGCAGGCAGGGAAATGACAGGAGCACTTCAACCAGAATCCTTCCCAGGAAGCTGAGCCAAGCACTGCAAAATAACTGCAAGAGTCTCCTGCCCCTACAGGAACCAGGAACATTTTGTGGTTAGCTGGAGACTGTTCTAAAACCCTGAGACTGCAGCAGGTCCATTGCTCATCACCCATTTCCCAATGGGAATCACAAAATCCCAGTCCCACCCCAGCCATGGCAGGGACACCCCCCACTGTCCCAGGCTGCTCCAGCCCCAATGTCCAGCCTGGCCTGGGACACTGCCAGGGATCCAGGGGCAGCCACAGCTGCTCTGGGCACCCTGTGCCAGGGCTCCCCACCCTCCCAGGGAACAATTCCTGCCCAATATCCCATCCAGCCCTGCCCTCTGGCAGTGACAGCCATTCCCTGTGTCCTGTCCCTCCATCCCTTTGTCCCCAGTCCCTCTCCAGCTCTCCTGGAGCCCCTTCAGGCCCTGCCAGGGACTCTCAGCTCTCCCTGGAGCCTTCTCTTCTCCAGGTGAGCACCCCCAGCTCTGCCAGCCTGTCCCCAGAGCAGAGGGGCTCCAGCCCTTGCAGCATCTCCCTGGTTCCTCTGCACTGGCTGCAGCAGCTCCACGTCCTCCTGCTGCTGCTGCCCAGGGCTGGGGCAGCTCTGCAGGTGGGAGTCAACACAGAATCAATTCAACATTAAAAAATGGCTGGAGGCAAACCCTGAGCTGAAACAGAACTCCCAGATCCCTGTTATGCCAGCTGTGCCATGTGCTGGCTGCCAAGAGGTTGGGAAAGAGGCAGGAGCAGGCTCTGAGGCTGCAGGGAGCAGCCTGGAGTTCAGCCTCCTGATCCTGCTGCTTTCACAAGTGGCACAAACTTCCCCTTGGGAAACCAGACCCAAAAAAAACCCCTTCTCTAAGTGCTGTAGATTAGGCTGGATATCAAGAAAAATTCCTTCATAGAAAAAGATGTGAAGCACTGGAAGGGGCTGCCCAGGTCAGTGGCTGAGTCCCCATCCCTGGAAATGTCCAGACAATTGTGGATGTGGCTCTTGAGGCCATGTGTGAGTGGTGACCATAATGGCTGAAGGTTGGATTTGATCAACTTGGAGAGCTTTTCCAACTCTTACTCCCAAAACTCAGGCTGCTCCTCCATGCCTAACAAGGCACTGGGATATTTTCTTTCCTTCACACTCAGCTTCCATCAGCACTTCCAGCCAGCTCTGAGAGCCTCACACACTTTCCAGGGACACACAGAGGTTTTCCCTTCCCTACTTCAAACTCCAAACCCAGCCCCAGCTGTTATCAAGCACAGCAGCACCTGGTACAGGCCAAAATAAGCAATTCCAGTTCCAAAATGGACACTTCACAGATATTTAAAGACATGCAGGAACAGCACACTGAAGGATAATTATAACATCATCTAAAGAACCATCCTAAAGCATTCTAGGGAGCTTTTAAAATTCAAGAGAACATGGAAATTGGCAAAAAAATTGTCTTTCTAACAATTATCTGCCTGTGAAAGCCCTGAGAAAGCTTCTTTTATTTTAAACTAAACTACTTGTAGTGGTAAGCTGGCCTAGTAACCAGGAGACATCAATAATTAATCCTCTTGCAAACTTGAGAGCAACCCAAAGTTAAGTAAGCACACAAAAAACACAAACTGGGCTTTGTTTTGGCAATTTCTGCTTCAGATTATTAAAGACTGTCCACACCAGCGTTATTATCCCATTATACCTAACAGAAATAACAAAGCTATGACAAAAAGAAAAGCCATCAGTGTTCTAGGGAGAAGAATGAAGGCTTTTTTTCTCCCAATAAATCAGCACAACGGCAAATAATGTGTATAAATAAATCACAAGAGTTGCTGGAAGAACGGACAACAATAGCTCACTATTGACCCTTGTGAGTCCCTTCCAACCGGGGATATTCCGTGAGATTCACGGGTTTTTGTGCCAGGCAGCCTTTGAGAAGCCGGGCAGTGCTGTGCGCCCGCAGAGCCCTGGCTGCGGCGGCACAGCCGCGGTGCGGGCGGGTGGCAGCAGCCCTGGGACCGAGCGCTGACACCTCAGCACCACGAGAGCCGAGCGCCCGCGGCGACAAAGAACGGGCTGAGCCCGTGGGCAGCGGGGATGGCGCCCGCCCGGGCCCAAAGCAGGGCCAGGAGCTGCCCGGGGCGCGGCCGAGGGGACAGCGCGGCGCGGGCCGGGCTGCAGCGGGGCAGCGACACGGCCGGGCAGCGGCTGGGGGCACGGGGAAGGTGAGGGGCAGCGGCCTGCGCCGTACCTGCGCCGCGTCCCAGCGGGAGCCCCACGCTGGGGTCGCCCGAGGCTCCGGAGGCTCCGCACGGCGCCGGGGCCACCGGGGGGTGACGGAAGTGGCAGTAGGGCCTGCGGCACCCCCGGCCCGGCCCCGACCCCCCGGCGTTGAGGAACGGGCAGTCGATGCCGCGGAAGTAGCCGGTGGATCTGAGCATCCCGCCGGCTGCAGGGCGGGAGCGGGGCCGGGCGGGCGGAGGAGCCGCGGGCCACCGGGACGCGCTCCTGCTTCACACGGCCGGTACCGGCCCCGCCGCCATCTTGGGAGCGCCGGGCGCGGCGGCGAGGACCCCGCGACGCCGCTGCCCGCACAGGGCTGCCCGCGGCGCGCCTGACCGCGGGGCGGGGCGGGGCGGGCTGAGGGAGGCGGGAGCTGCCACAGGATCCGGGAATGGCCGCGGGAGGATCCGGCGCGATCATTGATCCTGCCCAGACCCCCAACAACCCCCGCTGAGCATCCCTGAGAGTGTCCAAACGCTCCTGCAGCTCTGGCAGCCTTGGGACCATTCCCTGGGGAGCCTGGGCAGTGCCAGCACCTTCGGGGGGAAGAACCTTTCCCTGAGCTCCATGCCAAGGCCTGACACAGCTCCAGCCCTTGCTGGGCTCCTGTTCCTGTCCTAGACAGTTCAGACCTGGATGTGGCTGGAGCCAAGTGTTCTGTACTTTGGGAAAGGGTTTAAAACCCAGGATCTGTGCAATCAGACTCTGGAGCCCTAATTAATACCTGAGAGCCCAAATTCAGAGTCCAGAGCCCAAAGCTGGGCACGTTGGTCACTTTTCTGCCCAGCCCAGCCTTACCCCTGACTCCCAGACCAGCAAAGGCAGATGATTTACAGGAGCCCTGGAACTGTCTGCAAGGTTAGAATTGGGGCCCAGATCTGCACATCAAAACAGATTCCCCATAAATTACTCTGTTAAGGCTTTTCATGGAAGTTTTGCAGGGATTCAAAAGGATTCAAGAAAATCCTGTCCCTGTCCCAGAGCAGAGCTCAGCCCCGGCCCTTCTGCCTCCCGCCGAGGAATCTCCCCTCAGTCTCTGCTCCAGATGAATCGCGGCGTTCCCGTTCCGGTTCCCGTTCCCGTTCCCATTCCCGTTCCCGTTCCCATTCCCTTTCCCGTTCCCGCTCCCGCTCCCGTTCCCGCTCCCATTCCCGCTCCCGTTCCCGCTCCCATTCCCTTTCCCGTTCCCGCTCCCATTCCCGTTCCCGCTCCCATTCCCGTTCCCGTTCCCGTTCCCATTCCCTCTCCCATTCCCGTTCCCGCTCCCGTTCCCGCTCCCATTCCCGTTCCCGCTCCCATTCCCGTTCCCGCTCCCATTCCCTTTCCCGTTCCCGCTCCCATTCCCGTTCCCGCTCCCGTTCCCGCTCCCATTCCCGTTCCCGCTCCCATTCCCGTTCCCGCTCCCATTCCTTTTCCCGTTCCCGCTCCCATTCCCATTCCCGCTCCCGTTCCCGCTCCCATTCCCTTTCCCGCTCCCGCTCCCATTCCCGTTCCCGCTCCCATTCCCTTTCCCGTTCCCGCTCCCATTCCCGTTCCCGCTCCCGTTCCCGCTCCCATTCCCGTTCCCGCTCCCATTCCCGTTCCCGCTCCCATTCCTTTTCCCGTTCCCGCTCCCATTCCCATTCCCGCTCCCGTTCCCGCTCCCATTCCCTTTCCCGCTCCCGCTCCCATTCCGTTTCCCGTTCCCGCTCCCTTTCCCGTTCCCGCTCCCGTTCCCGCTCCCATTCCCTTTCCCGTTCCCGCTCCCATTCCCGTTCTCGCTCCCGCTCCCGTTCCCGTTCCCGCTCCCGTTCCCGCTCCCATTCCCTTTCCCGTTCCCGCTCCCATTCCCGTTCTCGCTCCCGCTCCCGTTCCCGTTCCCGCTCCCGTTCCCATTCCTTCTCCCGTTCCCGCTCCCATTCCCGTTCTCGCTCCTGTTCCCGTTCCCGCTCCCGTTCCCGCTCCCGTTCCAGTTCCCGCTCCCGTTGCCGCTCCCGTTCTCACTCCCGCTCCCGTTCCCGCTCCGTTTCCCATTCCCATTCCTGCTCCTGTTCCCCTTCCCGCTCCCGTTCCGTTCCCGCTCCCTCGGGGCACGGCTGGCTGCAGGAGCCGCCATCCAGAGCCGCCGCTCTCAGGGATGCTCAGGGTGGGATTTTTGGGGTGTCTGCAGGGCCGGGAGTTCCCTACGGGTCCCTGCCAGCTCAGGATGTTTATTCCGGGGTTCTGTAATCCAAGCTCGGCCGGGTTTGGCCCATCCCCACAGCGAGGGTAGAAACGGGCTGGGGCTGCAGGGCTGGACCCACCTCATCCTCCTGCCGAGCACCCCCAGAACTGGCTGTGGGCAGCGATGGGCACGGGATCTGTGGCACATCAGCCACAGACCATGGTGAGCACCATGGACACAGCAGCAGAACCTGCAGATCCCAGCATGGAGCACTGGCCCTGCTTGGAGAGCTGCCCCAGCATGGAGAACTAGCCCAGCATAGAGAACTAGCCCAGCATGGAGCACTGCCCCAGCATGGATCATCCCCAGCATGGAGCACTGGTCCTGCTTGGAGAACTGCCCCAGCATGGAGAACTGCCCAGCATAGAGAACTAGCCCAGCATGGAGCACTGCCCCAGCATGGAGAACTGCCCCAGCATGGATCATCCCCAGCATGGAGAACTGCCCAGCATAGAGAACTAGCCCAGCATGGATCATCCCCAGCATGGAGCACTGCCCCAGCATGGAGAACTAGCCCAGCATAGAGAACTAGCCCAGCATGGAGCACTGCTCCAGCATGGAGAACTGCCCCAGCATGGAGAACTGCCCCAGCATGGAGCACTGCCCCAGCATGGAGAACTGCCCCAGCATGGAGAACTGCCCAGCATGGAGCACTGCCCCAGCATGGAGAACTAGCCCAGCATGGAGCACTGCCCCAGCATGGAGAACTGCCCCAGCATGGATCATCCCTAGCATGGAGAACTGCCCCAGCATGGAGCACTGCCCCAGCATGGAGAACTGCCCCAGCATGGAGCACTGCCCCAGTATGGAGCACTGCCCCAGCATGGATCATCCCTAGCATGGAGCACTGCCCCAGCATGGAGAACTGCCCCAGCATGGATCATCCCTAGCATGGAGCACTGCCCCAGTATGGAGCACTGCCCCAGCATGGATCATCCCTAGCATGGAGCACTGCCCCAGCATGGAGAACTGCCCAGCACATTCCAGTATTCCCAGCCTGGATCACCATGGACCACAGGCCCCACAGTAGGTACTGCCATCAGTACCTACAATACAATAGATAATATTTCATAGGGTTTTTATGCAATGCTAAGTGTTGCTATAAGTGATACATGAGAAAAGTTATCAAATCTTTATTTATTGCCTATAAATGTTCAGAGAGAAAAATGACATCTTTGGTAATTTTTTTACTGCAGATCTAATTTTGCACAGTGCTAAAAATGTTCAGTTGGAAATTAATTAATTTATTTATACTTGCACAATTTTATTATATATAGCATGCATTATTTGCAATGCACTGTTTGGCACAATCATGGGTCATGCCTAGCATGGACCACCACACACCACTGCCCCAGCATGGACCACTGGCCCAGCACATTCCAGTATTCCCAGTATGGATCAGCATGGACCACTGCCCCAGCATGGACCACTGGCCCAGCACATTCCAGTATTCCCAGTATGGATCAGCATGGACCACTGCCCCAGCATGGACCACTGGCCCAGCACATTCCAGTATTCCCAGTATGGATCACCATGGACCACTGCCCCAGCATGGATCACTAGCCCAGCACATTCCAGTATTCCCAGCATGGACCACCATGGACCACTGGCCCCAGCAAGGACCACTGCCTCAGCATGGATCACTAGCCCAGCACATTCCAGTATTCCCAGCATGGACTACCAGCCCCAGCATGAACCACTGGCCCCAGAATGGATCATCCCTAGCATGGACCACCATGGACCACTGGCCCCAGCATGGACCAGTGCCTCCAGCATGGATCATCCCTAGCATGGACCACCAAGGACCACCTCAGCCCATCCACCCCAGCATGGATCACCTCAAACCAGCTCCCTGAGCCCCAGCACAGCTTGGAGAGCAGCAGGACACTGGGCAGGTTTGGGCCCTGGTTCCACATCCCTCCCTGCCCCAGGGATCACCACGCCTGCATTTTCCAGTGGGGAAACTGAGGCATGCAGTGACAGCACTTTGGCTGAGCTGAGCCTGTGCCCCAGCAGGGACCTGGAGCCAGCCCTGGGGGATCAGCCAGGTGAGGGCACCCACAGCTCCTGGGAATCACCTGGCTCCTGCCTTGGCTGTTCAGGGCAGGGAGGCTCCACCTCCTTCTCAGGCCGGCAAGGACCAAGCCCTGGGAGGAGAAATGCCATGGAGTGGAACCAGACAACCAGCCTGGAGAGACAGGATGATCCAGGAGCTTCACCACTTGTGCAAGGAGAGATGGGAAGCTCAAGGGCAATGCCAGGAGCAATTGGGTGATGCAGAGAAAGGTGCACAAGGAGGGGTTGACCTTGGCCAAAGGGAGGGACAAGGGAAAGATTGCAGAAGTTGTGTTTTGTAATAGTTTTAAGTGCGAAAAAAACCCACTGTGTTTTCCAAATTTGGCACATGCTGCTGCCTCCCCCCTGCCTGTTGTTCCCACAGCATCCCAGCAGAGTTCAGGAGAAGAGGATACCAAGAGAGGAACCCAACACTGAGCAGAACCAGCAGCTGCTGACCCTGGGGAACCTGAGTAATCCATAAGAAGCAGGAAACCCCAGGAGATAACTTGCCTTCCCTCCAGCAGAAACCTGGCCCTGGCACAGGCTGTACTGGGGAGGGCTGTGCTGATCCCCAGCCACACCTCCCCAGCCAGTTCCCCTCTCCCACCAGGCCTGGGAGGGCAAACTCATCTTTCCCCCACAAAGACAGAGTGGTTTTATTTTTATGGTATCATTAAATCTATTTTATAAAACTTCAGCTGTAACAGAGAAGCTTCAAGAAACACACACACATCTAAACAAAAGCTCAGACACGGGGTATTTTCCTGCTTTATAATTCTCATCCTGTGCTTCCTCAACTCACAAACCAGCAAAATTAAATTAAATAAAATAAGTAATAAAATAAAATACTTGTTTCTGCCCAGACCTGGAGGACCCCACATGGAAAACCTTCAATGCTGGTCTTGCTTTTGCCTCCCCACCTAAGCTCAGTTAACTGGGATGCGCACTCAGCTCCCAGTGAACACACTGGGAAAGTCCCCAGGGTCCCTGTGCACACTGAGGCAGCTCCTCTGGAAGCAGCAACCCCCAAATTCCCCCACCCTGCTCAGCACTCCACAGGAACCCCTCAGCACCTAAACCCCCTCCTTGGCTGATCATGGGACCCCCAAAACTCCCTCAGCACCTCAAAGCTCCTGACCCTCTGCAGGGAAGTGAGGGGTCCCCAACCCTCTGCCCCCATGTCCCACAGCCAGAGCACCTGATTTCAGTAAGGAGGGGCAGTCACTGGCCTCAGTCCCTGCAGGGACAAGGGGGACAGGGGTTTGGCCCAGGAGAGCCAGGCAGAGGGATGTCACTGCACAGGGGCCAGAGACACCCCTGCCACAGCCCTTCCTGCTGCTGGGGGACACAGGGACCTGTCCCCAGTGACAGGGGACACCCCACTGTGCTGGGGGACACAGAGTGACACAGGGGCCTGTCCCCAGTGACAGGGGACACCACACTGTGCTGGGGGACACAGGGACCTGTCCCCAGTGACAGGGGACACTGTGCTGGGGGACACAGGGACTGCCCTGGTGCCAGGGTGACCTCCCTGGGTGTCCCCCACATGAAGTGTGACCCAGGAACTGCTCCAGGGCTGCCTCAGGGGATGCTCCTGGTTCACTCCCCAGAGCAGAGCTCAGATTCAGCCCTGGGGCTTGGGGGTCTCCCTGGAATCTCACTCCCACCCTACAGCCCTTCCCCCCATGAACCCCCAGCTGGGTGAATGGGGTTGAGTTTTGGAAGAATAGCCCCAAAATAATGGAAACCATCTGGGGATGCTGGTGTGACCAGAGCCTCCCCCCACTCTGCTCCTTGCTCTGCATCACCCCATCTGAACACCCCAGGATGAGTTTCTGCTCCCCAAGGGGGAGATTTTCTCTGCATCCACATGGGAACTTGTCCATTGTCCCGGCCCAGCCTCAGTGTGAGGTGCCAGGTGGGGTTTGTGAAGCTGGAGACTGGAACAGATTTGGGAGAACTCCTTCCCTGGAGTTGCCAGAACATCCTCACATGAGTCACATCTTTGTAGGGTTGGGCTGACCAGCATGGTGACACTGCTCCCAGTACTCCCAGTACTCCCAGTACCACCCTACAGACAAAGCCCCATGGTCCATGGCCCCCATGGAAGGTCCTTCCCAGACAGGATTTCTCCATGACACCCCATAATCCCACCCACATCCTGGGGCTGCTGCAGCCCACCCTGCCCAGCCCCTGCCCACAGCCCACCCAGGGGGATGTTCCAGCTCCCCACGGTTCTCCTGGCAGCCCAAAGAGATGTTTTGCCCCAAGGGGATGCTCCAGGTCCCCACAGATGCTCCTGGTACATGATGCATCCCAGCCCCTCTCCAGGGTGTTCTGGTCCCTCTACAGGATTTTCATCTCCCCAGGATGTTCCTGGAGTTCTGAAGGGATGCTCTGGCCCCTACAAGACACTGCTTTTGTCACGAAGGGGCTGCTCCCAGCCCCCCACGGGGACATTTCATCCTGCAGGGTGTCCCAGCCCCCGAACCGTGTCCCACGGGTGCTGTCCCGGCGCTGTCACCGCGGGGCTGTGGCAGCCCGTGAGCCTCCCTTGGCCGTCCCAGCCTCCAGGCATCGCTCAGGCATAGGATGACAAAGGGAAGCTCACAGGGGGCAGCGGGCCCGGCCCCGCATCCTCCGAGCTCCTGCGGACAGAGGAGAGATGGGAGGGGAGAGCAGGGAGCCTGGGGAGCCGAGGGGTTTGGGGAGTTGGGAAATCCCGGGGATCTGGGGCAATCCCGGGAAGATGTGGGATCCTGTGATAGCTGGGGATCCTGGGGAATCCCATGGAGACAGGGGAGCTGGGGGATCAGAGGGAGCTGGAGATTGTCAGCCTGCCCCACACCGCCAGGAGGTGAGATCAGCCCGTGGGTCTCCCTGTGCCGGGCACAGCCCGGGCAGCGCTGCAGTCCCTGGGGTGGGCTGGGATGGGGGGGGTGCGAGGTGTCAGTGGGGCCAGGGGAACCTGAGGGTGAGGAGAGGGGCCAGAGGGGCTGTGGGGCTGCTCAGGGGGGTGTGCACATCTGTATGAGTGTGTGTGTGTGTACATCTGTATGTGTATGAGTGTACATCTGTATGTGAGTGAATGTGTGTGTGTGTGTGTGTGTGAGTGTGACTGCACATCTGTCTGTGTCTGTGCACACCTGTCTGTGTGTGCAGGTCTGTGTGTGTCTGTGCACATCTGTGTGTGTGTGTGCAGGTCTGTGTGTGTCTGTGCACACCTGTGTGTGTGTCTGTGCACACATCTGTGTGTGTGCAGGTCTGTGTGTCTGTGCAGGTCTGTGCACACCTGTGTGTGTGTGCGCAGGTCTGTGTGTGTCTGTGCACACCTGTGTGTGTGTGTGCAGGTCTGTGTGTCTGTGCACACCTGTGTGTGTTTGTGCAGGTCTGTGTGTGTGTGTGTGTGTGCAGGTCTGAGTGTGTCTGTGCACACCTGTATGTGTGTGTGTGTGTGTGTGTGTGTGTGCAGAGGTGCCTGTGTGCAGGGTACAGGTGCTCACCCATGTGTGCACACGTGTCTGCATGTACATGTATGTGCTGTGTGCACAGGCAGAGCAGGGTGGGGCCATCCCATAGTTTCCCACCCAGGCTCAGGGTACCAACCCAGCTTAGGGACCCTCAGGGAATGCCACCTGCCACCCCTGTCCCCAGCCCCAGCCACCAGTGCAGGGCTAGGTGTCCCCCTTGGTTCTGGGTGTCCCCCTTGGTTCTGGGTGTCCCCAAGGCTTTAGGAGTCCCCAGAGCTGTGGGTGTCCCCAGGGCTGTGGGTGTCCCCAGGGTTCTGGGTGTCCCCAGGGTTCTGGGTGTCCCAGGGCTCTGGGTGTCCCCAGGGTTCAGGGTGTCCCCAGGGCTGTGAGTGTCCCCAAGGCTCTGGGTTCCCCCAGGGCTCTGGTTGTCCCCCCAGGGCTGTGGTTGTCCCCCCAGGGTTGTGGGTGTCCCCCCAGGGCTCTGGTTGTTCCCCCAGGGCTCTGGTTGCCCCCCAGGGCTCTGGTTGTCCCCCCAGGGCTGTGGGTGCCCCTGCCCCCTGCCCCCTTTGCCGTGTCTCACCAGGGAGGTGTTGCAGATGTCACGGTGCGGCCGCGGGCGCGTCGGGCTCTCACAGCTCTGCACTGCTGGGGGAGTGGGGACACAGGCTCTGCTCCCCACACCTGTGCCATTCCTGTCCCCACTGTCCCTCTGCCTCACTCACCAGCCAGGGCAGAGCCGGTGCCTCCTCCCCTGTCCTGCTCCTTTCCCTGCCCTCACCCTGGCATCCATTCCCAGCGCCGTCCCCTCTCCCAGCCCGAGCACCGCTGGATGTTCCCCCTCTGCCCTTTTATACCGTCTTTGTTCATATGACCAGCACGTGGAAAACCAGAGCAGAGCTCGGAAAAAAGCTCCTTAAGATGCTTTAATTCAGTTTCCTGGATCCCATGACTGAGCTCGGCCTCTGAACCAGGTCTCATGACTGTGGCACGCAGGGCCCAGCCATCAAAAGCCTCATTTATGTCCCAAATGAGACTTAAATCCCTCTTGGCCCATCACCCCAGGTCCCCCATGCCCAGTCTGGGCCCATGTGCCCCCCTGGCTGGGGGCTTCAAACCAGCTGGAGGGACATCTGCCCTGACCCTGCTCTGCTCCAGCTGCAGGAGGGACTTTGGGGACACTCAAGGCCTTGACTCTGCCTGTCCCCTGGAGGGAAAGGACACTGCAGTCCTCCCCAGGTACCAAAACCATCCAGCCCTGTCCCCCACCCAGTGCCCCTCCTTCACCCCAAACCACAGCACCAGTGGAGGGAGGGGACAGAAGTGCCATCCTGAAGGGGACAGAAGAGCTGTCCCAGTGGCTCATGGCCCAGTCTGGTCCCAGGTGGGGGTTCTGTGCCCAGGACCCCCAGCCCACGCCCTCTGAGACCCCTGCAGCTCTTGTAGGGGTGAGTGCTCCTCTCCTCCTCATTCCAGCTGCTGAGCCTCCATCCTGGGCAGCCACAGATCCAGACCAAAGCCCTGATCCCAATCAGGGCCTCAGACCCAAAGCTCTGATCCCTGATCCCAGTCAGGACTCCCCACCATGGAAGTGGCACCCAGCAATGTCCATCTCCATGGACTTCCATATTCCTGACCTGCCTCTAGACTTTGGGGATCAGGCTGAACTTCACGGACCTTTTGCCTTTGTTTCAAACTGAGACACAGGAAACATAACCTTGAGCCACCTCAACATCCCCCCAAACCCAGCTCTGAGCCATCCTGCTGGAAAGGCAGAGCTGCCTGGAAGCTCAACAGGAAACAGGCAGCAGTAAGAGGATAAAAATACCCTGGGTGCACACAGAATGTCTCTGTGCCAGGATTAGGGAGCCCTGGGACAGTGGGGCCAGAGAAAACCAGGCTGGGCAGCTTTGGCTTCCCTCACTCATGTGAGCCCAAGGCTCCCAAACCACCTGGTCACTGCTGGCAGAGGAATGAGGAAGGAGGTACTGGGAGGATGTGCAGGGAGAAGCCAGACATCCCAGCTCCTGGACCCCAAAATCCCCTGGAAATGAATGAGCCTCCCTCCAGAGCCATCCACATCCTCCTCCAGCTCCTGCACAGCCCCAGCACCAAGGAAGGTTCATCCCTCCTCCTCTGGAGCACCCTGCTCTGTCCTGTGGGGACCAGGGGTCCTGTGCCCCCCTCCCTCAGCTCCCAGCCCCAAACAATAGGAGCATTGGAGTGCTCAGAGCATGGGGGTGCAGAGCCCCCCCGCCTGGCTCCTGAGCCCCTAAGGAGATTAAATCCCTCCTCACATGAGCCTGGCGGCCCCAGGGAGGGGAGGGGACACCGGGAGGACAGGGACAGGGAGGGGAAGGGCACAGCAGTGTTTTGCTGTTTGGGCTGGGGCCAGGGATGTCCCAGGGGCAGGAAAACACACAATGAGCTCTTCCCAGTGGTGTAAGAGCAGGCACTGTCCCAAAAATCACCAACCTGAGCCTCTGCCTTTCCCTGGGGCAAATTTCCCACGTGCTGGTGGGGAGGACTCTGTGGGCCACCCCTGCACCTGCCCCCACAGCCAGTGCACCCCCAGAATCACTGAGTTCTCCACACAGTTCTGCTCAGAACTGGACATGGAGCAAGTCAAAAGGTTTGCTCTTCCCAAGAACATCCCATGTACTCCAGGACTACTCTATGTCCCTCACTGTGCTGGCCCTGGCATAGAGCAGGCCATGGGGATGTCCCCCCTCCCCTGTGGCACACGTGGCCCCCCCACAACTCCTGGAAGGCTGAGGCCATCCTCCACCTCTGCACCCGTGATCCCATGGGATCCCCTAACAGGGGATAGAGGAATGGGTTCCTATAGTCCCCAGGTCCCACTGGACACACAGACCTTTGCTGCCTGGTGCCAGGGGCATCTTCCCCACTCCTGCTGGCACCTTGAGGAGGGTGACAAGCACAGGGGAACTGGCCAAGGGCAACCCAGGGAAGGTGCTGAACAGAGGGGGAAGGTTGAGGGGCCAGACACCCTGGAGCTGGGTGATGGGCAGGAGCCCCCAGGGGCACCCAGGGAAAGGGCACACACGGGTGAAACGTTAAACCTCTGCTCTTTATTTGCTGCCTGGTTTCCTCGCTCTGTTCCCCGGGCAAGTGGTCCAGAGGAGGTTTTCCAAGGGTGACCTGAACACCAGCAGTGCTCTGGGAAGGCTGAGCAGCGCCAGACTGGAGGAGGTGTGGGGCAGGAGGGCACCTCCTCCATGCATCCCCATAGTCCCCGTGGGGACACGGCCCTGCCCCAGCCGCAGGGTGAACACCCGGGAAAGCTCCATGGAGAGCGGGAGCTGTCACCTCCTCTGCCCCACCCACAGGGAGGAGCCGGGCCCAGCCCCTCTCAACTGCCTTATTGCTATGGGCAGAGCAGCAGAGCGGCCGGAAGGGACTCGGGGCGTTGCCGGTTTGGGAGAGGAGACGAGGACATGTCTGAAGCCAAGGATCCACCATGGAGGGTGGGCTCATGTCTCTGGGCAGGGGGAAGGAGGGAGCTGCCGTCTCTGGCCAGCCAGGCTGGTGATGCCAGCAGCGCCGGGGCTGGCACCAGCAGGGAGGAGAGCTGTGCCTGTGTCCAAGAGCAAACACTGTCCATTGCAGGGCCTCCCTCCCTCTCCTGAGCCTGCAGCTGACGCTGAACCAACTTGTCACAGCTCCAGCAGCAGGGACGAGGGAGAGCTACCGGGAGAACTGGAGAAACAAGCAGAACCCCCTGCCTGTCCCCCTGGCTAGTTGCGTTGGCTGGCCAGCTCCTGGGAGATGAATTTCCGAAGGCGCTCGAGGTACTGGCTGTAGAGTTCAATGTCATTGTGCCCGGCCCCGTCCACCCACAGCGGCTCCACGGCCTTGGGGCAGCGCTCAAACAGCGCCAGGCCGTGAGAGAAGTCGATGACTTCATCCTCCGTACCGTGGATGATGAGGACAGGAGAGGTGATTTTGGAGATCTTCTCAATGCTGCCAAGAGAGTGGATGGGGAAAAGAGGAGAGAGAGGGGTAAGCACAGGGAATGAGACATTTCCACCCCTCCTGCCCCCAAAACATCCCCCTGGGAGAGGGACCAGGAAATGCTCTTTGATCATGGCAGAGCACAGGGACAGGGAGGGACGCAGAGTTTCTGCCAAGGAAAAGATCTGCCCCGGTGTGACAGACAAGGAGCAGACAGCAGTGACAACATCCCCATGGGACCTCGGCAGGGCTGATGGGAACTGCTGCAGAACAGCCCTTCCCTATTGGGAACAGCCCTGCTGGGCTCTGAGGAAGGGAAGCATGGCTGGTCCCAGCCCAGTCCCAAAGGCCACGTGAGGCCAGCAGGATGCAGAGTGTGGGCTGCTGGCTCCCAGCCACAGCTTCCAGCTTGGGGACTGTCCCCAGGGCCCCACTGGCCTGGGGGAGAGGCAAAGGAAGAGCTTGTCCTCTCAGCACCACTCCTGCCATCAGAAGAGCAGGAAAATCCTCAAGGAATCACTCTTGGGGGACAAAGGGGTCCCAGGGACACCTGGCAAGGGGCCAGCAGCACAACCCTAAAGCTGGCAGACAAAGTCACTGGACAGGGTGGCCAGGAGGTGATGCCACAGGGGACTGGGGTACACACATGGCACAGCCCTCAGGAGGGGCAAAGGGACCCCAGGGAGGGCTGCAACTCCCAGAGGGCACCAAATACAGACGCCGAAGGGGACGTTTAAACCTATCACGGAAAACAGCCCACATGGCACATGTCCCCTGGCTGTGACCAGAGCTGCTGTGGGCACTGCCCCTCCACACTCCCATGCCCTCTGCCCAGGGCACTCACTTGGGGAAGGCATCGAACCAGTAGGTCTTCTTGGTGTCGGGGAAGGCGACGCGCATGCCGGAGGTGAGCGGGGAGTGCAGCACGATGGCCGCGCACTCGTAGCGGGAGGCCAGGTCAACCGTGGGCACCGTGCCGATGCTCTGTCCGTACAAAATGATGTTCTCCGGGCTGATCCCGTACCTGCAGAGGACAGGGCGGGTCAGGGTCCAGGCACATCAGGGGTTACTCTGCTCTGGTCACTGCACCCACAGGGCTCCCGGCAGGGTGTGGGGTCTGTCCCCCTGACCTGCCCCCACCCCCTCATGGCTGGGCCCAGGGCAGTTCCCTGCACTCCCAAAGGACCAGGGAACAGCTAAGGTGAGTTCTGGGTGGTGTCAAGGTTTTCCCATACCAGGTCACAGACCTTGGACTGCAGTTATGTAGGGAAGCCCCAGCTCTGGGTTACACTGTGAGTCAGGCCCAAGGAAGAGAAGGGGCTGCACCCCAAACCCAGCAGGGGAACCAGAGCTGAGCCTGGCAGTGAAACAAGAAGCACAGCTTGTGCCAAGGCCATGCCCCGCAGCATCCCTGTCCCTTAGATCCCCAGCTGCTCCCTCTACAGCTTTCCAACCACCCCTTCCTGTCTCAAGTGGTTCCCCTCCTGGGAGCTTTCCTGTTTGGCAGGCTGCTGGAGTGCAGGGTTTCCCAGGGCTGCAGCTCACCGTGTGCGCAGCGCCTGCCACGCAGCGTCGATGTCGGAGTAGAGGTTGCGCTCCGAGGGCTTGCCCGTGCTCACGCCGTAGCCCGAGTAGTCGTAGGAGAAGATGTTGCAGTTGATGCGGGTGCCCAGCCCGATGTAGAAGCTGCTCATCTGCCCCAGGTCCACGGCGTTGCCATGAGAGAAGAGCACCGTGTACCTGGGACACGGGTACAGAACATTAACCCCGGGCACAGACATCCCTGGATGTCTGCTCGGAGGCCAACAACCAAACTGTGGGACACTAAGGGCCAACACCCCTCTGGCCACCAAGGAAGGTCCTCATGACACCCTCAGGGACACCCAGACCCCTCTGCTGCTGGAGCCAGGGGCTCGCTCCCAACGGGAACAGGCAGCTTGAAGGCAGGATGATGATTCTGTTCAAGTTTTTGAGTCTATTTTTGGTAAAAAGCTCAGGATTTGGGGCCGTTTGCCCAATGGGGATTTCAAGTAAGAATTCTGACAGCATGTTTTTTCTCTCCTGAGCCTGGCAAGACACCAGATGCTGAGAGAGAAGTGAATTGTGGGAGTGACAAGGCACAAGAAATTTCCACCATAAGGGGAAAAACAATGCTAATCATAAAAATTAACACTAATAGCAGATTGATGGGAGCTTAGCTTCCTTCTGCCAGAGGGAGGGAGCAGGACTCACTCCCTGCTGAGCCCCTGCACCTGGTCCAAGGGGTCTGTGGCCAGGGTGAGCCTCCAGTCCTGGCCTGGATGCACAAGGAGCCCCAGCTGGAAGTCAGTGACAGGATGAGCTGTGGAAGGTCAGACAGCCAGCAACACCTGACAGTGTTTGGGAGGTCTGGTTCCCCCCAGCCCATGTTCTCCCCTCCAGCCCTGAAGCCTGGGATGCTGATCTTTGAGGACCTGTTGTTCCTGGGAGGATACAGGAAAGGGGTCAGCTGGGGTGACCTGGCCTCCCTCTGCACCTGAACCCCCCAAACTGTGCCACTGCTCAGGGAGCAGCTGCCAAGTCCCCTCTTGTCTCCTCCTGCCCAGGCACTGGCAGCAGGAAGGGTGCTCCACCTCACACTCCTGGGTGCCTCTTTCCAGCTTCCTAGTTCACAGACTCATGGGAGTGACCAAACCCCTCCTGGCTTTCAGTTCCATCATCCTTTTCCTTGAGGAATCAAATGTCCCTATGAATTTGACAAAACCAGGCTCTCCTGGTTGGCATGGGCAGTTGTCCATCCCCATGGTCACCACAGGGCTGGGGACAGGGACAAGCAGCTGCTGCAGGCACCCTGGTGCTCCCTGAAAACCAAGCTCTGTGCAAACAACCGGAGTGTTGCGTCACTGCCATGACTCTGGGGGATTGTGAGACAGCCTGGGGAATCCCCACATCCCTGCAGCCTCTGGCTTTGCCTCTGCTCCTGCCTTAACCCCACGCCCAGCATGGCCACAAGCCAGACCGGTCCTGGGAGCCCAGCTGGCCCATCCCACCAGATGCCTCCAGAGCCCTGCGGCAGGGCCAGCCCCTCCAGCCGGGCTCAGCCGAGGGACAGGAGGGGACAGGAGCCCCCAGCGCGGCCCCAGGCCGGCAGAGCCCCGGCTGGCACACCCACGGCTGACTCACCTGGCGCCGGGCACGCAGCGGACGTACATGCAGCCGACGCGGTTCCCCCGGCTGCTCTTGGTGACGAACACCTCGATGTTGTCCAGCTCCCGCTGGGAGTACTGGAAATCCGCCCGGTCCTTCAAGTGCAGCTTCCAGCGGCCCGCGGCGCCTCGCAGGGAGCCCGTGCTGCCCACGGGGTCCGGCTCGGGCACCATGGCGTAGGTGGGCTCCGGGGGCAGGAAGGCGAGCTTGGCCGCGATGCGGCTGGGGCAGGGCGGGCAGCAGAAGAGGCAGCAGAGTTGGCTGATCGACAGCCCGTTCATGACGGCGGCGAGGCGGGAGGGGCAGCGCCCGGAGCGAGGGAGGATCCCAACCGGACAGAGGCCGGGAAGGACGCCGGCCCGCAGACGGCCCGTCCTCAGCTGGCCCTGGGCACGGCTGGCGCCGGCCGTGCAGCGCGGGCCGGGGCGTGCGGCGGGGCTGCCGTGTCCATCTGTCCGTCCGGCGGCTGCGGGGGCCTGCGGGCAGGGCGGGGACTGAGGGCTCTGTCCCCTCTGTGACAAACGTGCTCCCTGCAGCGTTCCCCCCGCTCCCCGAGCACCTCTGCAGCCCCCCCCAAATCAAACCTCCTGCCACATTCGGCAGCCCCCGCGGGCAGCCCACGCGAAGGGGCGAGGACAAGCGCAGGATCTCACACACACCACCCCCACAGCAGCCACACGGCTGACGGGACAAAGGACACGGCTCCCCCGGGGCCACCTAGGTGCCGGCACAGGCGTGCGGGAGTGCAGAGCTCCCGAGGAAAAGGGAGAAAGGGGAGAGGAGGGAAAAAAAAAATAAAAAGGAAAAAAAAAAAAAGGCAACTATTTTCTGCAAGTTTGGGCACAGGCTTGAGCTGAGGAATGTCAAACCAGCCCACACCCCGAGGAATTCACTCCATCTGCTTCCGAAGGGCTGGGAAAGGGGAGGAAAGGGTGGAAGAGGAATATGGCACTGAAGCTGGGATATAGCACTGAAATATGCCGAAATACTGGGAGGGAAGGCACGCCCCGTACCCCGGTGGGAGCCAGGCTCCCTCAGGCCGGTGACCATTCAGGGTCAGGGCCGGTGTCACACCTGGCACGTGGCAGCCCGGTTCCTCCCAGGATTGGCACACCGCGTGCCACCGGGACGAGCCAGCGGATCCCCCGAGTGCCACCGGGACCAGCACTCCCGGGGCCGATCGGTGAGTCCAGCGGCCGCACACCCGCACGGCGAACACGCGGGGAGGTGACACTACTGGCCACTGCCATCGTGTGCCACACTCGTGTCCCATGTCTTGCACACGCTGGGACAAAGCCAGGCACCAGCTGGGGACACCCCGCCGTGGGCAGGCAGCCGCGCCCGGCCCCTGCCCTCGCCCCACGCCTGCTGTGGGGCACGACACACCGCACACCCACCCGACCGCACACCCACCCACATCCACAGAGGGGGATCCATGCTGGACCCGGACACTGACCTCTGTGGGGGCCCCCCACCACTGACTGCTGGGGCTGTGGGACCCCCACCCCGCACACACTGACTGCTGGGGCTGTGGGACCCCCACCCCACACACACTGACTGGGGTGGGGCTGTGGGACCCCCCACCCCGCACACACTGACTGGGGTGGGGCTGTGGGACCCTCACCCCGCACACACTGACTGCTGGGGCTGTGGGACCCCCACCCCACACACACTGACTGGGGTGGGGCTGTGGGACCCCCCACCCCGCACACACTGACTGCTGGGGCTGTGGGACCCCTGCTGGCCTCCCTCCCTCCACTGACTCTTCCCCGCAACTTACCCCTGTGGCACCCCCACTACTGAGCAGAGTTTGCCCCCTCTCTCTCCACTGTGGCCCTCTCACCTTGCTGACAAGCACGGAGACCACCCCCAACTCACTGCTCGCTGGGGGATCCTCCAAAACACACACTGAAGAGTGGGACCCCTCCCCGATCACCGTGTGCGTGTTCCCCACAGTTCCACAGAACCCCTGTAAGCCCCCTACCCCCCCACAGAGCTCCTGGAGACCCTCCCCCGACTATTGAGAGACCCCCATGAGCGCACACCGGCCCGCGCGGGTCTCCCTCTGTCCGCACCGCCTGCTGTGGGGCCGTGAGCCTCTGCCGCCTGCTGGAGCGGGGCCTCACACACACTGACCGCTCTCCCCCCTCCACTGACCGGCGTGAACCTCTCTCTGGGAGGGTCCCACACCCTCAGTGACCTGCGCGGGGCCCCTCACACACATCCCTGACCCCCGTGTCCCCACCGCACCGACCAGCGGGGCCTCCCCTCCCTCTGTGGGACCCCCCACCAACACACACTGACCGCCCCCCCGCCCGCCGCACCCCGATCCCTGCCGGCTCCCCCCGCCGCGGCGGTGTCCCTACACGCTCCCCGGTGCGTGTGCCGGTCCCTGCCCGGTACCTGCACATTCTCCCGGCCCCCGGCCCCGCTCGCCGCTGCCCGAGGCCCCGCGGCCGTTGCGGCCTCCCAAGCGGGGGCGGCGTTGGCCCCGCCTCGGCAGGAAGTGACGCAATCGCCCAGCGCCCGTTGCCATGGGAACAGCGCGGCCGCTCATGGCGGGGACGCGGCGCGGCCTGTCCCTCTTCAGGCCCCGGATCCCGAATGGAGCTGGAAGGGATCTCTGCAGATCACCCTGGGCAGGGTCACCTGCAGCAGGCGGGCTTGGGATGTCTCCAGAGAGGGAGACTCCACCGCCTTCTGGGCAGCTGCGCAGTGCTCTGCTACCCTCAGTATAAAAAAGTTACTCCTCATGTTGAGCTGCGACTTCTTGTGGTTCAGTTTATGGCCATTGCACCACTTAAAGGAGTCCAACAAGATACCCTGTGGTTGGAAAACATACCAAGTTTAAAATTCTTATTTTGTGACTTCAGTCACGTTTGTTCGGCTTTGCCCCGGGGGAAGGGAACCGAAGTTTCTCCCCAAAGCATTGTTCAGCATCCCGGCAGGCTGAGAGCAGCACGGGAGATAACGAGAGATAAGGGCCATCAAGGGCCATTGGCGAACCATCCGCGAACATCAGCGACCATCCCCTGCCCCCCGGCACGGCCGGAGACACCGGGAAAAGGCGGAGAAGAAATGAGTGAAGACCTCATTAACATCAGAAATGAGGAAATCCGTATCCAGCAGGGAAACAAGTACTGAGAGCTGCGCAACTCGTGACCAATAAATATTAAACCGCTGAATTTCTATGGGACTATATAAAATTTGAGAAAAATCTAGTGATTTGAGAAAAATCATGGAGCGTGGTTCCCTGCGGCCGAAGGGCAGCAGGGGGAAAAAGAAGGCGGCGAAAGACAAGGAACAGATCGTGAGCAGCGAGAAACAGGAGGAGAAGAAGCGCGGGCTGGACAAGAGCATCCCAGAGCATCCCGAGAAGATGCAGGAGAAGCGACAAGTTGAGTGGGTCCTGAAAAAAGCGCTGAAAACCCACAAGCAGTGAGTGGTGGAGATTAACAGGCACTTGGAAGCTCTGAGCATCCAACTGCTGCCTGAAGAAGCTGACATTCCCTACGGCATTCCCAAAGTCGGCTGGGCTAAATGACCGGGCTGCTTGTCACAGCGCTGGAGCCGGAGCTGTGTTTTGTTTGTGTGAAGCAGGGCTGCCATGTATGTCTGTCTATTCTGCATATTGTTGAATAGTCCTTCTGAGCTTTTATGACTTTATATTGTCTTGTTTTACAGTCTTTTTCTAAAAAAACAAATACCCAACACTCTGTCTTCTCTGGATTAACCAAGCCCAGCTCCCGTGGTCTCCTCATCCGGGAGATGCTCCAGACCCCAAATCATCTTTTGAACTCTGCTGGACCCTCTCCAGTGGCTCCTTGTCCTTGTCCCAGACCTGGACACAGCTGGACACAGCTGTGCCTCACTGTGGCTGAGTGAGGGGCAGGATCCTCCCTGCCCTGCTGGCCACACTGCCCAATGCCCCCAGGGTCCCATTGTCCCCCCAGCCCCAGGACACTCTGCTGCTCAGGGACAGTTTGTCATCCACCAGTCCTTCTCTGCAGAGCTGCTCTCAGGGTCACTCCCAGCCTGTGCTGGGATTGCTCCTCCCTGGGTACCTGACCCTGCCCTTGCCCCTGCTGAACCTCCTTAGGTTTAACCCCCCCAGCCCCTCAAGGTCGCTCTGAACGGCAGCCCAGCCTTCAGGTGAAGTAGTCACTGCCCCCAGTCTGAATCATCGTGAAACCTGATCAGGATCGTTGCTACTGAACAAGGCTGGACGATCCCTGGGGACAGTGCTGACCACAGCTGACCACCTCTGCTGTGCTTCTCAGGCCCCTCTGAGCTCTGCATTCAGCCAGCCCCCCCCACATTTCCTGTGTCTACCTACGAAGATGTCATGACAGACAGTGTCCAAAGCCTTGCTGCAGTCAATCCTGGTGCCAAACACTGCCAGAATGCCCCTACATGGATGTGGGGAAGAGGCTTTGGGGGCCTGTCCCAAAATCCCTTTCCTGCTCCAGCCCCATGGAGGTGACAGCAGACAAGAAGGAATGCTGGAGAATCTCAGAGCCCCTCAAACTCCAGCCAGAGCTTCTTACTCAGCCAGAAGGTAGAATTCCAGACTTGTCAGGGTTGAAGTGACTCTGGAGATCATCCAGCCCAACCCCTGGTGGATTTGAGATCCAGAGGGTGCAGGTCCAGGCTGCTTTCATCCCCAGCCAGCACCAGGTACTGTGAATGACCACCCACAGGGAAACTGAGGCACAGAGCCCCACAGCCACCCCAAAAAAGCCCAGAGCCAAGTGGTACCCCCACAGCCACCCCTGCCTGAAACAGAGCACTCACAGCATCCAAGCAAACTAGACTGTGTTGTATTTACACTCATGGACAGGGAGGAAGGAACAGGGAAAAGGGCAGTGCTGGAGAAGCAGGTGGCTCTGGGCTTTCCCAACGGATCCATGGGAGCTGCTGCACTTCCTCAGGGCTGGTGGCTGCAATTCCTGCTTCCCCTGAGAGTGAGGGATCATCCTCAGCCAAAAGCTCCATGGCAAACCCAGCCTGGCCCTGTACCAGCTCTGCACCTGGCCCAGGTGTGTCCAGGGGTAACACGTGCATGCTACAGCCAGAATGTCAATGTTATCCAGAAGGAAAAACCTGAGGAAAAGGCTGGCAGGAGGCAGCCTCCCTCCTCTCTGTGGTGAAGTGGGGATTTGCATCAGTTTGGGATGTTCAGATGCTACCAGTACCACCACAGGATGGCAGCTTGCACAGAGCACACACTGCTTTGGCTGGAGCAGACTGCAAAAATCAAACACTCAGAAGGATCTCCCTACCAGAACCTGGGCAGAACTGCCACAAGCAGGGCAGGAAAACAGCCCTTGGAAGGAAGGAGCTGCTGTGATTTCCCCAGCTGGGCCCTGCAGCTCTGCTCTCCAACAGCAAGGGAAACGCTTCCAAAGCGTGGGATGGCCAGCAGTGGGACAGAGGCTGCTGCTTGTCCCCTGGGACACATCTGGGTTTCTCTGCTTGTGAGAGCCAGAGCCCCATGGTCACAGCCCTGCTCTGGGTGTTCCCAGGAATCCCCCAGGCATGGAAGTGCCTGTGGCTGTGCCCCAGGAGCCTCTGCCTGCTTTGTCTGCATCCCTGAGCCCCAGGTCCTCCCAAGAGAGCCCTCTGGGTTCTGGAGTGGTACTGAGATGGCATTTGGCTTTTCCTACACCTCCTTTCCTGTGTGAGTGTGTGCACCCCCAGAGCCTTCCAAGGCCTTTTGGGGTGCTTGAGGCCTCTGAGCATGTTCACTGTACCCCAAAGTTCTCCTTCTGCCTTCCCTCGTGCCCCGGAGCCCTCCCTGGGCCTTCCAGCACCTCAGGGAATTCTGAGTCTCTCAGTGACCCCAGAGGCCTCCAAGCACCTCTCCCTGCTCCCTGGTATCTCCATGGGTGCTTCTGAGGCCCCACCTGGACTTCTGGGCACCCTGGGACCCTCCATGTGACTTTCCCTGTGCCCCAGTTCCTTCTGTCTGGCAGAGGAGTGCAGCTGGGTGGGCTCCCCGAGCTCTCACCAATACCAGCATGACCCACACAGGAGGAAGGGACCCCACTGTCACCTTGATGCAGGGACAGGGCCAGAAGCAGAGGTGTGGGGACCTGAGCTTTGTGCACAACCCTGATGAGAGTGACTCGTGTAAGGCAGAAGGCAGGGAAAGAGGAGAGAAGGGAGAGGAGAAAGGGGAGAGGAAAGACAGGAGAGAGGAGAGCAGGCACAGGCAGCGCTGAGGGACACACACCTTGCTGGGAAAGCAGCTGGGGTTACCAGGGGTGCTGAAGCAGGAGGCTGGAGCAGGGCTCCCTCCCTGCACAGAGAGGCACAAGGCAGTGAGCAGAACCTCCTGGAAGGTCCTGCCCAGCCCACATCACTTCAAGCCATAAAATAACTTCCCTGTGCCAGCATCACTGCTCAACCCCCTTGGTGCTTCTCCAACAGCATCAACAGAGGGTGGGGAGAGGGGACTGGGGTGTTGGAACTACAGAATCAACTTTTCTGCATGTGAGAGCAAACACCTCCCAGGGAGCAGACGGCAGCCTGGCTGCCAGGATCCCCCAGCTCCCGGGATTACAGGCAGAGGGAACAGAGTCCAGCAGCTGCTCAGGGACTGCAGCCACCAGTCCTGGGTGGTTTGCAGGACTCAGAGCTGCCGGGAAGGGAAAGGCTGCCCGGCAGAGCCCGGCCGCTCACACCTGCAAACCGCCCGGCAAGAGGCAAGTCTGAAGGTCTTAGTGCTGGAGCAGCGGGGCAGGACGGTCCCTTTCCTTTGGGAAGCTGGTTGAGAACACATCAGCTGAGCTGTGGCTGTCAGACAGGCAGGAGGGGAGAGGAGGAAACACCAACTGACTGCCAGAGGTGCGAGGAGTCCCCATGTCCAGGTGCCGGGTTGGTGTGCGCTGCTGGAGTCACCCTCGCACCGCCGCGGGGGCTGGGAGGAGGAGGAGGAAGGCTGGGAGGAAGGGGAGGAGCACCAGGCAGCCTGGCTGCAGTTCGATCTGCTCAGACCCCTTCACAACTTCTGGATCTTCTCGGCGATAACGATGGGGTTTTCCTTGCGGATCTTCTCGGCAGCTTCTGCCTTGTAGTCGTAGGGGCAGGCGTGCATGTCAGAGTACCGGTGAATGGCACAGAACAGGTTCCCACAGCGGCAGTCGAAGCCTGAGGGGAGGAAGAACAGGGACAAAGCCACATCAGACCTGGCTCCTTCCTGCCATGCCAGGAAATGCCACCAAGGCACAGAGGGAGGGGAGCTTGCTGTCCCCCACAGGCCAAAGGGACTCTTCATTTGGGGAAGCCCGTGGGTGGCTCTTTGCTTTCCTCTGGCTCAGGAGCCCTGCATGCTTTGGGCAGCCCCAGCTGTCACATGGTGGGAAATGCTCGCAGAGCAGCTGCTGTCCATGTTCCCTGGGGACAAGGGATGTGCCAGGCACTGCAGAGTGCCAGATTGCTAATCCAGACCAGGCTCCCCAGGCAGCCCGAGCTGGGGCTGAGCCCTCTGAGCCAGTCCAGCTCCCCAGGGTCACACAGCAGCAGCTGGACAGACCAGCAGCAAGCAGCAGAGCTGTCACCACGTTAGGATTATGTTTGAGCTACTTAGGCTTCAAAATTCCCAGTGTAGTCACTTCACTCAGGGGCAATGCTCAAGAGTGTTACCATTAACAAAGCACACTGGGAAAGCAAAGCAGGGAGCAAGCAGGACATGTCCTGCAGGAAATTTCACTGCTAGGGAATCAAGCTCTGTCCCTTCACGTTTTTCCAATTACAGGCAGTAAAGCCCACAAACATCTTGCTCCAAGGTGCCAGTTTACTCCTTGTTGAGAAAACTCATTTTATCCTAAATGCTCTGAATTCAAAGGAGTTCTCTGTAAGCTGAATCCTAGAGAGAACAGAGAACTTCTCATAGTTTAAAGCTCTTAAGGAAATACTCTTCCAGGAAAACAATTCTCTCTGCAACCTGAAGGATGGGCACACAGTACCCAGCCCAGCCCCAGCTTTATAAGCCCATCCCACATTCTAGGACAGTGCCTGCAGATTTCCAGGCAAGCTCAGGTTCAAACTTCCCAGTCTAGACTTTGCCAAAGTTTCTTATATGAAAACAGCCAGTCCCTGGCTCCTGGATGCACCAAGCAAGCTACAGAAGCAAGTGCTCTGCCAGAACAGCATAACCTGCACAGCTTCAGAGTTAACTTTTTTCCAGGGAAGCACTAAATGCCAGAGATAATTTAGGGAAATGATATTTTTATTAACAAACCACAGCCAACTTAATTGTTTCACTTTCCAGGAGCCATTTTCCCATTGATAGCAGTGCCCTGACACCATCCCAGCACTTCTCTCTCCAGCTTTACAGGCTGCATGCTGAGAGCCCTCCTGCTCTCAGGAAGCTAACAGTAGAAATCAGGCAGCATTAACAAATGGGATGAGTCTTGCAGAGGGATTTTCCATTTGGGTCTGGCTCAGTTCATGTCACTGTTACGAAAGCTTTACCACAGACCTGACCGGGAGCGGATTCTGATCCACAGTGAGCTCTGCCTTCCTCTACAGCAGCTTCTGCCAAGAAGCAGAAACTACCAAGAGGTGCTGCTGCATCCAATCCTGCTCCCAAGGGCTGCCAGGATGCTGGCAGTGAGTGGGATGTTTCCCAGGCTGCTGCCTCAGCCAGTGCTGTTGCAGGTCGGAGCTCTCCTCCCTCCTCTCCTGCAGCACCATGGCTCCAGGAGGGATTTGGGGAGAACCTCCAGCCTCTGGCCCTCCAAACCCAGCAGCACACCAGCACTGTGCTCACAGGGCTCTCACTCTGGACTGCTTAGGGCACAGGGAAGTTTTCCCAGAGCCAGGCACTCACCAGTCAGCCCAATCTTCTTCCGGCAGGTGAAGCAGCGATTCTTCTTCGGTTTCGGTTTTTCCGAAGCCGTCTTGCCCTCAGCCGTGTTCTGGGAGATCTCAAGCAGGGTACCTGACACAGAGGCAAGAGTTTTGCTGCCCTTCTGGATAAACCAAATGTTCATTTTATTACAGGAGCTACTTGAGGCTCTAGTGACTCTCCATGTGCACACTACCCTGGCTGATATACCCCAAACTGTGAGATCTGCCTTGTTCCTCGGAGATCTCCACGTCACAGCTTTCTCTCTGTTCCAAATGCCTTAAATCCAAAGCTGGAGTGGCCACTGGACAGTTACTGGATAGTCACTACAGCTCAGCTGCTGTACAGCAACACAGCTGTCAGCTGAGCCCACAGTTAATCTTCGCAGGAGAAAAAAAGTTAACCCCTTGTAAGTACTACTAATTATTTTTGCTGACTCTTATGTAAGTGTTCCCCATATGTAGGTCTTAGAATGCTTTACACAGATATCCATCACTGCCTCTAATCTACCAAAGGGAAAACTGAGCTCTCAAAGCCAGATTGTTAAAGGTCACTGATGCTTAGCAGGATTTCCTCCAGTACCTAAGCAGGTTAGAGAAGTCAACAGGAGGGAGGAGTTCCAACTGCTTGCTGGAGCACCTGCGGTGCAGGCTGCTCTGAGGAGACAAAACAGAGACAGCTTTGTGGAGCTGACCCTAAACAGCTTCCTAAAACTACACAACAAGGCAGATGAAAGGGACAGGCTCTCCCAAGCCTCTTTTTAACAACCTCTCACCTGCCTGTTGTAAATTGTCTCCTGGGCTTGTAGACAAAAGGATTACCAAGCCCAAAAATGCCCAGGCATGTGTGGTGACTAGAGCCTGGCTTTTTAGAAACCAATAGTTCCTGGATTTTTTTTAGCTTCCAATGCAAGCAAACTGTCAGCTGAGTAAAGGAGGGTGTCTGCATGCAGATCACCTGCTTATGGCATCAGCTGGAGGATGTGCCACACTGGGCAATGACTCTGCTGCTCCTCAGTCACATCAGGGCACCCACTGTGTAACACCCCCCGAGGGACAGGTGCCCCCATCACTCGGGGTGACAACAGCAGGCCTCCACTACCCCAGGCACTGTCACAGAGTCTCCTGTCTCCAAGCCTCCCATGGATCTCCCTCCCTCCCTCCCTCCCCCTGGGGAGCTGGCAGGGCAGTGCTGCCAGCAGAGCCGCGTCGGGCTGTGGGACGCTCCGGGCTCGCTGCCATTCGCTGCGAGAGGCGTCATGGAAGATTATCCTCCTGCCAGCCACTCCAGGGTTGGCAGCCACTCAGCTCTCAGCCCACAGAGCAATCTCTATTGGTCTGCCCTCAAGCACAGTATTTGCTCTCCTCCCTGTCACCAAAACAAGCGTTTCCTCCTCGGCTCCCAGGTGTGTCTTTACTGCTGGGAGGGGACACACCCCAGGGTCAGCAGCTGTCCCTGGTGCTCCAATGGACTCCTGAGCTCAGTGCCACTCAGAGCTGTGCAAAGAACAAATCAACCACCCTACCTGAAGAGGAAGAAGCTGATGAGGCTTCATCTGTCTTGCTGAATTCCTCTGTCTCGTTGCTAGTTTCCTCTCTGGATATGCTCATGGCTGTCATCTGATGGGTCACAGGAGTCTGAGCGCTGGGAGCATGTGCAGCAGACAAACAAAAAGAGAAAACACAACTGTTTTCATTTGATGGACGGTTATGTGGGAGAGACCTTCAGCCCATAAAGTTTATTTCCTTATATTCAAAAGTAGGTCAGGAGCACAGCAGGTCAATTCCCCTTGAGATCTGGGATCAAAGTTCTTTAGAGACATAAATGGAATGAATCTGTGATGATCTCAGTTTCCTTTTCCACCCAATTATATCTCAAAGCCAAAGCAAGAGCCCATACAAACAAGTCCAGGGGCAGAGAATCACAGTTATGAGTCAGGGCTGTAATGTGATGGTAGAGCTCAGTGCAGCTCTACCCTCCTTCCCATCAAACAGGCCCAAGGTCTCTAATCCTGCTGTCACAGCTTCCAGACTGGGTCAGCAGCAGTTGCTTTCACTTAGCATCACGGGACATTCTGAGTTGATGATCCTCGTGATCCTTCCAAGTCCAACTCTTGGCCCTGCACAGGAAAACCCCAAAAATCCCACTTCATGGGACTGAGCAGAAATGGAACAGTTGAACAGAGCCAGGAACAGACAAGGTGCACTGGCTCCAGGAGAACCAAGACGCCATTTAATTTACTACCAACCCTCCAGTACCTCACCCTACACAACAGGCATCAGGAACAGCAGGGACATCTTCCAAATAAACCAGAGTTTGACCCAGCCTGTTTACAGGCTGGCCATGTAAAGGATGACAGCCTGCCCCTTGTGTCCCAGGGCTGGATTTTAGCAGGGTTTAGATTCCCTCCAGACTCTGCCCCTACCTGGCCTTCACATCCTCAGCTGTGGAGTCTCCCTCGGCACGCTGCCCGGCGATCACCTCGGGAGCCATGGGGCTGCTGCTGGGACCACTGGGTGCTAGGAGACAACAGCAGGCTTGGTCAAGTCTCTGAGAACTATCAGCAAGGTCCTCAGGTGTTTGACAGCCAAGGAGAAAGCAGAACGAACACTTTCAGCAGGTTTTACATTCCTGTTCCCTACTGGAGCTGGGAGGGCACAATCCTGTTGGGATCACTCCCATATCCCTATTCCTACACTCTCCAAATTTGAGTATGGGGCTCTGTGGGACACCAGGGCTGTCTGGATCTTGAACCCAATGGCACTTTGTAACTTATTAAAGGTGTAAGAACCAGATCCTCATCTGCTGAAAGGAAATGGCTTCAACAGACACGTGTGGGTTTGTGTCAGCTGAGGATCTAAGCTGGGGTCTTAGGCAAACCCTTTGTCAGGAAAAGTCACGTTCCTGAGGAATTTTGTGTGGGTGACTCAAGGGAAGCCACGATTACCCTCAGAAATAAACCGTGGAAGAACTTTCAGAGGTATTTCTCACTCTGTACATGGGGCATCTGAACAAACCCCCAGCAAGAGAAATGCCTGCTCATGTTGCAGAAAGCATCCTTCCCCTGCTCCCATCCCAAGTGCAGGAAACAAACCTTGTAAGTTATGGCTTTTAGATATCACACTGTTAAGATAAGCATATTATACAGATAGGCCAAATAAAATTTCATTGTGGGGCTTTGTCATGGTTCCCAGCAGTCAGCAATCAGGGAGCAGGAAATAGCTGAAAGCTAGGATCACCATTAGCACAAGTGAAATTTTACAGTTTACTGGAAGGTACTGGTCGGGATGGGGCTTCACAAACTGGTGAGACTGGGAAGAACACAAATGCCCCTCCTGACAGGGAACAGAAGTACTTGAGGGCTTGGGTCCTTGATTTAGAGCCTTGGGTATCCATGGAAAGGAAAAGATGATTTTTCTAAGAGGGGGTAAATCTGCTGGTGGCCAGGTACCAGCACCATGCTCTATCACAGTTGCTGAACACAGTTTGTACCCAGACACCCATTTAAGACAGATTTCCAGGAAAAAAATCCTCTACCTGGAGGGCTTATCCGGTCACTGCTCTGCTGCCTCTGCAGGAACTCCTTGTAGCAGACGGAGCACATGCCGTTGGTGCGGGGGCTGCCATAGAAGCCGCAGCCCGTGGTACACAGCAGAGGCACCTGCGTCTGGTTGGTCTCCTGAGCCATCCTCGCTCCTCTCGGGCACCCAGCTACAGCCAGCAATCAAAAATAAACCCAGGACAGCTGTGAGGGCTGGAGCACTCGGGCATTGTGTGCTGCAGCTGATCAGGAAGGAGCACAAAGGATCCCAAGAGAGCCTGGTTCCTGTGCTGTGCACAACAACACAACCCCAGGCCCCCGAGCACTCGGGGCTCCTAAAATCCATGTCCTGGGGCCCTAAGCCACCCAGAGCTCAGCAGCCAGGAGCTGCCCAGAGCCAGACTGGAAGGCAACAGGAACTGGCTCCTGGCTCTCCCTCCTGCACCACGAGGCTCCCTGAACTCCCGGTGACACACGAGCACATCAGACCCGAACAATCCACTCTGCAGCAGTACAAAATGTGCCCCCACAGCACTAGTGATGGCCCCTGTGAACACCCACACCTCAAATGCCCAGTGCAGGCCCAGTCAGTCACATTCTGGTTTTCCTTTCGAGCCTGGTTTAGTTTTTTAATGCTCAGGAAGATGACGCAAGCAATGCAAAAAGAAGCCACTGACGCTCTGTTCTGACATACGTGGGTAAGGGGAATGCCAGCATGCTTAGGCTGGAAATAAGGTTTTCTTTCCTACAGTAAGATGAGATTCCAGAACACCTTCCCAGGGAAAACAGCTGACATGATGGAACCCAATTTTAAATTTAATCTTAATAACTTCTCTATGGATCACATGCAATTACCTCCAACCCCAGGAACTGGCCCCTTCCAGCCACACACGGTGTAGCATTTACAGGGCCAAACCCACCGCAGTGCTCCAAATGAGAACCATGAGGCACAAACAAAAACCACACACAATTCCAACGCGTGTGGACGTGGCTGCAGCCAGTCCAGTTCTGACACAGAACAAGGGGAGAGGATGTGTGCAGGACCATGGTGGGTGCGGGTGGCTCCAGCTCGGGCACAAAGCCACGGCGTTGGTAGCAGGGGCTGCCAGCAGTGCTGCCTTTGTGGGATGCACGAAGCACCCACCACCTCCCAGCCAGCTCTGCCGCTTCCCTTCCTGCTCCTACCAAACTTGCTTCACCGAGGGAATAAACAAGACAAACACGAAATCGTTACCCGGCCAGGAGCGCTCCCGTGGGACGGAACCGGAGCCCCTCTGGTTTATCCCTCCTCGTCCTCAGCGGGGGGATGCGGGTGTCGGCTCCGCACCCGGGGGTCCCTCGCAGAGCTCAGAGCAGCGCTCCCATGGCCACAGCGGGATCCTCCCGGCCCCAACCGGCCTCTCTCGGGCGCTCGCAGCCAGGGCAGCCCCGGAAAGCGGTGGATCCTCGGGGGTCCGGGCCGGCACCCGCTGCCACACGGCCGAGCCTTCGGCAGCTGCTGTGGATCGAGCGTCCCTGCAGGGAGAAGGGGCCGGGGCTCAGCCCTCCCCGAGCGCCGCACGGCCCGGCCGGACAGGCCGAGCCGCCGCCCCCGCCGTGCCCGGGCTGCCCGGGGCGGCCGGGACCCCCCTCCCGGCCGGGGAGAGACCCCCGCCCGCCCCTCCCGATGTGGGCCCGGCCCGCCGCTCCCGCCCCCCCGCCGCCGGGCCCCGCGCCCCGCTCCCCGCTCCCGGCCCGCGGCGCTAATCGAGGCCGAGGCTCCGCGGCCTGCGCGGAGCGGGAGCCCCGGGCCGGGCCCCGCTGGCCGGGCCCCACTCACCGGCGGCGGAGCAGCGCGGGCGGCCCCGGGCCGGGCCGGGCCGGCCCCGGGAGGCTCAGGCGGGCGGCGGGCACGGAGCGCTGCCGGGAAACATGGCGGGCGCGGGCCCCGAGCGCCTCCCCCGGGGAGGGCCCGGGACGGGGGGGACGGGACGGGGGGGACGCGGGGCCTGGGACGGGGCCGGGGGTGCGGAGGGAGCGGGGATAGGGCGGGGGGCTGCGACACCCCCGGTACGGGGCGGGGGCTGGGGGTGGGTGTGCTCCGGCAATGGGGAGGGGGCTGAGACCCCCCGGCTGTGAGAACAAGAGTGTAGGAGTGCTTAGGAATAGCGGGGAGGGCTGACACCTCCCTCCCTCCCCCGGCCATGGGACCGAGGCACAGGGAGGGGGCTGGGGTATTGGTGTGCCTCAGCAATACAGGCGAGGGTTGTGAGTCCCTGGTTATAGGGACTGCCATATACATATATATATGTCTTGACTGTACTGCCATATACATATATATATGTTTTGACTGTAGGGGAGGCAGCTCTGACCCCCTCGGCTGTGCGGGAGGGGTTAGAGATGTGCCCCGTCTACAGCTGAGGGGGCTGAGACCCTCATGCGAGTACATGGGGTGGGACACAGCCAGACTCCCCTATGGAGAAAGAGAGATCTGGAAGCCCCCACTGCAGGGGTCACAATCAGACCAGGCTGTAGGGAGGGGAGTGAGACCCCTGTGCCTTAAGCTATAGGGCATGAGAACAGGTATTGCATGGCTGGGACACTGCAGGGGCTTCAGCTGCCGGACATGGCTGTAAGTGCTGGGGGAGAGGGGGGACAGCACTCTGCTCACCCCATCCACAGGGGTGGGATGCAGCCAGCTCTGCCCCAGCGGATGGAGAGGGGCTGGGACCCCCGGCTTTGGGCTCTGGGGCTGTACATCATGCACAGGATGGGTGGGATGCTCCAGGGGCCTCCAGCTGGAAGGGGTTCCCAGCTACAAACTGTTCCTGCCGCTCTTCACCAAGCACTGCATGATGTGGGGGTTTATTCAACCAAAGCTTTGCTCGGCTGGCCCAGCTGAGTCATGGGGCCGATTCTCTTCTGAGCTCGTGTGTGCCCAGCCCTGCATCCAGGACTCCTCTCCGAGCCCGTGTGTCCGTGCCGGGGGTCCAGGACTCTCTCTCCTCCAAACCCATGCCGGGGGTCCAGGACTCTCTCTCTCTCCTCCAAATCCATGCCGGGGGTCCAGGACTCTCTCTCTCCTCCGAGCCCATGCCGGGGGTCCAGTCCTCCCCACTGCCATTGCCATGGTGCAGACCCCGCAGGAGAATACACCCACTCCCGGCTGTGCTGGGGCTGGGGAACACCGAGCAGCAAAACCCCCGGGAAGCCAAAGCCAAGCTCTCCCTGGGAATCTCCCCAACCACCCAGCCCAGGGGGGCACAGAGAGCTTTGCCCGGAGCTCCAGCGGGCTGGGGCGAGGTTCGGCCCGGTTCTGGTTTGAGGAGGGGCGCGGGCCGCACTCGGCTCTCGGGGTGCCCTTGGGGGAGCGCAAAGCTCCCAGCGGGGACAGGTTGGGACATTTCCCGTGGCAGCGACCCCGGGCACCTCGGGGCCGTGGCTGCGACCGCGCGGCCACCAGGTGGCACCAGGAACCCACGGACCGGGCGAGAGCACCCCGGGATGGAGGGGGATACAGGGATGGGGTGTACAGGTACCCCGGGATGGAGGGGGATACAGGGATGGGGTGTACAGGCACCCAGGGATGGAGGGGGATACAGGGATGGGGTGTACAGGCACTCAGGGATGGAGGGGGATACAGGGATGGGGTGTACAGGCACCCAAGGATGGAGGGGGATACAGGGATGGGGTGTACAGGTACCCAGGGATGGAGGGGGATACAGGGATGGGGTGTACAGGCACCCCGAGATGGAGGGGGATACAGGGATGGGGTGTACAGGCACTCAGGGATGGAGGGGGATACAGGGATGGGGTGTACAGGCACCCAAGGATGGAGGGGGATACAGGGATGGGGTGTACAGGTACCCAAGGATGGAGGGGGATACAGGGATGGGGTGTACAGGTACCTGGGGATGGGGGATACAGGGATGGGGTGTACAGGCACCCAGGGATGGGGGATACAGGGATGGGGTGTACAGGTACCCAGGGATGGGGGGATACAGGGATGGGGTGTACAGGTACTCAGGGATGGGGGGATATAGGGATGGGGTGTACAGGCACGCAGGGATGGAGGGGAATAAAGGGATGGGGTGTACAGGTACCCAGGGATCGGGGATGCACAGGTACCCAGTTATGGTGGGAGTACAAGGGCAGGGCGTACAGTGGGTGCAGGTACCTGGGTAAGGTGGATGCACAGGTACTCACAGGGAGTGGGCACACAAGTACCTGGGGAAGGTGAGAGCACAGGTACTCAGGAATGGTGAGCACACAGGTACTCAGGGACAGTGGGTGTGCAGGTATCCACAGAGGGGGATCATGCAGGTTCTTGTAGAGGACACACAGGTATTTGGGGATGGTGAATACACAGGTACCCTGGGAAGGTGTGTGCATGGGTAACCGAGGGTTGTGGGTGTAGAGGTGGAAGGTGAGGGCACACGTAACTCACACACCCACACCTGCAGCCTCTCAGGCTCACTCACTGCCTCCAGCCTCTCTCGCTGCCAGCCCCGTGCTCCAGCCAGCCCTGCAGGGGGGGTTCCTGGACCCTATTTTGTTAGTGAGGGTCCCTCAGCTAACAAGGCTCCCTTGGCTAAGGAGGGTCCCTTGGCTATTGCAGACCCCTGCCAGCTCCAGCCCAATGAGCCCCTGGCTCCTGGGGCTCCACCATGCACCCTCTGGTGCTGCTGTCCTGCTCCCCAGGCCTTTCAGCTTTGGGGATCAGGGCACGTTTTGGGGGGACAAAGCCCCAACAGCCTCGGCTGGGCAGGTGGAGCACGGGGGCTGCTCTCAGGGCAGTAGCAAGGGGACCGTGAGGTCCCTGACCCTGGGGGCTCTGAGATCCCACCTGTGGCTGGGGCAGGAGCTGGGGACACTGCTGGGGAGGCGGGGGCAGAGCCGGCAGGCCGGGCAGTGTGATATTAATACACATTTTCCCGTGATGCTCTGGCACAACTTTCAGAGCCAAAGCCGGAGGGAGTTTCTGGCTGACACAGCCTGGGTTTGTCCCTTCCCCACTCCACTCTCCCCCCAACCCCAAATCCACCGGCCCCCCACTCCCGTGATTCCCACAGCACCAGGACACGTTGCTGGAGCATCATTTCCATCTGTCCTTGAGCCGTGGGAGAGAAGAGCAGAGCTGCCTCCATCACCCCTGCCGGCATCAGCCCTCTCCACAGCATCTTCTCCGCCTGGGTTATCTAATGGCTGTGGCAGAGCCTTTAAATGTCACCCACTAAAGAGAGCACGACGGCGTCCGGGAAGGGAGGGGAGGCTGGGTGAGACAGGATGGCAGAAACAGGAGCAAAACAGTATCGATTTCCAGCCAATTATCACTGTTATCAAAGCAGAGCAATTAAAGGATGATGCCACATCGCCAATAGCCGGCTGGCCCTCCGAGGCGAGGCGCGGGTTCTCCGGCTCTGTCGAACATTCACAAATGCACAAACACATCCGAGCGCCTCGTTCCGTCTGTTCGTGTGTGTCCGTGCGTGCTCGGAGCACACGCGTGTGCTCACACACACACACAGGCACACACACACACGCAGGGGTCCTGAGCTCCGCGGCGGCTGCCGAGCTTGTTTTCCCCGTGGAGTTAATCTCCCCAGCCCGCTTCACTGCCTCGTTCTCCGTGCAGCCAAGATGTGTCTCCATCTGGCTCTCGCTGAGCCCGGGGAGCGTGCAGGGCGCTGGGGACGGCTGGCAAAGCGCTGCCCGGGGCTCTCGCCTGGCGAGCGGCTGGAGCTGCTGGAAGTCAGAGCATTTCTCCTCCCCAGGTCGTCTAAATGTTTTCTCTCCGTGTGCCCATCCCTCCTTCTCCCTCCTCCCCCAGGGCGCGGGGTCTGGCTCTGACCCTGCTGCACCCCAGGGATCCCCCAGGCTGCCAGCTGGGCACTCGCCCTACGCGTGTTCATGGCTTCATAGGCTTGTGCAGGATGGATGTTGAAGTCACACAACTACAAATTACACCGTCCCTGTCACTCGGTTTGTTCAGGGGAGACTCCTCGGGGGCTGCAGCTCCTGCCCAGGGGAGGCAGAGGGGCAGGGGCTGAGCTCTGCTCTGGGACAGGAACAGGAGCCCAGCAAGGGCTGGAGCTGTGTCAGGCCTTGGCATGGAGCTCAGGGAAAGGTTCTTCCCCCCGAGGGTGCTGGCACTGCCCAGGCTCCCCAGGGAATGGTCCCAAGGCTGCCAGAGCTGCAGGAGCCTTTGGACACTCTCAGGGATGCACAGAGGGGGGTTCTTGGGGGGCTGAGCAGGGACTGGAGTTGTACTGATGATCCTGGTTGGTCTTCTCTCACTCAGAATATTCCAGGATTTTATGATTCTGTGATTCCATCACTGATTGGTGGTGTTTGGGAGCAGCAAATATGCCAGCAGGGACAAGACCTCTGGTTCAAAATGCAGCCCAGAGCAGTAACAGGGGTTACACATGGACCACATGCTGTGTCACAGCACAGTGATCCAGCAGCACTGGCACAGGGTACCCCTGGATCCCTGGGAGTGTCTAAGGCAGGGCTGGACAAGGTTTGGAGGAACATGGGATAGAGGAAGGTGTCCCTGCCCATGGCAAGAGGTGGGACTGGATGATCTTTAATGTCCCTCCCAACCCAAGCCAGTCTGGGGTTACACAAACACCCACAGTGTCCAGCTTGAGACATGGCAGTGTGGTTCCAGTACTGGGGGTGGGGGGAGTCAAACCCACAGCTGGAGACAGTCCCTGGCTGGGCAGACCCCAAAGCCTCCCCTTCCAGCCTCCTTGTCCCCAAGGGCTGTGCTACCCACACCCAGTGGCACTGCTCGAGATCAGCATCTCCAGCAGCTACCCCAGCCACTTCCATCTCCCTCCAGATGCCTTCCTGAGCACCTGGGGAGGAAGGAAAACTGAGCTCTGGTCCTATTGCCTGGGAGGGAGTTTATATGGAAAACCACGGATGCTGACAATGGCAGGAGCCCTGTGCTCCTTGTCTGGCCTTGGCCACACTTCCCTGCAGCTCAGGAGCCCCATGCTGGCTCTCACCACTGAGAACTGCTGCTTCCCTGGGGAATGAGCAGGACCTGAGCCCTGAGCCCTGCCTGGTCTCTGGTCATCCACACTTCCCTGTCCCCTGGGTCCTGGCCGTGCACAGCTAACACATTAACCCAGTGCTGCACCAGCCCCCGGCCCCGCACTCCCTGCCTGTGTGACACATATCTGGGTGAGCAGAGAGGTGTAGGGGGGCATCAAATCCTTTTAAAAGGCTCAGTGGGTTAGAAACCCCCTTGCAATTACCACCTTCTCCTTGTCTGGCGCACACAAAGGACCCTCCAGGGCTCTGGGCATGTTCCTGACAAACCCGACACAGCCGCGGGGGCCGGGAGGAAGGGACACGCAGGAGCCTTTTCAGAATCTGCTATTTGGTTGCAAACTGCTTAATTTCCTGAACAAAATGATATTTTTGTTGTTGTTGTTGTTTTGATGGAAAGGACAGCACTTTTTTGGCATGGTACAATCCCAGGGCTATTCATCCGTCACCACAGCAACGAGCTCCATCAATGGCCATCCGAGATTGCGGATGATTAGAGACAACATGTAAAAGGTGGAAGATGCTGGGCACCTCGAAAACCTCATCTTCCCAAATGACTTGAATTATCCTCATTATTTCTCCCCGGCCAATTCTCTCCCCAGTCCGCAGGAGACGTCGCTGTTATATAAACACGGGAAGAGCCAAGTTATGAGAGCAGGTGGGTAAGAAGGGAATGGTCTCTTCTGGTGGGGGCTGACCTGGAAAGCTCATGACATGGATGAAACCCTCAGAGATGCTCAGGGAGTTATTCTGTGCCTGGGAGGGCCATGCAGGAGTGGGGCCACACTGCTGTCAGGGCAGTTGGGACATGGCTGAGCCTTTGGGAAGGGTGACCATGACCTCTGCTTTTCCCCAGTCCTGCAGGACCTCCTGCAACTCTTCCCTGAACTGAGAAATCCGTTCTGGGGACACAGTGAGGAGCTTTGTGTTGGTTTGCTCTTGCAGCACTTCAAGAACCCAGCCCATCACCACCACCAGTTTTTGGGGTAAACCAGAGAGAAAGAGGTCACTGGAGCCTGCAAAGGTGTGACATGTCCCAGCAGAGGGACTTCCTATGGTCACAGTGTCCTGAAACATGGCAGCCCTGAAACTTTAATGCCCACCTGCAATATTCATGGTGCTTTAGACAGCAACAAGGTGGGAATTGTGCAGAGCAGCCTGAATATTTCATGGGGGGCTCTGCACTGGGATTTTGGGCATGGTTTCCTCCACTGCCACCGCAGCCCCACCCTGCCATGGAGTCTGAGCTCTCCAGTGTGGAGGAAGAGTGATGACATGTGATTTGCAGCCAAAGAGTCCCTCAAAAATAATCAATGTATGTTTTGGCCCCTGCCCAGGGTGAGTGGAGAGATTGTGTCCTTTTGGACATCACTCTGCTCTGGGGTGATCAGGAGACCTTGGTGCCAGGTATTGGTCTCCAGAGTGACCTCCCAAACTGGTTTTGGTGGATGTCCCCCACTCTGAGTCCCAAAGCAACACAGAGGAGCCTCAAGTGCCCACCTTGGCTGGGCTGTCCTGGTGAGGGACAGGGACAGCAGTTGTCCCTTCTCTGGCTGTTGCAGGCTTGTTCCCTTGCTAGAGGTCCTTGTCCCTGGGCCGTGCAGAGGCGTGGGAGGTGATGGTCACACAGGTGGCTGGGATCCAGGTCAGCTCTCCATTGGGACATCCCCACTGTGAGCCAGGTGCTCACAGCCAGCATTACTCAGGATCCTGAACTGTATCGACCCAGGATGGCAAAAGGTCCCCAGAGCAGTGACACTGCAGTGGTGGGGGAGGTGATGGTGAGAACATCAGTGATCTCTGCAGATGGTGAGAACATCAGGGGAGAGCAGCCCCCCCAGCCCCTCTCTGGCCCCTTGGCTGGTGCCCTTGCTGAGCACTCCCTGCCCGCCCTGCAGCAGCTTTGGGGGGTCCTGGGCAGTGGCTGCCTCTGAGGTCCCCTTAGATGGAGCCCCAAGGACAGCAGAACCCACCACAGCAGGGACAGGGCTCAAGCACCCTCTTGGTTCCAGTGATGTCTCAGAGCCACCACCTCTGCAGAGCTCATCATGGTGCATGTCCCCTCCTCACTCTGTGCCTCAGTTTCCCCTCTGTATCCTGGCCACGAGTCTTCTGTTTGGGGTATTTTCCAGAACCTCAGGCAAGACAATGAGGTATCAGTGGGCTCCTGACTCCATCCAGGGACAGAGCCCAGCTCTGAGAACACCGATGGGAAGGGTGACCAGTGCCTATCCTTCTCTTCATCCAATGGAGCAGCACAAGGATGCAGAGTGTGGGGGCTTCCCCTGGGCTCAGCACTAGGCAGGATCAGTTTTGTTCCCCTTCTGGAAGGATGTTGGGGATCCTTGGAGCAGGGGACTAGGGACTGCTGTCACTGGTGCTGAATGGCTCCTGGGGTACAGGGACATGAGGGCCAGCTCTGCTCAGTGTGGGAAGGTGGCTGTCCTTAGGGCAGTGGTTGTTCCTGGAGAGCAAACCCTGCATGGTTTTGACCTCCTTTTCTGCAGGAGCCAGCTTGCTGTCCCCAAGTGTCATATGTAAGATGCTGGTACCTCTGTTCTGGGACATTTGTGCTGCTCAGGGGTTCCATGTGCTGGCTCCTGGTTTGGGTTCCTCCCTCCTTCAGTCCCTACCGTGTCCCAGGTCCCCCTGCTTAGGGAGCACCACTTGGCCAGGACATGCACCCCAAATCCCACCTGCCCCCAGCTCCCCATGTTCCCCTTTGGGTCCCATCTGCTCCCCAGCAACGCCAGCACCTCAGGGCAGGGGAGGAACGGGCAAAACCACAGCAGGGATTTTGCAGGAAGCCGTGGCTCTGACCAGGCTCGATTGGAGCCGATAATTAACAACAAGAGAAGGTCGATAAGGGAAGCGGCTGTGCTGCAGCCAGGGACAGGGGCTGGGCTGGGGCCCCTCCTGCCACTCAGGGGGCTCATGGAGCCCCTCTCTGGCACCCTCTGCCCCCTCAGTGCTGTGTCTGCTCACATCCCTCACTCTCACAGCAGGAGGATGGGAGATGCACACGTAAGGGCTTGGCCAGCTCCCCAGGGGAACCAGCTCCCCACCAGGCTGGGGGTGACAGCAGGAGGACCCCCCCCGCGACCCCGCAGACCCCGGGCCACACAGGCAACGGAGCCGGAGCGACGCTGCAGGTCAGGGAGCCGCGGGGTGGGAGAAGGAGTTAATTCCTACACCGAAAAGCTCTTTGCCGGCATCTCGTCTCTAATGGAAGAGTCATGTCGGATTAGCGGGCGGGCGCGAGGCGCCGAGCGAGGCCCGGGCTGCCGGGCCGGCCCCGGGGACAGCGGCGCAGCCATGCGGAATGGCAGATCTGGGCCACTGTGCCAGCGCCGCCGGGGCCCGCAGCCGCACGGCCAAGGACGGGCGCGGGAGCGGCCCGGCAGCTCCGCGCGGGTCCCGGCCCCGCTCAGCGCCCGCTCCTGCTGCCCGGGGATGCTTCTCCTCCCTTCCCAGCCGGCCCCGGGCCCCGGCGGCTCCGCGGCCGCTGCAATCCAATCGCCGAGGGCGAGCGGTGCCCGGGCGATGGAAAAGTGGGTCAGGCACATTGGACACCATGTGCTCCTCCTCTTCTTTCACACTCCTTATCGCAGAGCCGATGGTAAATAAACCAGCCCGTCTCCCCAGCAACCCAGGCGGGCGCTGGGCTGTGCCGGGAGCGGAGTCCAAGGTGAGCCACGGTGGCAGCCATGGCAGCCAGCTGGGAGCCAGCAGCGAGCAGGAACCCCCAGCCCACGGGCACAGAGCCAGGGCAGGGTCTGCCCGGCGGCCAGGGAGCACCATCCCGGGCTGGTGGGCTGGCAAAGGTGGGGAAGGCCCATTCTGGGTGTGATGCTGCCTCTGCAAAGGGCACTGAGTTCTCCTGAGCCGTTCATTGGTTCTGGCAGAGTCCAAGATGGAAAAAACTCTAGGAAATGGGAATAACTGTGACCAGGAAGCACAGTGAGGTATTTGACACACCTTGTCTCCCTTGAGATCTGTCAGCAGGAGCAATGGCTGAGAACATCAGAGCATCCCTGACCCACTGACCTGTAAAAACGAGGCATCTCAGAGGGGCCCCACCTGTATCATCCCACTGAGCATCCCCCTCCTCAGGTAACCCCAGTGGCTCCCCTGAGGCAGGGCTGGGTTGCTGCCATCCCCCTTTCATCTGCTTAAATGAAGCAGAGCCCTTTGTTTTCTCCTTTCATATTATTTAATTCTCCTCTCCTCACTTGCACTGCAGGGGCAGTGGCTAAGCCCAGGGCTTTGCTAAGCCGGGATCGTATTAAAAGAACAGAGAGGAAGAGAGTTTCTGGTGCTAAGCTGCTTGTGGTAACAAAGATGGATTTAAGGAAACTGCTCCCATAGCGATATTATTGCCCAAAAGCACCCAATCCCAAGGGAAAACAGCTGGGATACAGGGAAAGGCCCTGGGAGGTTCCTGCTGGGATGCACAGCAGCAGCACTGGCACTGCAGGGCTGGGGGTCTCGTGTGGGGCCATCAGGTGAAGCCCCCCGAGGCCACCCACAGCTGGAGCTGGGACCCATAACCAGCGGGAGCACCTCAGGCAGGGCTGGCCCTGCCCCTCGCTGCTGGGCAGCGGTGGGTGGCTCACCTGGGCTTTGCTGTATTAAAAGCTAAGCCCTCTGGCACGGCTTTTTCCAGAGCAGCAGCCAAAAAGGTGCTTACGGGGCCAAGGCGGGCGCCTGCCAAGCCCTAATTAGGGCCGCTCAGCGGAGCAGGCGCTAATGCGCCACCTTTCCCCTCTGGGAAGCGGGTTTAGCGCACCGTGATCGCCTCGGGGATGCGAGTGCTGGGCGGGGGGTGTTTGGTGAGAGGGAAAAAAAACCCCCTTCCTTCCCAAAATTGCACAAGACCGGGAGCTGCCAAGCCTTCCTGCGCTACCAGTGCTTGGCATCCCCGAAACAGCGGGATGAGAAGTGAGCAGAGCCCGGGCACGGGGCGGGCCAGCAGCAGATTTCTGAGCACTTTCCTCTTCCCTGCTCTTTACCTCGCCTTCTCTCTGCATTAACATGTTAACTTTGGCCAAGAGCTTTTCCCACTGACCTACTGATCTTTCCTATTTCGGTCCCTGGAATTAAGGGATTGCTGGGCTTAACTTGCACTAAAGCCTCCAGATCGGCTCTGGAACGGGACGCCCAGGTAGGGGCAGCACGGGCAGCCCGGAGCACCGGGGGCAGGAGGAGGGAGCCCAGCGGTGTCCAATGCTCCAGCCTGGATGGGACAGGGCAGCACCCCACTCCCGAGCAGCTCAGGTGCTGTCAGCTCTGCTCCTGCTCCTCCCGTTCTCCTTTGGACCCACTGTGGTCAGGGCTGGGCTCCCACACAGGTGATGGGGAGGGTGGGATGCCCAGAGCCCCCAGCAGGGATGAACTGGTGCTCTGGGGACCAGGCTCTGTCCTGGCAGCAGGGATACCGCCGAGGGGCTGTGCAGCTTCCAAGCCCCTTCCCCAGGGAGCAGCTGTTTCCATGGCAGAGCCCTGAGTGGGCAGCCAGGACAGGACCTTGACCAGCACCATTTTCCTGCCACCAGCCCCAGCCTGGGGTCCCCCAGCTGAGCCCTGGAGGGAGGATGCTGCCGGCACCCAATGAGCACCTGCCTGCACATCCTGCCACATCCTCTGCCTGCCCCACAGGGTGATGCCCCAGTGGCACCAGCCCCCAGAGTCTCACTGTTGATGGCAAAGACTGGGCCACCATCTTTGTGGCCCTGAGCCTATTTTTACATAATATATCTACAATATTCCAATTTGAGGGCAAAATAAAATTTCCAAATACACTCACCCCAGACTGGAGGTTTCCCTCAAAGGCAGGTGGCTTTTCCACCTGGAGGGACTATCCCACGCCCCTGCCCCAGCCCTAGGGGCCGTGTCACTGCCAAGTGCCCCCAGCTGCCCCAGGACCCCCGTGCTCGCTGCCGGGCGCAGGAGAAGCAGCATCACATGAAACTCAGCAATTTTGTGGCTGGGAAGTTCAAAAAGATGGAGGTGAAGGAGGGGCTGGGGGGGGGCAGGAACAACCCAGCTTTGAAGGTGCCTGGAGATTAACTCAAGGCCATGGTTGAGTCTCGGAGACTTTTACAGCAAAACCTCATTAAGGCAGGAGCGGGGGGAACGGGGGGAGTCAGGAAATCTTCTAAGCAGGAGGAAAAATGTTTGATTCAGCAGAAACAAGTGGGAAAAAAGCCCCCTTGAGTCCCCCCACTCCGCTTTTATCTCTCCCGGGGGGATCGGGGCGGAATATGAAATCTGCCCCTTTCCTCTTTCCTGTTTATCTCCTAATTATTACGCTGGAGATTCGGCAGCGCCGCGCGGTGCCCGGGACAGGCTGAGCGGAGGCTGCCCCGCCCGAGCCGGGGGCGAGGCCGGGGGGAGCTGCCCGGGGAGCCCCCTGCCCCCCACGCTGCCGGGCTGGGCCCCCGGGGCACCAGGGCCCCTTCAAGGGGCATCATTTGTGCAGCGAGGTGAGTCAGGGCTCTGCGGTCTGAGCCTTTGCTCCCTCCCCGGGGACCACAGAGCCCAGTGGGGCGAGCAGGGGGGTGGGCTCGGCCAAGGGCCAGGGTAACCAGGGAAAAAGGGAGCAAAGACCCCACAGGGCTGGTGCTGCAGCCACCCACAGTCACCCAACACTGCGGCCCACTGACCTACTTGGAGCATCACTGCAGCACGGGAGTGCGGGATGGGGATGGAGACAGGAACAGGGATGGGGATGGGGACAGGGATGGGGATGGAGACAGGGACAGGGATGGGGATGGGGACAGGGACAGGGATGGGGATGGGGACAGGGATGGGGATGGAGACAGGAACAGGGATGGGGATGGGGACAGGGACAGGGATGGGGATGGGGACAGGGACAGGGATGGGGATGGGGACAGGGATGGGGATGGAGACAGGAACAGGGATGGGGATGGGGACAGGGATGGGGATGGAGACAGGGACAGGGATGGGGATGGGGACAGGGACAGGGATGGGGATGGGGACAGGGACAGGAATGAGGGTGCAGATGGGCAGGGATGCAGGAAGAGACAGGGATGCAAACAGTAATGGGGATGCAGGCAGGGATGGGGATGTAGGAAATGATGGGGATGCAGGAAGTGGTGGGGGTGCAAAGAGGAAAGGAGATGCAGGCAGGGATGGGGATGAAGGCACGGACAGGGATGCAGGCAGGGATGGGGATTCAGGCACAGGCAGGGATGCAGGCACAGGCAGGGATGCAGGCACAGACAGGGATGTAGGCAGGGATGGGGATGCAGGCACAGACAGGGATGCAGGCAGGGATGGGGATGCAGGCACAGACAGGGATGGGGATGCAGGCACAGAAAGGGATGCAGGCACAGACAGGGATGCAGGCACAGACAGGGATGGGGATGCAGGCACAGAAAGGGATGCAGGCACAGACAGGGATGCCGTGCTCCACCACAGCTGACACCCACAGCCACTGCCCGGGGCACAGTGGGGTCCAGCCCGGCCATGGTTCCCCTCCCCCCAGCCCCTAACGAAGGCTCAGCAATCACTAATTGCTTGGGACACCCCTCAGGGTGCAGGAGGAGACAGAATGTTCCTCCCCGGCAGCTCTGCTAGCCACGGCTCCAATTAGCCTCGTTATCCTGCGTCGCTGCTGATTAGGGGCCAGGTAATTGCCGCGGCGTTGGGTGTCCCTTAGAGCCACATGGCAGCAGCTATTGCATAAGCACCGGGCAGGCGTTAAGCGAGCCGTGAGCGGGTCAGACATCCTGGGAGCTCCGGTTACACCCGGCCCTGCTGCCCCCCAGCCTCGGGCGGTGACAGGGACAGCCCCGCACGGGCTGTAGGACTCAGGGCTGCTCCCCACTGCTGCCTCAGTTTCCCTCTTCTCCGTGCTCTGCTTTGCACTCACAGTGTGCCCGAATGACACCCACCCTGCAGCCAAGGCCCCATGACCCCACAGCCCTTGAACACCACAGCCCCACGGCCCCACAGCCCCATGCCATGGCCCCTGAACACCACAGCCCCACACCACAGCCCTACAGCCCCATGGCCCCACACCACAGCCATTTTCCATGGCCCCATTACCCCTGGCCCCACAGCCCCATGCCCCAGCCCGTGCCAGCCTTTACCTAAGCAGCACCAAGGTACAGTGACTCACAGCTCTGCAGCAGGGCCACGTGCCCAGCACCATCCCTGATCCCACTGGCTGCCAGGACTGGCACAGCTGGCAAAGCCACATCTCATCCCGTGGTCTGAGGGCGCTGCCCTGTTTGGTTTGGCACAGCTCAGGGATCCTCATCCTGCACCACCGAGGCACTTCAGCAGTGGGGTTGGGAGGAAGGGTGACAGTGACACCGTGGAGGGGACACAGCAGTGGGACCCAGCCCCTGAGCAGGGAGTTCCCCCTTGTATCACCCCCACAGCCTGGGGGACATAATCAGGCTCAGAGGTTGCAGGTGCTGCTGAACCCCCCATCCAGCCCTAGGACTGGGGAACAGGATCCCCATCCAGCCCTAGGACTGGGGAACAGGATCCCCATCCAGCCCTAGGACTGGGGAATGGGATCCCCATCCAGCCCTGGGATGGGGGAACAGGGCCCCATCCAGCCCTAGGACTGGGGAACAGGATCCCCATCCAGCCCTAGGATGGGGGAACAGGATCCCCATCCAGCCCTGGGACTGGGGAACAGGGCCCCCATCCAGCAGGGGGCTGAGGGACAGGACTCCTGCCCAGTGCTGAGGCTGGGGGCTGCCATGGGGGCACATCCCCATGCCAGCACCTCAGGATGGGATGTGGGGACACCAACGCTGCGGCCCCTGGCAGTGGGTTCACCCTGTGACCCACTCCCTGCCAGGCAGACCAGCCATTCCGGACGGGAAACTGAGTCACGGCAGGAGTCTGGCAGTGCCCCGGCAGTGCCCCTGGCAGGGAGCCCGGGCACAGACACCGCGGGTCCGGCTGTGCCAGCCCGGGGCTCGCCGGGCTCGGGGCTGCTCTCACAGCCCTGGCGGTGGTCCCCAGCCGGGGCGAGGGGCTCTGGGTGTGGGACGGGCGATGCTGGCAGGAGGTTCCCCTCTGGCTGGGTGGGGCACGAGGGAGAGCAAACAGTGATTAAGGCGCGATGGTGTCATCCGGAATTCCTGCTCACCTCCGGGCCAGCCGGGGGCCGGCTGGGCTAATCCTGGCTCAGAGCCGTGCCAGCAGTGGCCACTTCAGTGCTGCCACAGGTTGGCAGGGCCCCACTGTCTGCGCTGGCCCTGATCACAAAGATTTGGCAGCAAGGCTGGGCCAGGAGGAGAAGTGGATGGCAGCAAGTGTCAGTTTTTGGTTATTTTATCTCTTCCTGGTGGCCTTTTCCTTCCTCTGCCACTGGTGCCACCCGTGCTGGGCTGGATCCAGCCCTGCTGGACCTGTCCCCCAGCATTGCCCCAGCAGGTGCAGCTCCTGGCACCCAGTCCAGGCCTGGCACCACCCAGGAACCAAGGGCAGCTCTGGCCCTCCTGCCCCACTGCTCCCCATCGCCAGGAGCAGCACTAGTGGACACTGGGGTGAGGGTCTGTGCACCAGCCAGCTGTGAACAGAGCTGCACCAGCTCCTGTCACAGCCTGGGGAGGGGGAGAGGATTTTTAGGGGATGTTTTGTGACCTCCATCACTGCCACAGCAGAAACAGCCTGGTCAAGGCCACTCCTCCCTTAGGAACAAGTATTCCAGAGGCTCAGCCATCAGTGAACTGGCTCCACCTCGCTCTGGCTTTCCTAGGACCAGGACCCCTATTTAAAACCAACCAAGTGGTGAGACCCCACTCACGAGGTAAAGGGGTAAAGAGGCTCTGATAGAGCCTCTCCACCTCCACCCTTGCAGCCCCAAAACCGTGGGGTTGAGTCCCAGACCTGCAGCACCCAGCACATGCCCAGGGAAGCCTGCAGCATCTCCTTCTCCCCCAGGCCTTTCCCCGGGCCGTTCCCGAACCCGCCGGTGCCGCACACGAAGGGTTAAGGGGACGGCGTCGGGAGCGGGTGCGTGGATGGGTGCGTGGGTCCCGCGTTGCTCACGGCAGGTGTGGTGCCGCTTATGTAACCTCATACTTCTGGGTTGCGCTGAGCACTCGGGGAGTATTTTCGCTCTCGCTCTGGCGCGATTCAGTCACGACTGTCCCAACAGCAGCAATCGGCGACCGCCTTTTGGGAGGGGCGATTTCGCCGGGGCCGGACCCTGCGTGCCACGAAGAGTCACTGCGCTGCTCCCGGTCTCAGTTTCCCCATCTGAAATGGGGCTAATGAGGGTGACCTGCTTCGGGCAGCTCCCGTGACCCCGGGGGACGGCAGCGGCACCGGGGCCGCTCGGGATGCGCACCGGGTGGGATCTCTGCCTCATCCGGGGCTGCGCTCGCACGAGCCGTGCTGGGAGCGCAGCCTGCGAACAGCGAGGGGAGACGTCGCCCCGCGACCCGTCTGCGTGCCCATCCATGCGGAGGAGGCAGGAAAGCCGCGAGGAAGGAGAGAATCCGACCGGCGAGAGCAGCGAACCCGTTCCCAATCGCCATCAGCCAAATCATGTCAGACAGCAGCACTGGAGCGCGCTGGGCTCGGCCCCTCCGCCCCCCGCACCTCCCGCCCCCCAGCCCGGGCCCCCTCCCCGCCGCAGCCGCTCCCGCGCCGGAGCACAGCACAAAGTGTCACCACGGCTCAGCCCCAGGTCCCTGTCCCACTGCCACCCGCCAGTGCCAGAGCAGGGGGACAGTTCCAGGAACAGCAGGGGAACCTGCCAGCGGCCCAGCAGCTTCTCTGCACCCCCAGCTCAGCGTTTGGGATGGATGTGGGTTGAAATTGCCCCCTTCAGCTGCGATTAAATTGGTTTGATTTGAGTGTTTGGGGGTCGAGGTGTCCCCTCAGGGCCCAGCTGCGAGGGCAGGAGGCCATCCAGGGAGGAGGCAGTGATGCCATGTGCAGTGATGGTGATGGTGGCTGCATCTGTGCCTCTGGTGGATGTTGTCTCCACATCCATGGCTGATGTGGCTGTGCCATGCTTGTGGCCAAGAGTGGATGCCATGCTCATGGCAGGTGCCACACTCATGCTCATGGCAGGTGCCACATCCATGCCTGTGGTGATGCCAGGTCCACACCCATGGTGGATGGCAGCTCCATGTCTACAGTGGGAGTGGTGCTCATGCCTATGGCAGATGCCTTCTCTACACCATGTCTCCAGGCCAGTGCCACTGTCCTCGGGCACCTCTGGGCACTGCTGAGCACTGACCTGAGCCCTGGCCCAGTGTTACCAGGACCAACTGCCTCCACCCCTGTGATGTGGCACCAGGGAGAACTCTGGTGACCTGGTGCACCTCAAACCCCAGCCAGGGGACTTTGCCCCATGCCACCTCGGGCTCTGCATGGCAAGGTCACGTTGTGTTGTCCAAAGCCACAACCTCTCTGCATGTCTTAGGCAGAGTGTTCAAGTGTCCCTTTATCCAGGGTACAACCCTGGGCCCCAAAACCACCTGTGTGTATCCCAGCATGAAGGACAGGCTGGCAATGCCTCCCTGCCACCTTCAAAGCTTCCTGCTATTTCCATTCCCGGCACCATTCCTGATCCGCAGGTCTCCCAGGTGGGATGTGCCCCCTCAGCATCTGCACCCTGGCACGGACACACCGGGCACGGGGGTCCCCGTGCTCCCCACACCCCCAGTGCCGGGTGCTGCCCCTTCGGCAGAGCCTCCCCGCCCTGTCCTGTCCTGACGGGGTTTTTTGGGGTCCCTGCGCCGAGCGGGGTCCCTGTCGGGGATAGCGGGGCTGCACGGGAGCGAAGTGAAGCAAGGGAGCAGTGATTCAGCGGGACACGCAGCCGGCCCCGTGCCTGGGCGAGCCGGGGCAGGACGGGCAGCGGCACGGCCCTCTCGGGGGCGGGCAGCCCCGGGGGCAGCTCCGAGCGCCCCGCGGCCACGGCCGGGCAGGGGGCGCGCAGACCCCGGCCCCGGGGAGGCGCTGGCAGCGCCCGCGCAGCGCCGAGCACCGGGCGGCGGAGCGGCGGGGATGGGGATGGAGCAGGAGGAGGAGGAGGACGAAGGGCAGGAGGTGGGGCTGGAAGTGAAACCGATTGGGGGGGGCGGGGCGGGCTCGTCATGTGAACGGCCGCATGCTCGGGCAGAAGTGGGTCACGGCGCGGCGGAGGGGCAGGTGCCAGAGCCGCCCGGTGCCGCCCGGTGCTTCCCGGTGCCGCCCGGTGCCTCCCGGTGCCGCCGCTCCCCGCCGCGCCCCGCGCCGCTCCGGACCCCCGCGCCGCCCCATGCGCCCCCCGGCGCCCTGACCGCGGCGGACACGATGCGAGGTGGGTCCGGGGGGCCGGGGGCTGCGGGGGGCAGCGGCAGAAGTTGGTCCCGGTGGGGATCGGGGGAGATCCGCATCAGCCTGGCGGAGGGGGACGGGGAGGACCCGACGTCAGCCAGGACGGGGATCGGGGGACCCGCATCTGCCCCGCCGGTGAAGGGACGGGGGGACTCGGTGTGAGCCCGGATAGTGACAAGGGGAACCCGCATCAGTTTTGTTGGAGGGGGACGAGGGGTTCTGTGTGAGCCCCGCGGAAGGGATGGGAAGGACCCCGCACCAGCCCCGCTGGGGACACGGGGAGACCCGCATCAGCCTCGCTGGAACGGGACGAGGGGGGCCCGCACCAGCCCCGCGGAGGGGAACAAGGGGGGAGCCCGCACCAGCCCCGCCGGGGCCGCTCCGCCTTCTCCAGCTCCCCCTTCGTTAGGAATAAAATTCTTGTTTATTTTGCTTTGCTTTCCGACGCCGGCTTAGACGCACTCTTAAGCTTTTCCCCGCACTAAACCCCTTAATCTCCTCTTCAATATGTTGCTCCCACCAGGGCTGGATTTATTGTAGTTTTTTCCTCCTTTTCCCCCTCCCCACGGCGTGGGGGGCAGTTTGGGAGGCTCCTGCAGGGACGGGCAAAGGATTAGGCGCAATTTTGGGTGCCCCCTGTCCAGGGCAGGGGTGAGTTGTGCCAGCACCTGCCCGGGTTTTTTACCCGTTACCAAAGGCAATTCCTACTTTTCACCCCTCTGCTTTGCCAAGCAGGCGGTGGGGAGGAGGAGGATGGAGGGAGGAAGGCTGCAGCGGGACAATCCAGCGGGGCCTGCTGATGGTGACGCAGCGGTGGCCGGACTCAGCTCTGTTCCCAGCACCGCTGCACCCTGGGCTGGGATTTTCATCCTCCTTTAAATTATTTTTCCATCATCCCCTGCCTTTCCCGAGCCCCTCGCCCTGCCAGGATTCCTTCGAGCCCCTCCATAGGTGTGTTTTGGGGGGTGCACGTCTTAGGTGCATTTTGGAGTGTGGGTACCAGGACGTTCATCTCGAGCTCCTCAAATCCTGCTTCCTCCCTGCGCCGCGGGTGCTGCGGCTCTGCCCCCGCCGCACTCTTGTGTAACGGTGGGGCCGGGGTGGGTGAGGAGGGCGAGGCAAGACCCTCACATCCCCTTCGTGCCCCTCGACATCCTACGTTTTCACCTTTATTGGGACGGAGGGAAGCATTAATGCCTGTCTAATTACGAACACGCCTGGCTCTTACGTAGCACTTACATAGCCAGCACCGGCTTAATTAGCAACTGGGCGAACTTTTCATTTTTTAAAAATATTTTTCCTTTTCCCCCTGAATTGCTGGAGTTGACCCTAATTTAGGGCCAAACCCTCCTGATATCCCACTATTCCCCCCAGTCGGGCGTTTGTTTCCCGCAGTCCTGCGTCCTCATCTCTCTCGAAGCCCAAATGCCGCATGGCGACGCCAAATTGATTCAATCTCCATTTTCCTTCCCAAAACCACCACCGCTCTGCCCCATTTCCCCGGGGGCCACAGCAGCTCCTCTCTCCTGTCCTTCCCTGCGCCGCGGCTGCGCCGGGGCCGGGGAAGAGGCTTTGCCTTGTATAATCCTATACGGTTTCCAGCCCTCCTGCTCACTTGTTTTGCAAGCAGCGTGGCGAGGAGCGTGCGGTGGCTCGGCAGCCTTTGCGACTTGTCCTAGTGACCTAGATCTGTCATTGGAAAAATCAGAGAGGGCGGAGGAGGAGCTTCCCTGCCCGTTTCGGCGGCGTGCACACGCTGGCGCGGCCGAGGGCGGACGGCACCCACCGGCCTCCCGCACGACGGCTGCGCCCGTCCCGGTCCCCAGCGCGGGGATACCCGTGCCTGGCTCTTCCCAAAAAACAACCCTGGAGGAGAAAGCTGTCTGCTGGTTTTATGGGATCTTGAGGGGTCCTGATGGGATTTGGGATCCCCCACCCTGATTACCCCAGGAACAGTCAGCACCTGGAGAGGATAGAGCAGTGGTGGGGGGCTGGTGGTCGCTGTCCCCAGCCCGACGTCCCTGTCCCTGCTCCCTGTCACGTTTAACTTTGAACTCGCAGCGGCTATTTAAGGAGCGGCTAATGTCTAAATCAGCCCGGTTTATCGGATGTGGTGAGCAGAGCTGCTCTCCTGCCTTTTTTTAGCCCCAGGGAGATAATTCCCCCCGGTTTAGCAGCAGTGCCGGAGGGGTTCTCCCACCGCAGCCCGATTTGTCCCCACCCCGGGCTGGCAGGTCCCCCTCCCCGCTGCCTCACCTTTGCCACCCTTCTGCAGCAGGCAAAGTGCAAAGGGCTGCGTCCTGCCGGCGGGGCTGGCCTTGGCACGGAGCTGCGTGGCACGGGAGCTGCGGAACCGGAGCTGCTGAACCGGAGCAGCCCGGGTGGGAGCCGGGCGGTCCCGGGGGAGCCACATCGCCCGTCCGGCGCTGCGATCCCCCTGTTGGGGGCACACACTGCACCACGGGACAGGGAAAAACAGCACTTTGCTGGGGACTGGGGAGAATGCAAAACCTCCGTTCGCGTGCCTGCAAGGGAAGGTGGCCAGGGGTTGCCCCAGGGCAGGGTAAGAGCAGCTCAGCGCTGTTTTGGCCCAAAGTTTCCAGGAAATATTTGCTAATCAATTAGGAAAGCAGTTCCCCCTCCAGCATCTCAGCCCGGCCACGGGGCCATGGTTGTGTCATCTAAATTTTCCCTACTGCCCACTTGGCGCCGGTGCTGGAGCCGGGGCTGTGAACACCCGGCATGGGGCTGGCTTTTTTGGGGTTCCCGGGGTGCATGGATGAGGATGGGATTTTTTGCCTGGGTGCTGGGAGACCCTGAGGCGCTGCAGCACTGGAGGCTGTTTAAAGCCAACAGCAGATGTAAAGGGGTGATAACTCCCTTTATTTCCTTATTATTCCTACCCCAGCAGCAAAACACAACTGTGGATGGTGCCTGCGGGAAAGCACAGCCACTCCCGGGTCTGGAGGTTGCTGCAGGGGATGCAAGAGTAGAGCCAGGGTTTAGGGCAGGAATGGGGGTCCCTGCATGTCCCTGTGGGTCCCTGCATGTCCCTGTGGGTCCTTGCATGTCCCTGTGCAGCCTGGACTCATCCTCCACTCCCTGCTCTGGGTGGACCAGGGGGATGCTGAGTCCCCCTGGAAGGGGAGATGTGATGGAGTGCCCTGGCTGGGGCGGGGGGGCCCGGGGGGGCTGCAGGGCTGCTGCAATTACCAGGGGTGCCTGTCCTGTGGCATCGATCAAGCCTGGTAGAGGGATGGGGCACGGACCTGCTTTCCCAGCAGGTTCACTGGGTAATGAGCCAGGGCACTGGGGAAGCACCAGGAGGTATTTGGGGCAGGGATGGCCCCAGAGGAGCCACCTCTGAAATATTCAGAGCTGAGATGTTCACCCCACTACCTCCGGCAAGGACAGCATCGCCTCACATGGACCCCCAGGGGAAGGGGTGGCCATACTCTGTCCCTGTGCGGTGACAGCTGTGCAGGCTTGTCCCGGGAAACTGTTCAGGGATCTGCCAGTGCACCCCAAAACACACAAATCCTCACCCCACAGCCAGTTATGCTGATGGGAGGGGAGCAGCTCCAAAAAGCCTCCAGCAGCAGTGGGGTCACAGCACGTCCCAAGGCTCAGTGGGGTGCTGAGGGTTTTGGGGTGATTCCCCAAAAGCAGTGAGATCATACGGCCGAGGGAAGGGATGGGGGGAGGAGAAGGAGGATGGGGCCACCATCCTCCCCCCACCACAGAGGGGGGGTCCGGCCCCCCGCGGCTGCACCCTGCAGGGCCTGCCTTGTTTTGTTTTGGGGTGCAAGAGATGCCCGCCCTTGGGGCGGAGGCGATGGAGAGGAGGGTGTGCCGGCGTGGCGTGGCACCGAGGCCGATTCCTGCTCCGGGGAGGGCGGATCTGCCTCTGCCGAAACCACCGGAGCCTCCAGCGTGGTCTGGGCTGGGGGGGACACACGGCTGGGTCTGGGGAGTGACCAGCGACCTGGGCACTGTGCAGAGACAGACCTATGTCCCTCACCTGCAGCTCAGGGTGCCAAATGCGTGTCCCCCGCTGGAGGCATCACCCCAAAACGCCCCCAAATCCCCGCTCCCGGTGGCGGGAGGTCGGGGTGCCTCCCTGAGCAGCAGCGCGGTGCCGGAGCGTTTGCGGGCCCGGAAGGGTTAACGTTACACAGGCCGTGGTTACACAAGCGCGCGTGGCCACGGGCAGAAAGTGTGTCAGTGGGACAGGATGGCTCCGAGCGCGGGGCCAGCGCAGCCGCCGCTCCGGGGGCCATCGCCCCGCACGGCCGGACCCGCGGCCGGACCGGCCCACAGGGCCGCTTACATAAGGGCCGAACGGTGGCAGCGGGCCGGGAGTTGGGTAAGAAGTGTTTACAGTGGGAGGAGAGCAAATACCACCGCCGGGACATTTTAATTGCCGGCTGGAGATCATTATTAATTATTTTTTTTAACCCTTTTGTTGTTTCTTTTATCCTGATCCCTATTTTAGTCCCATCAGCACCAGGGTGGAGTTTCACTGTTTCCTCCCCCACCAAGGTGCACCCCCTCCTAAATGCACCCCTCATTCGCAGTGTGGCTGATGATAGCACGGCTGTGGTGGGAGGAGATGCCAAATTCTCTGGTGGGGAAACTGAGGCACGGAGCGGGGGGGAGGGGCGTGGTTGAAGTGGAGGAATATCCAGATTTGGGGTCTACTGTGATGTTTTCTCTGATCACAGTGAGATTTGGGGGATGAGCTGCTGTGGCCACTCCACCCGCACCCACATTCCTTCCCATCCTTCTGGATTTGCCCCAGGAGTGTGTTTGGGGGTCGCAGGGGCGATGGGGACATGGTCCAGTCGCCTCGGGGGTCCAAGGCTGCGGCACGAGGGGACACTGAAGGAGCCGACTCGGTGATTCAGCCGGGTTTACAATCAGAGCAGCAATTAACCGTGCTGGGCTGTAATTGCCATCGCCAGGTTATGGCCGTATCTCCACGTCAGTTATTTGGGGCGAGCGTCTTACGAGCGGGTCAGGTGCCAGTGGCTGGCACGGCCGGTAATTAGCAGGATGGTAATTAGAGCCCCAAAAAGCTGCGGGAACACGGCGGGTGGTCGAGGTTTCTCCTTTACCAGGACAGCACCATCCCCATCACCCACAGCTCCAGCGGGCTCCTCTGTGCGCGGGGGCGGGATTTGGGATCCCAGCGGCATTACACGAAGCCCTGGGGATCGCTGGGGTTTGGGGGCACTGTGGGCTGGGCTCTGCTGGGGGGGTGCCGGCGGTCCCGGGCCGTGCCGAGCCCGGGCTTTGCCGGTGCCGGTAATTCCGGGTACCGGGTATCGGCCGCGGGCGTGAGGGCGCGGCGGCCGCGCTGCATCACCCGCGCTGCCGGCGGCTGCAATTAACGTTGCATAACGAGCCGACGCCGCTTCCTGCCGGGGGTGGCACCCCCTCCCTGTGCCCCCCGCCGTGCCACCACCTCGGTCCCGTCCCGGGACAGGGCTCGGGGCAGGGCGCTGGAGAAGGGAGCGGTCCCTGAGCTCTGGCAGCGGGATCCAGGGAATTGGGGGTGTCTTGGCCATCGGAGCTGGGTGGTGATTTGGGAATGGTCCTGCTGGTGCCTCCATCCATGCCTGTCAAAGGGGTGGCTCTGGGGCTGCGGTGTTGGTGCAGCTGCGGGGGATTTGAGGATGCCCTGGACATCCCTGCCCTGCCCACCGCTGGAAATCAGCTCTGCTTTCCCAGGCCCAGAACCTCGGAAGAGGTGTTGGCAGAAGATGTGGGGAGGAGCAGGGGTGGGATGTGACTCCTCTCGAGTCGGAGAACAAAACACAACCCTGGGAGAAGCCCAGGGGAAGGAAGGGTAAACCCCAGAATCACCTGGTGCATGTGGGGCATTGGGTTAACCAGTGAGTCAAAGGATGCAGGATTTGGAGTGAGTCCTTCCCCAGTGGCAAAAGCAAACCTGCCTCAGGGGATACAGTGATGGCATCCCTGGGGGTACCAATGGCATCTCTGAGGATACTGATTGCATCCCTGGGGGTACTGATGCCGTCCTTGAGGGACTGATGCCACCCCTGAGGGACTGAGCATCCCTAAGGGATTGATAACATCCCTGAGGGATTGATGCCATCCCTGGGGGATTGAGCATCCCTGGATGACCAATGGCACCTTGGCTGCCCCTCTGCCCAGTGAGGCTTCACTACTTCACTTCCCCAAGCAACAAGGGACCCCAGGACCCTGCCAGCTGCTGGGGTACAGGTGTCACTGGCCGAGCACTGGAACTGTCACTTGCAGAGGTGGCCCTACAAAACACATCCCTTGAGCTGAGCCGATGGCTCCCAGGGGAGAAGAGAGGCAGAAGGGAATTACCCAAGTGGGGATTTGCACAGGCCCAGGAGATTGGACATAACCATAATCTGGCCGTGGGGGTTATTTTGGCGCGGCGGTGGCTGCCCAGCACCCTCGAGAGCGACGCCAGGCTGAGCCTGGCCGGGGGGTGCGGGGGCTGGAGAGGGGATTAGAGGGTGCAGAGATGCTGGGAGGCACGTACGAGTCCGGGGGGTGCCGTGCATCCCCCCCCCCCCCGCGGGTCGGGAGGACAGAGCCAGCCCAGATCTGGGGCAGCTGGAAAATGAGGAGGACGAAGCCTATTAGCAGCTCAGTGCCAGCGAAGCAGAAGCGGGGAGGGAAGCGGATTTGTGGGGGGAAGGGGGCTGGGACCTTGAGCTGGGGATGGCTATATTGGTCCTGGGTTTCAGAGGAGCTGATGGGGGGGCCCAGACCCTCTGCTTGGGCCAGACCTCCAGCAGCAGAGCATCTGCAGCTGCAGGGGTGGGGATGGTCCCTGTGCCAAGGCTGCCCCTGTCCTGTTGCACACATCAGTTGAAAAATAAGGGGAGTGATTCCAAAATAGGGTTCTGGGCAGGCTGGGGCAGAAACATTCCGTGCTCTCCCAGATTCAAGGGCTTTCCTACCTTGTCTCTTGCTGCTGGGGGATGGAGGTACCCCACGCCCTGTGTGAACCTTATAGGAACCTCTCTGAGGTGCAAGAATCCTTGTGGAATCTGTGAGAAGAGCTGAGCTGCCGGTGGGTCCAGCTCTCGTGCCTCAGTTTCCCCAGGGGCTGAGCCAGCCCGCGGCTGTCATGGGCGGGGGGCCAATCTCCCACTTCCTCGTTCAGCAGTGACCATTATTAACCACCGTGGTTTCCCCTTTCCCCGTCTCTCACAGCCCAAATCGAGGTGATCCCGTGCAAGATCTGCGGAGACAAATCCTCAGGGATCCACTATGGTGTCATCACCTGCGAAGGCTGCAAGGTGAGCCCGGACATGCCGGGAGCGGGCAGGGGGCGGCCGAGGGGGCTGGCTTCCAGCCGGGCTCTCTCCTAACTCCGCCCGCCCCATCCCGGGCAGGGTTTCTTTCGGAGGAGCCAGCAGAACAACGCCAGCTACTCCTGCTCGCGGCAGAGGAACTGCCTGATCGACCGCACCAACCGCAACCGCTGCCAGCACTGCCGCCTGCAGAAATGCCTGGCGCTGGGCATGTCCCGCGACGGTGAGTCGTGCCCTGGAGGTGCCCGGGGTCCCCAGGGGCCGCCTGCTCCTCCGAGGAGGAGTCAGGCACTCCAAGAAGCTGCTTCCCCTGCAGGGTCAGCCCGGTGCGAGGAGGGTTTGGGAAGCAAGAAATGGTTTTGTGTTGTCCCTGGGAAAATCTAAACTGGTTCTCTTTGGTTTGACCCAGGGCTGGCCTGGGGCGGGGGGGGGGTGCTTTCAGTGGGGTCCCAGCCCCGCTTGGGGCTCTGCGACCCCCAAAGCAGGCACTCCCCGGAAGCCAGGGTGTTTCTCAGGGCAGTGGGCGGTCGTGGCTTTGCCCTGGGGGGTGAAGCCGCCCTGACACGGCGCCATCTCCCCCCGGGGCAGCGGTGAAGTTCGGCCGCATGTCCAAGAAGCAGCGGGACAGCCTCTATGCCGAGGTGCAGAAGCACCAGCAGAGCCAGGAGCAGAGCGGGGGCACCAAGGATGAGCCCGAGCCCCTGAGCCGCGTCTACACCACGAGCGTCAGCAGCGGCCTCTCGGACCTGGACGACATCTCCACGCTGTCGGACGGGCTCCTCTTCGACTTCCCCCTGACCCCCGATGGCAGCAGCACCTACTACAACCTGGACCTGCTGACCTCGGCACAGCCCTCGCCCGACCAGTCCAGCCTGGACGTGGCCGATGCCACGCTCATCAAGCAGGAGTCCATCTACGAGCTGATGCTGGAGCCGGCGCTGCTGGCACACGGGGCGCTGGAGGGTGCCCAGCTGCCCCCTGACATCTCTGTCCTGGAGATTGGTGAGCCCCCCAGCCGTGCCGGGCACCTGTGCAGTGTGTGTGGCCCCGAGGATGGTGCTTGGGGCCACCCCAGCAGCTTGCAGGACATACCCAGCTCTGGGGACACACAGCTGGTTTAGGGGAAGGTGTCCCTGCCCATGACAGAGGGTTGGAATGAGATTTAAGATGAATAAGTGGATGGGATTTAAGCTTCAAATTCAAATGGTTCTGGGATTCTGGGGTTCTAGATAGTGAGCCCAGCTTCAGCTCTTGGAGCAGCCCCAAGGCTCCCTGATGGAGCTCAGCACACCCAAAGTCAGGTGGCACATCCCTTGCTTGCTTTAGGCTCAGCCCCTGCTGCCCCATCTGTCCTCACACCCCCGTGACACCTTGTGAGGGCCCCATCACCCCTCCAGCTCTCAGCCCCAGCAGCCCCAGAGCAGAGGACGGGGTTGGGGTCCCCAGGTGTCACCACCCACTGTTCCCACCCTGCAGACCGGGTGGCCCAGAACGTGGTGAAGTCGCACCTGGAGACGTGCCAGTACACAACGGAGGAGCTGAAGCGCCTGGCGTGGAGCCTCTACTCCCCTGAGGAGGTCCGTGCCCTGCAGAGCAAGGTGAGTGCCACTGTCACAGCCACAGCCAGTGTCCCCTGGGGCTGTGCTGAGGTGGGGATGAAGGTGAGGAGGGTCTGGCAGCGCTTTGGGAGCTGCCCTGAGGAAGAGTTTGCAGTGGCAACTCACATCCCAGGTGTCCTAATGCCACCATCCCCCGTGGATGGCACAGCACTGGGGTCTCATTCCTGCCCTGGGGGTCACAGAGCTGGGGTGCCAGCACCCCTGAGAGTGTCCCTGTCCCCCACAGAGCTGCGAGGCCATGTGGCAGCAGTGCTCACTGCAGATCTCCAACGCCATCCAGTACGTGGTGGAGTTCGCCAAGCGCATCGACGGCTTCATGGAGCTCTGCCAGAATGACCAGATCATCCTCCTGAAAGCCGGTAAGAGGGGGGAGCCCCACCACCCCCCTTGTGCCCCTGCCACTCCCCTTGTGCCCCTGCCACCCCCCTGTGTCCCCGCTGTCACCCTCCCATCCCCAACACCTCTCCCAAGTGGCAGCTGTGGGGCCAGAAGCAAATCCCATCTTTTCTCTTGGCTGCTGCTTTCCTTTTGGGGATCCCCTCCCTCACTGCCCCAGTTCTCCCAGTGCTGGGGGAGCAGGTGCTGGGCTGCAAGGAGCTGAAAGTCACATTTAAAGGCGATGGTGAAGGGGGGCACGTGGAGAGTGGCTGCCTTGGGCAGAGGCTTTTCTCCATGGCCGCCCTCTTCCAAATGTCACCCAGAAACTGGGATGGAAATGAGAACAGAAGGTTTTCCTCTGGGAGAAGGGGTGCCAAACTCAAACAGGAGCAGGGAGGATTGAGAGAAAAGGATTGGCCTCTTCTCCCAGCAAGAGACTGGGAAGAGGAGGATGATGGCAGCGCACACCCACGTCTCCCACCCTTCCATCTGCCCAAGCTGGTGATGCCGTGCCCAGGCCAGGGAGCTGAATGTGCAAAATCCCCAAAACACTGGAAAAACCTCATGGTTTCTATTATGTCAGAGCTGGGGAGCTGAGATTAGCACCCAGCACTGGGGACACATGCCAGTGCCACTGTACCCTAAAGCCAGAGCTGGCCTGCCTGATGCACTGGAGTTTAACTCATTCTTTCATTTCTTCCTTCCATTTTCTTTTTATTTATTTTGTTTTCATCCTTTCCTCTCTCTTGGTGCTCCACCATGACCTCGGTCTCTTTGTGCCTGGCTGCGAATGACTGGATAATATTTCCCTTTGGTGAAATATTGTGGTCACAATTGGACTGCTAAAAAAAAACCTCAACCAATCCCAAAAAACCCAAACTGGATTTGTTGAAATACCCATTCTGCTCTTGGGAATGAACAATCTGGACTTCAAACGTGCACTGGGGGCTTTCCTCTTTCTTCCATTTGGTCCTGGGGTGATGAAAACGCCCCTGACCTTCCCCACCCTGCCCTGCCCTGCCCTGCCCTCGTCTGCGCTCTCTCTGCCTACATCAGGTTGCCTCGAGGTGCTCCTGATCCGCATGATCCGCGCCTTCAACCCGCTGAACAACACCGTCCTCTTCGAGGGCAAGTTCGGTGGCATGCAGATGTTCAAATCTCTCGGTAAGAGCTGCCCCTCCCTCGGGGCTCTCCCCTTTCTCCCCCTTTCTCCCCCCTTTCTCCTCCCCTTTCTCCTCCCCTTCTCCCCCTTTCTCCCCCCCTTTCTCCCCCCCTTCCTCCCCCCCTTTCTCCCCCCCTTTCTCCCCCCCTTTCTCCCCCCCCTTCTCCCCCCCCTTTCTCCCCCCTTCTCACCCCCTTCTCCCCCATCCTCTGTTTTCCCTGTCCCTCTCCTCTCCCTCTGAAACCCAGACAAGGAATTTGCAGCCAGGTGAGTGTCCAGGACCCCCCTCCACCCATCTCATCTCCCAAAACCTTTCCAAGCTCCGGGTGCCGCTGGGTTCTGCCGTTGGTTGGGCAGTGACAGTGACACTGAGGTGTCCCTGCTGTCCCCTGCTCAGGCTGTGACGACCTCATCGGTGCCATCTTCGAGCTGGGGAGGACCCTGTGCCGCCTGCAGCTGTCAGATGAGGAGCTCGCCCTCTTCACTGCTGCTGTCCTGCTGTCCCCAGGTACTGGGGGGGCCCTGGGGAGAGCTGACCCCATAAACCTCAGCACTGCTTCCTTGGTGGATGATTTCAGTTATTCCTTGGAAAGGAACTTGGGGGAAAAATGTATATAAAGATGCACAAAATGCATCTATCAAATCTCAGGTTAGAAATGTCACCCATAGTGGGGCGGGGAGCATAGAGAGGAGCCAAGTGTCCCGAAAACCATCCTGGAGAGCAGGAAGGGTTAAAAGTGCCAGAGGCCACTGCCCTGTGCCTGAGAGAGACCCTGTGGTGGCTCTGACCCTGTGGTGGCTCTGACCCCGTGGTGGCTCTGACCCTCCTCTCCCACAGACCGCCCGTGGCTGACCGAGTCCAAGAAGGTGCAGAAGCTCCAGGACAAGATCTACGTGGCCCTGCAGCACGAGATCCAGAAGAAACACTCCGCTGAGGACAAGCTCTCAAAGGTAGTGGCACAGGAAACCCAGCCAAGGCTGCAGGGGGTGTCTGAGCTGGGGGATGTGGCTGTGCCAGAGCTCGTGAGCCACATATGGGTGTTTTGGAGAGCAAGACCTCAAACCTGTCAGAGGAAAGAAGAATTTCTCCTTCTAAGGGTTGGGAATCACTGTTGTGGTGCAGGCAGAGCCAGTACTGTGCTGCTGAACCTGGCAGTGCATCAGGAAGTGGGGTTTTTTTAGGCAAAATTAGCTATTTTGGGAATGCTTTGACCTGTACAGAGCTGGGGTGGGGAGGAGCCCCTTCCCTGTGGAAAGATGTGGGTTTGGGGGTGAGGCCAGGTTGCTGCCAGGCTGTCCTAAGGTGGTGCCCCAGTGCCAGGCAAAGCCAGTGATCCCCAAACCTATGCCCAGGGAAGGGGGAACAGCAAGAAACAGCAATTGGGAACCCAGTGATCTCCAAACCCCCCTGTTTGTCCCCAAGGGAGGGGCAACAGTGGCACTACACTCAGTCCCAGTGGTCATCAGCTCCTTCTCTCCCTGCAGATGGTTTCCAAGCTGCCCTTGATGAAGACCATTTGCAACCTGCACTTGGACAAGCTGGAATTTTTCCGTCTCGTGCACCCTGAGACTGCCATGAACTTCCCCCCCCTCTATAAGGAGGTTTTCAACTCGGAGCTTCAGTACAGCGACCCCCGGGAGAGCTAAGGCCGGGAGCCAAGGGCCCCCTTCGAGCTCCCCAAAACTTGGAGACAAACTGCACTTCAGAGGTTTGGGACAATTAATTTAAATCAAATAATCAAACTCAAGAGAACCCCCCGGGGGGGCTGCGGTGCCTCCCTGGCCCCGTCTCCTCGCTGTGGATTGCAATAGCTCTTGAATGTAAAGCACCTTGAAGGAAAAAGCAAATGGACTTTGCCATACCAGTGAAATGAATGTGAAATCTCTGCTTGGGAGAGGAGATGCTCCTGGCAGTGGTGAGGGACAGGCTGCTCCCAGTGACATGGGAGGAGGGAGTGCCCTTCCTGCTGTCCCGGCTGCACTCCCCACCTCCCGTTTTTATTTCTTTATTTTTTAATTATTATTTTTATTTTATCGGGTTTTTTTAACCCAAACACCAGGCATGGGATAAAGAAGGGGCAATGCTGACTCGGCTGGGTCGGGTTGGGGCTGGAGCTGAGGAGAGGGAAAAGACAGAGCCTTTGCTTTATTTCATCTCCCATGGGTCTGGCTGTGGCTGGTGGGGGATTCAGCACAGGATTTTCCTGTGGACAAGGCTGGTTTGAGGGAAAAGATGTCCAGTGCAGCAGGGGGACAGTTTTGCAGGGTCTCCATGCCCTCCATCACAGCATTTTCCCCAATTCCCAGCCAGCTCCTCGTCCAGCTGGGTGACCACCTGACTTTGCAGAGCTGGTTCAGCAGGTTCACCTGCCTCGTGCCACGTTTGTGCATCCCAAAAGCTTTTCCAGGGCCATGGGACTGCAGCCAGAGCCCAAATCCCACCCCAGAGGCCCTTGGAGGGGCTCCAGGGCTGTCCCTGTCCCCATGGTGGCTGAGCAGTGGTGGCTCTCTGGGTGCTGCTCTTGTGTGGAGTTCTCTTATCAATCCCACTAAAACTGCCCCATGGTTCAGCACCTGGAGAAGGTTTGTAACCCTTCCTCCACCCAACCCACAGCTGGTCCCATTCCCATGTTCTCCCTTCCCACACCACACACAGGAGCAGCACGTGGCTGCCTGCTGCTGCAGGTTGAGTTGGATCCAGGCTTTCCCCTCAATGAGCTCCCTAGAACTGTTATTTAGGGGGTTGTTCTTGAGTTAGCAGGATTTAGGAGCTTTTTAGGGGGAGAAACTGCCTGTTTGAGTTAGGGGAAGTGAAAGGTCCTTATTCCTTCCCTTCAAGGAATAAGGGTGGTTGGAAGGAATGTGGTGTTTGGGACCCGCTGCTCCTTTTGGGAGACTCAAAAAGGGATGAAGAGAAGGATTTGTGGGGTGATGCTGTTCTAGGCCACAGCAGCAGGGGATGTGTGAGAGACTCTGTGGCTCTGCAGATGGATTTTTCCATCCCTGTTCCTGCTCCCGCTGCAGCAAATGCCAAAAAACTACAAGGGAAAATCTGCTCTGAGGCAGCCCCAGTTTCTGCTGACAAAGGGCTAAAATCCCAAGCCCCTTTCCTGCTCTGTGCTGATTCTTCGTGCACCCAACCCCATCCTCCAGCAGCTCGGATCATCCCCGAGCGTGAGCCAAAACCTTCGGATCCATAACTGCACCCTTTAAACGACGTGAGGGATATTCCTGCTTTTATAAAAACACCTCCTAGGGAAGCCCATGGACCAACCTTGATGAGGGAAGACTCCCCAGGAAGCTGATGGGATTTGTGCTCCATTTGAAGGCAGAGGGAAATGTGGGACCGCGTTCCTCCCCGGCAGCCGCGTGCAGTCCTGAGCTCCCTGGGTTTGCTGACCACATCCAAACTGCTTCTGGGAGCAGGTTGGAGCCTGCCAGCCTTGGCTGCCACTCTGCTGGAGCCAGCTCTCTGGGGAAAGGGGCCTTGGCTCCCTCTCTGCTGGAGCCAGCTCTCTGGGGAAAGGCTGCCAGCCCTCCCACGGCCCCACGCGACGTCCAGTGCCAATGCGCCGCTGCCCAGCGCGGCGCCCACGGCGTGGGGATGTGCCCAGCTCCTCTCCAAAGCTTGGACAGAACAAGAAGTCAGTACTGCCTTTGACATCCAGAGGGTTGTGCCTTTTTTTTTTTTTTTTTTAAATTTTTTTTGGAAGCATCATTTCTGCCAGCACCGCTCACTTCCCAGGAGAAGCACCCCCAGAACACGACTGCGCTTCTGCCGCGCTCGGAGGGAGCAGCCCGTGGGTGTTTGGAGACGTTTTGGGGAAAAACAGGAAAAAAAAAAAAAAAGAGCACACACCCTTCTTTACTCCCTCAGTATTCCTCACACCAATGGTCAACACCACCGACTTCATTTCATCCGGCAAAGAACCCAGGCAAGCACCTTAACCCGGGGACGGCGCTCCTCTGGCTCACACACCGCGCCCGCCCCGTGGGGAGAGATTCTGGATCCTCTGAGCAATAAGAGCCCCCCGTGGGAACCTAGGGAAGACTGGAAGTATTAAACACGTGTAACCTGACCTGCCAAACTGCAGGAACCTGCACTTTTCAGTTCTCTTTAAAGGAACCGACTTGATTTGATGATTTTTTTTTTTGTTTGTTTTGGGAGGGGATAAAGTGATTCGGTGTCGATTCGGTGATTCCTGGCCTGGGATGGGAGCCATGCATGGGAAGGGATGGCAGGGGATGGCAGCCCCTGCTCTGGGCTCACCAGGGCTGTGCCAAGGCTCCTCACCCCACCCTGGGCTGTGCAGAGCTCTGTGCTCACAGGGAAAGGGCAAAAACAAAACCTGGGCAGAAATGCCCGAAAAAGGGAGATTCCTGCTCTCCCCTGTGGCCAGTGGGGAGGGTGTGAGAGCCCTGAGCCCCCCTGGCTCTGGTGCTCTGTGCTAGGAGATGTTCCCATCCCAACATGGGATGTTCCTTTCCAACAGCCCTGGGCAGCTTTGGCTGCCGGCGATGGCTCTTTTCCAGACCAAGATAATTTAGTGTTTGTTTGTCTGCTCTGGCAGTTTAGCTGAGTGTCCATTTCCACCCACAGAACCCTCACACTGTGTATAAAGATGGATCAAAAATATATATAATATATATTCTTGTGAATGTTGGTGCAAAAGAGAAAAATATATAAAGTTTCAGTCGGTTTTATGTTATTTTTTATCTCTATGAATGAAAGGAAGAAATGGAAAACCTTTTATTTCCATTTACCACCCCTCCACACACACCTACCTGTAGATACCAACAGGTTTTATGGAAATGTTTTACTTTTTAGATTTAGGAAAATGCTTCTGTTCTCATTGAATGTTCTGTCTTGTAAGATTGTAATTTCTATTTTTTTAAAGAAAAGAAAATAACTAAATAAAATTTCCTCTTTCAGACCAGTCAGCTTAGGAAGGGAGGGCAGGGGAGGGAGAAACGTTTATTTAAGGACAAAAACTGTTGTTGGAATTTTTCATAACATTAAATAAAAAGTAATATAATGTATGGATGACAACCTTTTTACTGAGGTGTGTTCTATAGGTACATAGATGTATATTGCACAAAATTTACAGGAAGAAAAATAAAGTCTGTTTCACAAGGTAAAAAAAAACAACATTAAAATGTTGGAAATAGTGATTTTAGCAAAGAGTGAGAGTGGAAGTGATGGAAAAATCTTTAATTTCTTCCATGGATTCAGGACTGAGCTGTTTCAGAATCCCAGATTGGTTTGGGTTGGAAGGGACCCTAAAGCTCATCCAGTGTCACCTCTGCCATGGCAGGGACACCCCCACTGTCCCCAATGTCCAGCCTGGCCTGGGACACTGCCAGGGATCCAGGGGCAGCCACAGCTGCTCTGGGCACCCTGTGCCAGGGCTCCCTACCCTCCCAGGGAACAATTCCTGCCCAATATCCCATCTATCCTGTGCAGGATTTGGGCATAAGGGTAGATTTCAGACACTGGAGATGTTCTTGCTTCATTTCATGCTAAGAGCACCACAAAGTGAGCCAGGAGGAGGCTGGAGCAGTGCCCTGGGGTGTGTTTGGTTTCCCAGCCCTCTGCACCCTCCAGCCTGGGCACTCCAAGGAAGACCAGAGGTCTGGGAAGTTTCTTCATCTGGGAATCTTGTTTAACACCCCTTGAGCTGAGGGACAGGGACTGCACCTGGCAGTGCCAGGGGCACATTTGGGGACAGGAAAATGGAGACAGGTCTGAGGGGATGGTGCATCTGTGGAAGGAATCAGGGACAGCCATGGAGCATTTGGGAGTCATTTACAAACAATTCTCAGTCCTGGGAAGGAAAGAATTCCCCAAGTATACCAGGGCATTATACCTGGATCTTTACAGGTGCCCTGGATTTAACAAGGATGCAATGACTTGGATCCAGGCACCAATCTCTGCTCTGGGACAGGAACAGGAGCCCAGCAAGGGCTGGAGCTGTGTCAGGCCTTGGCATGGAGCTCAGGGAAAGGTTCTTCCCCCCGAGGGTGCTGGCACTGCCCAGGCTCCCCAGGGAATGGTCCCAAGGCTGCCAGAGCTGCAGGAGCGTTTGGACACTCTCAGGGATGCTCAGGGGGGGTTGTTGGGGGTCTGGGCAGGGCCAGGGGCTGCACTGATGATCCATGAGGGTCCCTTCCTGCTCAGGATATTCCAGGATTCTTTGAATCTCTGCTCTGGGTGCAGACAGGACAAAGGGATCACAGGGTGTGAAAGGTGTAAATCTCATCCTCGTTTCCTCCTGCTTCCCCTGGGAATCTCCCCTGGGTCTCCATTCCCTGGTGGCCGAGCAGAGCCAGAGCTGTGTCCCTCAGCAGCACAGCTGGGCTGTCCAGGAGCTGTGGAGCAGAGGGAAATAATGAAAAGGAATCCTTGGGGCAGCAGGGTCAGTCAATGCCAGCTCCCATTGCTGCCCCCGACCATTCCCAGGGGACAGCACAGCTGCTCCTCCACCCTCCAACCCAGTGCAGGATAAATCCTGGCTGCTCCCAAGACCTGGGAACAGCCTGAAACAGGGCACAGCGTGTGGAGATGTTGGGAAAGGCCGTCACCCACTGTGGGGGTGCAGGGAGGGGAGCTGGGGTGTCCCGGGAGCCGCTGGGTCCCATCTGGGGGCACCAGAGCCGATTGCTGCACATCGACATTTTGCCTTTCATTTTTAAAAAATGTGTCCTTTCCCCCCTCCCCGCAGAAATCCCGTTTCTTTGGTGTATTTCGAAAAAATGAAATAATAAATTTAAGCATGGCAAATCCATTTTAAAATTCCTTGTGAAAAGATCCTAAAAAAAAAAAAAAAAGTTCGGGGAAAATGGCTCCAAGGGAGAAGTTGAGGATTATCAAGGGGGTTTGAGGTGCGGGGTGAGGGTGGGCTCTGGAGGGATCCCAGGGGACAGGAGTTTGGGGTGTCCCGGCTCCGCGCCGCTGTCCCCCAGTATCGCGGCCTCTCTTACTGGCCCCGCAGCACTGGATTCACTGGGGCCGAGTGACCTCTGCTGGTTCGCACCCAAAATATTCCCTGCATGCCCGTGATGGGAACAGGAGACATGACCCTTCCTTCCCAAAAACTCCCGGGCAGCTGGAAAATCGCGGAGCCAGCGGCACCGCCCCGCCTTGGGGACAATCCCAAAAAACGGGGCAGCGCAGCCCGAGCAGGCACCGAACCCCAGCGCTGCCTCCGGCGAAGCCTGGTGGGGTTTGGGGAGTTTTAGGGGGAATTTTCAGAGAGGTCTCAGCATTTGCTCAGTTAAGAGGGATGAGCCTGACACACTCCCTAAAGCTGGGACTGGCAGAAGCCACAGCCCCAGCGCTTGGAAATGTCGTTTAAATTCGGGTTGGGGTTTTATATACCCGAATTAATAGGATTTACACAGCTTGGAGAGGGATCCCTACCTACATTAAGGGGTCTAATGTGGTGAAAATAAGAACTTAAAGGAGCTCCAGAACCGACCAAAAGTGAGCAGGCTGGAAGGGACCAGAAAAGAAAATAAATAAACTAAATCAAATTTTCTCTTTTAGACCAGTCAGCTTAGGAAGGGAAGGCAGGGGAGGAAGACATACTCATTTAAGGACAAAATTATTGTGAGAATTTTTCACAACATTAAATTAAAAGCAATGTAATATATGGATGACAGACTTTTTACTGAGGTGTTTTCTGTAGGTACATAGACGTATATTGCCCAAAAATTACAGGAAGAAAAATAAAATAAAACAAAAAAACAAGCGAATAATGTTGGAAATAGTGATTTTAAATTTTAGCAAAGAGTGAGACCAAAAATGAATCCTTCAAAGTCATTAACTGGAAAACCTTTAATTTCTCCTGTGCTCTTGGGAAGGAGCTGTACCAGAGTCCCAGAATGGTTTGGGTTGGAAAGGACCCTAAAGCTCATCCCACCCCTGCCATGGCAGGGACACATTCACTGTCCCCAGTGTCCAGCCTGGCCTGGGGCACTGCCCTGTGCCAGGGCTCCCCACCCTCCCAGGGAACAATTCCTGCCCAATATCCCATCCAGCCCTGCCCTCTGCCACTGGCAGCCATTCCCTGTGTCCTGTCCCTCCATGCCTTGTCCCCAGTCCCTCTCCAGCTCTCCTGGAGCCACTTTAGTCACTGGAGGGGGCTCTGAGGTGTCTCTGAGGTCTCTTCTCTTCCCGCACACCCCCAGCTCTCCCAGCCATGTCCCAGCCCCGGGAACATCTCCCGAGAACAGCCCCAGGCGGGGTCGGTCCCGGTGCTTCGGACCATTCTGGCCCTCCCGGCTGCCGTCCCGCGCCACCGCCCCTCCCCGCCGCCCTGCCCCTCACATGACAGCAGCGGGTGTGCTCCGCGAGGCCCGCTGGGAGTTGTAGTCCGTAGCGCGGGGCGTGCAGCGGCAGCGGCTATTGGCGGGACTCTGTTTCCCAGCCCACCCCGCGGCGGCCCGGGGGGAGCGGGACCGGGCGCTCGCTGAGGTGGGCGCGGGGGGATCGGGCCGGGGGCGAAACGGGGGGAGGGATGGAGGAGACGCGGGTCGGGGAGGGGGAGCGTGGCTGGGGGGAGCTGGGGACCGGGAGGGGGAGGTGAGGGTCGGGGGGTGCCGGGGAGGGGCACTGTGAGTGTGGGGGATGAGGGGGAGCAGGGGCACGGAGGAGGGGCGGGGGAGCCGGGAGTGGAGGCGCTGCGGGCCGGGAGGGGGCTCGGGGGGGCGATGACACTCCCTCAGCCCCGGGTGTAACGGGGGGAGCCCGGGAGGGGAGCGGGGCAGCTCCGGGGGCGATGGGGAGGCTGGGCCTGGGCAGGGATCGGGGACAGGTCTGGGGGGACGGGCCGTGTGTGGGGCAGGAATCGGGGACAGCCCGGGCGGGGCGGGATCGGGGATCGGGGGCGGCCCCGCTGGGAGCCGCTATCGGGGGCAGCGGGCGGGAGGAGCCGGGCCGGGCTGTCCCCTGGGCCCCCAGCCCCGGGGCTCTGCGGATTTGCCCCCCGCGGCTCCTGCTCGCCTTGGCCCGGGGGACACGGCAGGGACACGGCCCTGCCCCCGCCCGGCGTTCCCCAGGGTTTGGGGAGTGAACCTCTCTGATCTGTGTGCTTTGGGTACCCGAGATGTGTGTGTTGCCCTCGATAAACAGCACCTGGATGGTGTAGTTTTATTTCCCCTTCTAATTTCCCCTTCTTATTTCTGGTCTCTGCGTTTTGTAACTCTCTCAAGAAACTCTTTTGTGGAATCTGTGATGAAGAGAGCAGTGGGTTAGAAATGAAGCAGTTGGTGGATTGATTTATCTGCATTTCAGTGTTATTCTGGGCTAATTAATATTTTTGCTGCTGTCTGCAGTCCAGTTCTTCTGTGTAAGTCCAGTCTGAGCAGGTGACAAGGGGTGGAACAGGCTTGTATCTGAAGCACGGGTATTTCTGTGCTTTTTGTCTTCTTGAACTATGAGTTTCTGTTCATCAGTGGCCACACTTCACTTCTGGATGTGATTGTACCAGAATCAATATTTGTCTGCTGTGGTTTTGCATAGGAAAATTAAGGCTCCTGCTCACCTGCTGAGGCAGCAGGTATAGGGCAGTGTAAACAGGCTGGGGGAGCCCTGAGGGGAATTGCTTCCAGTTCTGCTGTCTCCCTAGCTCCAGGATGGGGGCAGGTGGGCAGCAGAAGCCTCTGTGTAACCAGGAATCCCCACAAAGCTCCTGGAATTTTGAGCTGAACTTGGAATGACATGGGAGAGGGATAACCCTTATAACTTCACTGTTTCGTGCTCCTTTTCTCAGGGCTCTGCTGCCACAGTTTCCCCTTTCTCCCTGATTGTGCTGGATGTATTTTGGAGTTATTTTTTGGCTGGTTGTGTCACTGCAGGGACAGTGTCCCACCCTGTGAGGGCTGCTGGTACGTCAGGGAGAGGAAACACACCAAAGCCAAGCTGTGTCAGTTCTGGTTTATAGTGCTGAGCTCATTGTTTTGGAGTGGCTGCTACTGCTGCCTTGGGCTCTCTGGGAAGTTCCTGGTATGATCTGGGCATCTGGAAGAGGACTCCAAACCTTCCTGGGCAGCCCCTGCCAATGGCTGAACACCCTTTCCATGGAGAAATTCCTTTTGATATCCAACCTGAACCTTCCCTGGGACAACTTGAGGCCATTTCCTCTTGTCCTGTCACTTGTTCTCTGGGAGCAGAGTTATCAAAACCAAATGAAATAGTAAAGGCAGTGCAGAAAATATCCTAAAGCAAGGACTCAGAAACTGAGGGATTTGTTGAATGGAAATCTTGGGATATTGGGTTCTTCTGAGGTTGGCTGGGACACCTGCAGGGCACAAGAGAAGCCCATGTCCAGTGAATCTGATCTTGAGGACATGCTCCAGGCCACTTGGTGGGTTTATGGCAAAGCAGGAATGAATTCAGCTCTCCCACCTCCCTGTCACTGCTCCTCTTTTGCCCTGGCCTTGTTCTCTGCCACCTTTCTGTGGTAGTAGAAAAAACAGTTGGGAGAAATAACAGACTTTTAGAACTATTTGATAAGGGCAGAATAAAGCAGGGGAGTTAGGAGGAGCATTTGCAGTAGCAGGAATGGAAAGGATAGTAAGTTTGCTGATAAACTAAATTGGGGAGAGCTGCTGACCCCCTGGAAGGCAGAGAGGCCCCACAGAGTCCCTGACAAACACTGGAGCTGAGCAACCCCCAACATGTGACAGGTGACAAGGGCAAGTGTCAGACCCTGCCCTGGGATGGGGCAGCCCTGTATGCAGGGACAGGCTGGCATGAGAGCTGGAGAGCATGCCCTGGGAAGGGACCTGGGGGTCCTGGTGGGTGCTAGGCTGGATCTGAGTCACCACTGGCAGCCCAAAGGGCCACCGTGTCCTGGGGCACCAGGCCAGGGAGGGATTGTCCCACCCTGCTCTGCACTGGGGCAGCCCCACCTCCAGTGCTGGGGCACCTCGGGCACCACAAGGTCAGAAGGAGCCAAAGCTGTTGGAGAGTGTCCAAAGGAGGGACAGGGAGCTGGGGAAGGGCTGAGGAGCAGCTGAGGGCACTGGGCTGGTTCAGCTGGAGCAGAGGAGACTGAGGGGAGACTCCTCGGGGGCTGCAGCTCTTGCCCAGGGGAGGCAGAGGGGCAGGGGCTGAGCTCTGCTCTGGGACAGGAACAGGAGCCCAGCAAGGGCTGGAGCTGTGTCAGGCCTTGGCATGGAGCTCAGGGAAAGGTTCTTCCCCCCGAGGGTGCTGGCACTGCCCAGGCTCCCCAGGGAATGGTCCCAAGGCTGCCAGAGCTGCAGGAGCGTTTGGACACTCTCAGGGATGCTCAGGGGGGGTTGTTGGGGGGCTGGGCAGGGCCAGGGGCTGCACTGATGATCCATGAGGGTTCTTTCCAGCTCAGGATATTTCAGTACTCTGTGATACTTAAAATGTGTCTCAAAGCAGATTCACACATGTATTCCTTCACAAAATTTTCCCTGGTCTGAGATGGTGCAGTTTCACACTGCAGTCAGATTCAAAGGAATTGTGTTGTTGTGTCTAGAAAAACAGCACTGCTTGTGTTCATGTCTTGGTTTGAGAGGGAAGTGGTGTCCCTGGAAATGACACAGGGCATTTTGTCTGCAAGATCCTGGTGAAGAAAAGCTCTGAGTGTCTCCAGTGGAGTCCTGAGTCATGTGCATTGGACTGTGAACTTCAGAGTTATTCATTGACCACAGATGAACACAGTGGAAAAAGGAAGTTCACTTCACACCAGAGTTTCCTTAGCATGTGTGGGATTTTCCTCCCTCCACAAGCAGTGGGTTATTGATGAAGAAAATTTCTGCAGTGGGTGTAGGGTGTTGAGTTCCACCTATTCCAAATTAAACTGAAAATATCCAGGTGGAGAGAGATCTGCTTTACATATTGGAGAGGGTGTAGTGATGGAGAAAGGGGGAATGGTTTCTAACTGATGGAGGGCGGGGTTAGATTGGCTGTTGGGAAGAAATTCTTGGGAAGAAGTTTCCTGTCTTTACCAGGAGCTGGGAAGGTCAGCACTTCTCAGGAAGTGATCATTCAGTGTAGAACATGGCCTTGTGTGCTTACCCTTGCTGAAAGAAGTGTTCTTGATGCTGCTCTGTGGATCCAGACCTCATCATTCTATGAAAGGGGGTGCATCACCAGAATGCTGCTTTGTCTGGGGGTTTTATTTATTTGAGTTAAAATCTCTGCAGAACCACAGGTGTCCTTGAGAGAGAAACCATTGTCTGGCTCTGTCAAGCCAGGAATGTTCCCCTCAGTCTTTTCTTCTGATCCCTTTTCCAGTGGACAGACACCTCTCTGCAGCTGGACACCAACACTGAAGTGCAGTAGCTAAATAATCCTCTTCTGAGCAAGGACCTTATTTGCAGGCTCATTCTTCAGTAAATGGTTCTTCTCTTGTAGTGCTTTAGTGTAGCTGGTGTCCATGGGCCATTTGTTTTCTACCCAAAATTCTCAACCTAGAGCAGCTGCAGAAGGGTGGGGTGAAGTTTTAATGAAGCTTTCTTAACTGTCTTCACGCTTTGTTTTCTATTCACACGTGAGAAAAATGCAAAGCAAAAGGTTCCCATTTCCAAACCATCAGTTACAGAGCTGATGGGATGGATCCCTTAGCAGCTCCCAGGGGACAGAACCTGCTGCCCACACTCTGGGGCTTCCTAGACACTGGTCCAGGAAAAGAATATGTTCTCCTCTGTGCTGACATATTTAAGCTTGTACATCTCTGCAGAGGAAGAACAGGCTGCTGGTGCAGTGCTGGGTGCTGTTGTCTCCATGGGCTGGGTTAGAGTAGCTCAAATGAAAAAAGCAAAAGGAACCCAACAAAACAGCTATGGCAGTGCAAAACTCTGCAGCCTCCAGACCTTACCTGGGGCACTCAGGAGGGCAGCAGGGAGGTGCAGCAAAGGGCAGCCAGCTGCTGGAAATCCTGAGGGGTTTGGGTACAGTGTGGCTGCTCTGACCCTGCTGCTGCAGCTGCTGTCTGTGTTTTTAGGGGCAGATTTTAGTCTAGACTGCATTAATTTCTGTCAGACTCCACAGTGCTGGTTTGCAGGGTTGGTTTGTGTGTTCTGTGTTTCCATTTTGGGATTTGCAGGTAGGGACACATGGTGTTTTTATCCTTAAGGAAGAAAGGGTGGAATTACAGTTCAGCAAAGACCTCTCTGTGTGTTTCATCTGTGGGATCAGCTCTGCCAAAATCAGCAGCACAGCTGATGCTGGGTAAACTTCCCAGGATTTGCTTCTGCCAGAGTTACAGCCACGCTCTGTGGTGGTAACAGGAAGAATGAATCTGCATTTGTGCAGAATTTCTAAAATAACAAGGGGTGTTGGGTTTGGTTCCAGCTGATTATTTTTTTGTTAATCAGGAGTTCAGTGCCCAGCTAACAGGGATTATCTGTTTGTTCCAGGAGTTGGGAAGCACCACAGAGAGCCAGGAGCCAACTAATCATCTCAACACCTAAATGAGGCATTAAGTTTGGTGAGCTCTACACATTCCTCTTCCAATGTATGAGCTCTGCTGGGTCCCACCCTGACCTGTGTGGCTGCCCCTGGGAGCTGCAGGTGTTCTGGCAGGGGCTCCTTGAGCATCCTCAGCCTTTGCCAGGGAGTACCAGGGGCAAATTTGTTTGCTGCTGGATGATACAAACCTTCCAAGTGGTTGAATGTTGCCAGAGCTTCCTCTGCACAAGGAGAAATCAGGATCCTTTCTGGGAGGCTCCAGCTCTCATGCTTTGTGTGATTGACACCAGTAGTTTGTAGTGGGAACCCCAGGCTCTTGTTTGTCACACACTGGGAACATTCCCAGTTCCAGGAGGTTCTCTGGGTGTGCTGTTAGTGGCATGTGCTGACCTGATTTTCTTTCTCCAACAGATCTGTTGCTGTGTCTGAAACCTCACCAGGGAACACAAGTATTAGAAATGGCAGGTAAGAGCAGCTCAGATAGGGCAAGTAGGTTTCAGAGAATGTTGTTCATGATGCTGTGGTGGCTGTAATGTGTCAGGAATGTGACCTGTGTCCCTTCCCAAGACCTTGGTGATCCCTAAAGCTCTTCAGCTACTTCTCTTGCTTTGGTCACATTCACTTTCCTGCTGTGTCCTGATCTTTCACCTGAGGTTTCTGCTCAAGTGATAAAGGTTCAGGTGTGACTTGCTTGAAAGTTTTGTGAGGGTGGAATTTATTCAGCATAAAAGTACATGAGAATAATTCCTTCTTTCCAGAGAATTTCCACAGTGTTCCTAGCCATTCTATTGACATTAATCCATCTGAATTTTATTTGCAGTGCAATTAGTAACAAAATTCCAACTTTTTTTTTAAATAAGAGAGAGTCTGGAATTTGCCTCTAGCTGCTTCTCATGTTGCAGTTTGGTTTTTGAAAGCATGGGGTGCATTTGCTGATCTGATGTGTTGATCCCAGCCTTGGTGGGAGAACTGTAGCACTCCAAGCTCTGCAGTCAGACATGAAAGGGAATATTTTGATGTAATTTATTTTGTCTAATCTCAGAAGTAACCCAGAACAGCTGGGAACTGCAGGGTCTCTGGGTGGGAGGAGGTGGGCAGCAGCTGGGCAGCAGCAAGGAAGAAGTGTAATCCCCAGCTTTGTGTACCTAGCAAACAATCCTGAGGGTGTTTGGACCATTTAATGAGCTTTAGAAATGACAAACTGCAGTGGCTTCTTGGTTTTGGCCCCACCACGTGGGAACTGTGCACTGGGAGCTGGCAGCAGCTCTGCTGCCCATGACAGAAAATGGGAGAGAGCAGAACCACAGGAACAATCTGCAGCTTCAGCTGTTGAAGACAGGGACAGAACATAAGTCTCCTCACCCCACAGGAAAATAAAAAAAAAAAAAATTGTTAGTGAATCTGCTTTTACTGCATTTGATTAATCTTGGTCTTACTGGATTCCCTAGAGACCTGTCCTTTCAGCTTTAAAATCTGTGTCCCCTCCCTTTCCCTTGATCCAGCATTGTTAAATCCCTTTCTAGGCTGCAGGGACACACTGTGCAGGAGAAATCCCATTAGGTGTTTACAGCAAACAAAAAATGGATGCAAAGGAGTCCAAATTCCTCTGGACTTTGAAAGCATCTGTGGCCATCAGCTCTCCATGGGATGGAGTCAGCAGTGGTATTAACCAGTAACTCAAATCAGCTTGGAGGGGCATCTAAATTAATATAAAATGGGTTTAAGGGAGGTGGGTGAGGAGGGGCACAAGCCTTGATGTTTGTTTTTATCAGGAGAACTCAAATTGGGCTGGTGACTTCAGACATTATTCCATAGCTACTTCTGATGTATTCCCAGTGGGTGTTCTCACCAGATTTTCTGTGTGAAAATATGCATGAGGGAAAGCCTTTTTCCTTCCTAAAGCCTGGCTGCAGCTCTAGGCTCTTCCCTGCCAACCTTCAAACAGAGCTGAGGAGCTGCTCCTGCAAAATGTCTCCTCAGCCAGAGATAATGGGAAGAGAAGGGGAGCTCTTGTGCTGACAGCTCTTGTTCAGACATTTCCTCCTGTCTCCTGTGCCATTTGGAGGTTTTCCCAGGACATTCTTCATCTCTTCCTCTGGTTGTTTTTAATTCTGTTTACTGGGGCTGAAGGAGGCTAGAGACAATTAGTCACAATGCCCTGGAATCAAACTTTAATCAGCTCTGGAAGGCAAGAGCAAACATTCCCAACATGTAGGAGCACACATCCAGGCACAAAGACAAATCTGGGAGCTGACAGCAGCAGAGGATTCAGGCATTTAATTACTTGATTTTGAAAGAGAAATTCTTCCCAAGGTAGGGTTTTCTTCACCATATAGCTTTTGGCAGCATTTGCTGATTTATTATCTATGAATGCAAAGTTTTTTCTTTATTTCTTTGCTTTTTTGTTGTTGGTTTTTTGGTTTTTTTCTTTTTCCTAGGGCTTAACCTTGCAGGAAAAACTTCAATGTACCCTTTCTCCATTAAAAATCTTGTGTGTTTTCAACACAAGATCATCCCTGACACAGAATCATGGAATCACAAAATCTTTTGGGTTGGAAGGGACCTTTAAGCTTGTCCAGTTCCAAACCCTTCCACTGTCCCAGGCTGCTCCAAGCCCTGTCCAGCCTGGCCTTGGGCATTGCCAGGGATCCAGGGGCAGCCACAGCTGCTCTGGGTACCCTGGTACAGCTGGTAGCTGAAGGTAAATCTGCTTGTCTGGACACTCCCCAGCCTTTATTTCCTCCTGCTGTGGATTTCTGAAGGGTTGTAACTGAACACCTCTGTGCAGCTGTTTCCCCCAGATGTTGCTGACACCTTCCCCTTCCTGAGGAAGCTCATCCTGGAGCTTATTTTAAGGTGGTTTTTTTTTTTCTTGTAGCACCTTTCACACAATTCACACTGATGTGTAAAGGTGTTAAATCCATGTGATGTTTATTAGCTTGTTCCTATTCCCCCTCTCTCAGCCCTGTGTGTAGTAGAATAAATGTCCTGTCCACTAGTGAGGAAGAAAACCAAAATATTTGTAGTCCAGGGAGAGGATGAACATGCAGCAGTGTTGGGAGGGTGTGGAGGATACAACACATTTCTGCTCCCAACTGAAATCTGTGTTCTGTGTTCCAGAAAAGGTGAATAACTTCCCACCACTTCCCAAGTTCATCCCACTGAAACCATGTTTCTACCAGAATTTTGCTGATGAAATTCCCATCGATTACCAGTTCCTGGTGAAGAGAATCTATCATGTGTGGATCTGTAAGTTGAATAAAAACACCTGTGCTGGGAAAAGGTATTTGTGTAACAAAACCTCATAGATCTCAATGACTAATGTGCTTTAAAGTTTTGATGAGGAGCAGTGAACCCCTTTAGAATACTCTAATTTTATGCCTGAATTTTAAGCTGCTGTGCCTTGAATCCTTGCAAGATTTTGGAGAAATCAGGGTGTCACTACTGGAAAAGTCTATTAGTAAATAGCAGACCAGTTTTGATACCTGGATTAATGTCGAATGATCATAGAATCCCAGACTGGTTTGGGTGGGAAGGGACCTGAAGGATCATCCCATTCCACCCCTTGCCATGGCAGGGACACCCCCCACTGTCCCCAATGTCCAGCCTGGCCTGGGACACTGCCAGGGATCCAGGGGCAGCCACAGCTGCTCTGGGCACCCTGTGCCAGGGCTCCCCACCCTCCCAGGGAACAATTCCTGCCCAATATCCCATCCAGCCCTGCCCTCTGCCACTGGCAGCCATTCCCCATGTCCCGTCCTTCTATTCCTTGTCCAAAGTCCCTCTCCAGCCTTTTTTAAAGCCCTATTTAACTCCCAAAAATAGCTACCTTAAGGAAGTTCCCAGTTCCCCCAAAGTAAGAGGAATAGGAGAATTTTAGACAAAATAATTGTGGCCCATTTGCTGCTACCTGGCTCCCCACCTCACTCTAGGAAAGCTAAAATTCCCTTTTATCCCCACATTTCCCTTCCCAATGGCAGCAGTGTCTTGTATCTGCATGCTGGCTCTTCCTTAGCTCTCCAGAGCCCCCCAGACATTCCCCATCCTGCTGGGGTTGGGAGCTGATCCTGTCACAGCTGCTGATGTGCTGATACTCTGTGTGAGCAGAGCTCCTGGCCCTGGGCTCCTCTTGTTTGCCTCAGAAACCAGAAATGAAAATTGACCATTCTTCTCCAAGGAATGAAATCAGTGTGGCAGGACTAGGAAACCACAGGGAAAGCTTTGGAAGATTAAGAATCTTTTTGCCTTGCTTATCTTTTTTTCTCCAAATACTTGTCATCCTCTTTACCCTTCTCACTGAAGGAAAGCTTGTTTTCTGCCAGCTCTGCATTTGATGGCAGGGCTTTTATTCCAGATGCACGGGATGTGTGTAGGAGAGAGATTTGTGTGCATAAATAATGGCATAATCCATGGCTCCATTGTTCTTTGGTTATGTGGAGCTGCTGCAATGAGCTCTGTAATTTTCTTGCCTGAAGAAGCTGCCTGTCCCTCCAGACTCACTGGTGCAATGTTGAAGCTGTAAAGCTTCCTTTGTCCTCCCCTCTCCCAAAACAAAGAGTCCCTCAGTCGAGTTAATGGCAGGCTGGAGGAGAGCCAGGGGTTTGGTCATGGCCAGGAGAACTGCCATTTGCACCAGGAGTTTCACATTTCCATCTCCTGCACTCTGGAGTTTCACATTTCCATCTGCAGCACACTTCCTTTGGGGGTCTCCCTGATTTTTTTGGCATCAATGGAGAGAGACATGTAAAGGGAAGAAGGTAAAGAAGAAAAAGGCAGTTTTGAAAAGAAGAAAGACAACAAGTTGTTGCTGGAAGGGTGATTGCTCATTACTTTAATTGGATGTGAGCACTGGATTAAGGTGGAGGGAGGTTTGGGGAAGGTTGTACCAGAGCTCCCACTGCTGGAGAACAAACTCCAACCTGAGGCACAGGGAGAGCCAAAAGTTCCTTGACACTTTGGAGATGCCCTTGGCTTGGTGTTGTTATGTTGGGTATTTTAAAATAAGTAACTTTTGGAGAGTAAATAGCTTCTGAAAATGAATATTTGGAGAAGTACAGCTAATTGGTGTGTAAATGAGATATCATAGATTCATAGAATCCTAGAATGGTTTGGGTTGGAAGGACCTGAAAGCCCATCCAGTGCCACCCCTGCCATGGCAGGGACACCTCCCACTGTCCCAGGCTGCTCCAAGCCCTGTCCAGCCTGGCCTTGGGCCCTTCCAGGGATAGGGTATCTACAAACTGTTTTTTTTTAATACCTAGAATTAATTAATTTAAATAACTGATATTCTTCCCCCCACCAATAATACACATCCAAACCATTGTGGACAAGCTTTGTTGGCTACTCAGAAGACATTTTCTTTGCAGTAAAACAATTTTTTATTTTACACTCAGGCCATGTCTAAGTCAGAAGTAGCAGCTAGGTATAGGTTTCATTCCCCTGACTTGTCAGTATTGTCCGTATATCATATATAATACTTGTCAGTATTATTTTGTGACCATAAAACCTTGCAGTTGTTTAGGACCCCCAGGCTGTGTGAAGGCAGGTGGGTCAGTGCCAGGAGGAGAGGGAAGAGTCAGAAGGACCAAGGCAGTGATGGGCAATGGGCTGCAGAGCCATGGCAGGGAGTGAAGTGAGCAATGGGCAGGACATGTTTCCTTGCACAGGTGCAGAGAAATTCAGGGATTTAATTTTGCCTGAATAACTGAGATCCAGAGTGTTACCACGAGCTCATCACCAGGCTGTGCTGGAGGGTCTTTGGTGTGTGGACCTTGCACATTCTCATTTTTCTGTGCTTGTTGATACAGATTACCAGAAAGAGTTTTAAGGGTCACCACCAGTTTTCCAAAATAGGAGCTTGTAAATTGGCCTCTTTGAGCATGGCAGAGCCTGGGGCATGCAGGGACAGCTGCAGGGAGCCCCTGGCTTGGGACTGAACCCCCTTTCCAGTGATGTGGGCCCAGGAAAATAGAGGAGCAGCATCCCTTCTTATATTACTATTTAGTGCTACTGAGCACTGCTGTGCTCTGGGGGCCTTTGTCAACTGTTCCTTTTTATCCAAGTGACAGGAACAGGGATGTGAAAAGGCCTCTAAGCCACCCCTGTGGTCCCGTGTTCTCAGCCTGATTGGAGTTTGTTTATCCCCTTGCTCAAGGCAGCACTGCCAAGCCCCCAAGCTGATATCCAGGCTTCCTCAGAGGCCCAGGGAAGCAGAGAGAGAGCCTGCAAGGCACTGAGCTGGCTCAGAGAGAGCTCCTGAGGCAGCTCCAGCAAGCACAGAGTCATTCAGAGGTGGGAGCAGGGCTACAGTCACCCCCCTCTCCTCTCACCAAGGGATTTTGGTATAAATGAAAATTAGACCTTGCTCATAATTTATAATAACACTGGCCTGAGTCTTGTATTGGTCACATCAGTTGCTACCTAAGCTCTCCATGCTTTGACAGGTTGTAAAAGAGTTCCCTCATCCCTGTGCTGCAGGATCCCTCTGGAGCTGGATGTTCTGTGCTCTCAGCTCCAGGTCACACAGGAGCCTTTGACTCACTCAGAGCAGCTGCACTGCTGCTCCAGGGACCCTTCCCATGGTAACCCTGGGGGCTTCATGGAGTCCTGGGATATCCTGAGTTAGCAGGGCCCCACAAGGACTGTCAGTCCAGACCCCCAACAACCCCCCCCTGAGCATCCCTGAGAGTGTCCAAACGCTCCTGCAGCTCTGGCAGCCTTGGGACCATTCCCTGGGGAGCCTGGGCAGTGCCAGCACCCTCGGGGGGAAGAACCTTTCCCTGAGCTCCATGCCAAGGCCTGACACAGCTCCAGCCCTTGCTGGGCTCCTGTTCCTGTCCCAGAGCAGAGCTCAGCCCCTGCCCCTCTGCCTCCCCTGGGCAGGAGCTGCAGCCCCCGAGGAGTCTCCCCTCAGTCTCCTCTGCTCCAGCTGAACCAGCCCAGTGCCCTCAGCTGCTCCTCAGCCCTTCCCCAGCTCCCTGTCCCTCCAAGCCCTCACACAGCCCCAGCCATTCTCTTTTGTTTCCTTTAATCACAAAATCCTGCAATTTCCCCATCCCACCTTCCTTCCTCTGCCCTCTCCCCAGTTTACTGCATCACTCTGGCTGTGAACCTCATTGCCTGCCTGGCCTGGTGGATTGGGGGTGGCTACGGGGTCAACTTTGGGCTGGCCATCCTCTGGCTGCTGCTCTTCAGCCCCTGTGGCTACGTCTGCTGGTTCCGCCCTGCCTACAAAGCCTTCCGGTGAGTAAAGCCAGGAGCTGCCTCTGCTCCAGCTCCTCTGCAGGTTTCCCCTGCTCTTACTGGGGGAGATCTCTCTGGCTGGGATGAGGTTTCAGCACCTGATGTCTTGTTTGCTTTCAAAATGAAGATGAATGTGGCTACTTTTAAATATTAGATACGGGATCGAGGGTCACGTAAGATTGGAGGTGAGAATTTTGCCACTTCTAAGAGGGTTAAATTCATATTTTACTTGAATATCTCAAATGTAGAAGCAGCCTCATTTCAGTGCAGCATTAGAATAGGTACTAATTTGGTAAGGCTTCATTGAGGCTTATTTTGATGGAAGACTATTATTAGTTTTTGAGAATGCTTCTGATTTCTGTCTCCAGCTACTTGAGAGCTTGTCTGCTTAGCTTTTTAGATAAAAGCAGTTCCCTGGAGTCAGTCCTTCTGAAACTCCACAAATATTTAAAGCCATCCTACATTTTTGCTTTAATTAATAATCATTTGCATTTGCTGTGGACCACGAGGCATCACTCAAACATTAATGTGTAAAGTGTGGCAGAGCTAGGAGGGTCTGAGCAGTTCCCAGCCTGACACAGAGAAAGGAGGGGCCTGCCCAGTGCCACCACCACACCCACACACCAGGCAGAGCTTTGCCCTCTGAAGGTGAAACTCTTCTGGTAGGATACTCTGGATTTTGGTTATTTACCTGTGATGAGCTGGTTTGGATAACAGCAAAAGCAGCTGATGGAAATGGGAGATGTCAGGTCCTGTCTAGCACATGACAAATTAGTTGTTTAAATGTGCTTCTGAACTGATGCTCTGTGTGTCCACAGCAATGGGCAGGTGCTGTTAAAGCATTGTGGCATTGTGGAATACAGGGAAGGGTCATTTCTGCTGAAAAGAGGAGATTGGATTTGTCTCAAAGTTCCAAATGACGTGAAAATCCCAGCTCTGAACTCTTGCCCTCTGGGGCTGGAGTTTGTCCCCATCCTGAGCCCAGAAGCCCCAGGGCCTCCAAGTGCTGGAGCTCTGTTCAAAGAAGAATTTCCATTCTAAAGTCTGGGAAAAATTACTCCTCCCTGCTGACCTCCCCCAGGCTCCACAAGGGCCGTTTCTCATTATTCCTTGAACGTTGTTTGGATGTGTTTATGCAAGTGAATGCTGAGAGGTCCCCGAGGTTACTCTGTGCAGAGACTTGTAGTTAAAAAAAGACTCAAGCCCAGGGACAGAGTGGGAGCCCAGGGATCATCCCCTGGGACAGCTGGGAAGAGGCAGAGGGGCAGCACTGCTGGGATCACAAGTGGTGATTGCAGAGGCACAGTCAGCCCTGGAGGATGCCACCCTTCAGTGCTGGCACCCTGAACTGGGAGAATGCTTCTGTCATCCCACTGCATCCCAAATTAAATTAGCTGCAGAGCTAGGGCAAAGCTGTAGCAAATCTGCACCAGAAAGCTGGATGAGAAATCACCTTTTCTCTGTATCCCCAGTAATTCCTGCAGATCCTTTCAAATGAAGACTCCTCCAGCCCCTTCAGGTCGGAGTTGGAAGAGTCTGTTTGAAGGCTCAGCCTCAAGCCTAATCCTTGTTAATTGGATTCTGACAGGCACCACAGTCAGCAGGCCCTGCCTAAAGTATTTCTTTCACTGCTGTACTCTGAGGTGGTATTTGAAGGGTGGGATTGTGAGGATATTCAAGGATGACAAATATTCCAGAGCCACCATCTGTGAGACACCCAGACCAACACGGGCAGCTCTGAGGAGCGTGGGTCTGACTGGAGGCTTCTCCACATGCTTCACCTCCCTCATCTCCTCCCAAGGCATCAGAAGCTAGAATTACAAAACTGACAACCATTAGCATAATAAAAATAATTAAAATAATAAACATTTAAATACTTTTGGGGTTTAAGCAGCAGCTGGCAGTGATTGGAGCTCTTTTCTAAACTCCCCTTTGTACCAAACTGCCTCACAAGCACCTGAAGTGCTTTTTGTAGGTCTGTAGATAAATCATTGAGTTCCTTAGAGTGTGGGAATCATTTGTATCATTAATAATGATAGTTTGAGGAGCTTCAGATGTGCCTGAGTGGCTGGTTTGGTGGGATGAGGATGTCTTGTGGCAGAGCCCAGAGTTGGGCAGGGCAGTGTCGGGCCCCCAGTGCACCCATGACAGTCTGTGAATATCCCTGCTCAGCATCTTGCTTAGGGTTATTTTCCTGCTAATTACTGTACCTGCATAAACTCAAGCACCTCACCTCTACATCCTGAGCATGGGGAGCCTGCAGAGATGGGAAGTGTGCCTCTGTTTTCAGGGTACCACCCACCTCTTGTGGCTATTTTCCTTTCCACGATGTCCCAGTGCTGGATGATTTACCATGGGCGTGGGAACATGATGACAAGCAGGCACTGAGACATTCCCAGCTGGAATTCTCGTGCTCAGTGATCATTTTTAGTGTATGGACCAGCTCTGCCTGCCAGCATCAGGGCCCTGCCTGCCTCCTTGCTGGGGTGGAGCTGGGCAGGTGTCAGGCTGGGCTGACATTCGGTCAGGGAATGATTCAGCCTCTCTGTGTAGGAGACTCGTGTTCCTCAGCCTCCCTTTGTGTGTCATCATATGTGCAATTCCTTGGGGAGAGCAACTGCAGGAGCCAGGTTATTGGGAGCCAGTCTGTGCTGCTGAGTCATGGAGCTGTGTGCTTTCACTGCCAGGCAAGGGGAGAAGCCTCCCAGCACACAGCATGGAGGGAACCCTCTGCAGTCACCACTGTGGAGGGTTTGAATGTGGTGGTGGCTGTGGAGCAGCACAAGGTGCCAGTGCCCCCCTGACCTGCTCTCTTCCTCCACAGGTCAGACAGTTCCTTTAATTTCATGGCCTTTTTCTTCATCTTCGGGGCACAGTTCCTCCTCACGGTGCTGCAGGCGATCGGCTTCTCTGGATGGGGAGCGTGGTGAGTGGGAATGCTCCAGCAGCTCATGGGCTTGGAGAGGCTGATGGGAGCCTGTACAAGGAGGAGAAGAAGAAGCTTTCTGATTTCCCCAGTGGCAGAGCTGTAGCTGCTCTTGGGGTGCACCATTTGGGTTTCATTGCTGCCTTGGGCAGAAATCAAGGTCAGGTTGGATGGGACTTGCAGCAACCTGGTCTGGTGGAAGGTGTCCCTGCCCATGTGCTCTGGCTGAGCTTTAAGATTCCTTCCAAACCAAACCATTCTGTGATCTTCACCTGGTTGCTCTTTTAGCCTCGTCCCTCAGTGTCCATTTCCTCTGGCACTGAAGCTGGCTGTGTCAGGCTCAGCATTGCCCTCAGTGCTGGCAGCACACGGTGAGCTGAGTGTGGTGACTCATTGTTGGCCTATGAGAAGTACTGTGAGAGTTCTCCTAAAATAAATGGGAGCTTGTTAGTGTCTGCCTCTGGTTGTGTTATAATTGTTTGGCATTTTAACTTCCTGTCTGTAGACACTTGAGAGCAATTCCTGCTGGAACTACAAGTAATGGAAAGTTTTAGTACTCCATTTAACACTCTGGTTTCAGAATTGCTGATGCCTCACCTGGTGTTTGCCAGCAAAGGAATGGAGATGGAGTGTAAGTCACAGGACCATGGTGTTCCCTGATCCCAGTTCTGGTCTCTAGATGCACAACCTAAAGCAGCTTGGGAATATGTTTTCCCTTCCCAAACTCCATGCAGCTGGCTGTCCCTTAAAGCTCTTGAGTTGGATTAGTGAGGGATGCTGGCAAGTGAGAGTTGAGATCCTACAGAAATACCTGCATTGAATTCTGTCAATTATCTTCACTGTTCATTTCATTTTCAAGAGCATAAAAGCTGCCTTTTAATTTCTGGGTTATCAATCACAGAAAGGGGGAATGGTTTGGGTTGAAAGGCACCTTAAAGCCCATCCCATTCCATCCCCTGCCATGAGCAGGGATACCCCCCCCACTATCCCAGGCTGCTCTAAGCCACATCCAACCTGGCCTTGGACACTTCCAGGGATCCAGGGGCAACCACAGCTGCTCTGGGCAACCTCTGACAGGGCTTTATTAGTGAGTTAAACAATTTTTCTGTTAACAAGGACACTTTGAAAAGCAGATGATGATGATATTGTGTCTCTTTTTTCTGTTTCTTGCAGTGGATGGTTGGCAGCCATCACCTTCTTCAGCACCAGTGTGGCAGCTGCTGTGTTCATGCTGTTCCCTGCCATCATGTTCACCATGTCAGCAGTTGCAATGCTCATCTGCATTGTAAGGGTAGGTTCTTCTAGTGGAAATGGCCCTGCCAATGGAAGGGGAGCACAATGAGATGAGTTTTAAGGTCCTTTCCAGCCCAAACCATTCTGGGATTCTTCAGATCTCTCTCTGCCTTGGAGAATCCCTGCTGTGTATCACAATAATGTGAAGAGGCAGCTCAGCAGCCACCACAAGCCATCACTGCTTTGAAATGTTGCTCAGTGCAGTCAGTTGATACCTCTCAGAGTTTCTGGAGGACAAATCTAGACAGCACGAGACAGCTCAGGCTGGAAATTGTCACAGTGTCATGTGGTGATGTTGCTTTATGTCATGCAAAGCAAGCTTCATGTGGAGCAACCTGAGGCTGTATGAAGTGGGGAGGTTTGGATTGGATATTAGGAAACATTTATTTTCACAGAAAAGATTGCAAAGCATTGGAACAGGCTGCCCAGGGTAGTGGTGGAATCATCATCCCTGGGAGTGTTCAAATAATATGTGGATGGAGCCCTGAGGACATGGGTTAGTGATGAACATGGAGGAGATGGGCTGATGGTTGGACTTGGTGGTCTTGGAGGTCTTTTCCAGCCTCAGCAATCCTGTGATTCCATGGTTTGCTGCTCTTTGGGATGGTCAGTGGTGAAGCATTGAGGATGCAGTGGGGACCAGGTGTCAGGGTGGGAATTGGGTCTCTACAGAAACAAGGATTTGCAGAAGGATTCTCTGGAAAGCTTTGGCAGACAGGGAAAACAGAAGCTCTGTGGTGCTGGACTTTGTGTTGGAGAGGTTTCAACCCCCTGGCCTGGGCTGGCTGCCTTGCTGTGGGATCCCCCACTTGAATTCTGGGCATGCAGCTGAAATGTGTTCAAGTATTGGGTTATATTTTCTATCTGCACCTCTGTTCACTGTATTACTGCATTTTTTGTGCTTTGTTCCTTAGAAATCCAGCTCTTCACAGAGAGAGGAACAAATCCATGATCCTGTTCCCAAGTGGCTCTGCAGGGGCACAGCTCTGGGCTCTTGGTGCTGACCCTCCTCTTGTCCTCCCTTTTATCCCTTAGGTACATAAAATCTACCGAGGGGCTGGTGGAAGCTTCCAGAAGGCTCAAGATGAGTGGAACAGTGGTGCATGGAGGAACCCTCCCAGCAGGGAGGCTCAGTACAGCAATTTTTCTGGGAATAGCCTGCCAGAGTATCCCACAGTGCCCAACTACCCCTCTGGAAACCAATGGCCTTAAGCAGCACCAGCTGCAAACTGCCTGGATTCTCTCCTTTTTGGTCTTTTTATTCTTGTTCTTGGAAAAGATCATTTGCATTCCCCCCCAAGCACCCCACTCATCTCGGGGACCTTTCTGGTTCTTGTCTCCTGATCCCTGCAGAATATCTGTGCTCTCAGCCCTTCCCACCTCCACTGCACTGCACGGCCATGGCAGAAAGCTTTTTGTTTGCCTTGAGTCACCAGTATTTGCCTCCTTGCAGACTGAGAACAAACCCTTCACTGTCCTTGCTTGAGGGAATCCTCTCCTGACCATCCCTGGAAAAGGCTCAGCTTCCCTGCAATGGAAACACTCCCACAGCTGCTCCTGCCCCTGCTCCTGCCCAGCTTCCACGGAATGCCCAGCACAGCACCACACTGTCTGTAGCAAAAGCAATCAGAGCATTAGTAGCAACTGATGTTTACTCTCCTGGATGAATAATGTGGAATTTTTCACTCTAAGGGAAATGCAGCACTTAAATTATTTGGTACTGGTGACACTGAAGTGATTTGTGCAAGCTCCACCCTCCGTGGGAGGATCCCTGCAGGTAACAGAGCGTGCCCTGGGTGAGTCCTCGGATGTGAAGTCCCCACAAGTCCTCATTTGCCTGCCTCAGACTGTTGTGATGCTACAGGTCTTGCTTTCCCTGCTGCCAAAACCTCTTGTTGGATCTGTGTGCTCCAATGGGGCAGATTCATCTCCTTAGGTTCATGATTGCTCACTGGAGCCTGAACCAAAGCCCAGTGGAAACCAGCAGAGCTGACACTGGGCCTTGGTGTTCACCCTGGTACAGGGGCTCAGCACGAGATCTCCCCACCATGGAACTTCAGCCAGGTTTTGTGCTGGCCCAAGAAATGCCCCACAGGACACACCTTGTCCTGTTGGAAGCTTTTTCCTGGGTTCCCAGCCAGGAGCTGGATGCAAGATAATGTCTGATCTCAGTGCTGGAGCCCCAGTGTGGTTTGGAAATGCTTCTGTTATAATGAAGAGTTTAATTCTGCCTTCTGCTGGTGTAGCTGAACTCCAAACATGACAATGGGGTCTGGGACACCAGGGGAAGTTTCTTAGTCCTCATGGCTGCTGTTGGTTCTGTCACTGGCAAGACTTCCATGAGGGAGAGACTCCTGCTTTTCTCCAAGGATCAGCTGAAGGGAGAATGAAGCTGGTGAGAGGGATTGTTTTCCCTGAGATTATCCTCCACCTTGTCATTCATCTTCATTCTGTGCCTGAGCCATCCAATTGCCCGTGCCCTACAGTGATCCAGGCAGCAAAGGCTGCAGTTTCCTCTTCCCCCCCAGCCTGCTGTGAATTTTTTCAAACCTGTCCAAACTGGGAGGTCAGTTTCCAATTTTTTTATAGGAAGTGAGTGTTCCAAGTCTTTGGCTCTCAAAGTTTTGGCCAATGATCTAGAGTGCTCCATTTGGGAGACCTAGGAGGGGTTGGGCACCCTGGGGATCAGACCCAGAGCCTGCTGTCTTGGCAGGCTGTTGATGGGGTTATTCCAAATTCCCAAATTCCCACTGAGCAACTGGAAAACAAAACTGGCTCCTGGAAAGGGACAGGAACATGGTCCTAGCTAGGTGGAATTGATTTGCAAGTGGTCTATTGAAAATTTTCCTCTACATGTGCCTTATCTAATGAGATTCACAGAGGAGAGCTCCCACATCCCCCTCACCCCTGCAGAATTCCCTGTGTCCCTATTAACTCGTCCTGTGTCACACTATAAATAATAAGGGAAGCACAGTCTGGAGTCTGCATGACCCCTGTGTTACCAGGGCCAAAGCAAAAGCAGCCCCAGGTGGGAGGGCAGAGCCTCCCCGAATTTCCGTTTACAGCCACACTGACCCCCTGCAGCCCTGCACTGGCTCTGGGACACGGAATGTGCTCCCAGCACCGGGGGGTTTTCCTGGAGAGTGTGCAAAGTGCTTGGGAGGAGCAGCTCTTGGAGCCTTCTTAACAAAACACGGCCTGAGGGCGTTGTGAAGCTTTTAGGTGCCTTTGTCTAGTGTCAAGTGTAATTTTAAGTGTTCTTTGTCGCTTGCCATCGGAGTGATGAAAGAACTGCCTGGCGTTGACTCCCTGGAAATACGATGGATGCACCATGGGGTGAGGTCAGTGGGGCTGAAGGTGGCATTGGCCACACTTGGGAGCCAGGCATGGTCCTGCCCCTTGCCATCCTCAGCCTCTTGCCAAAATTCTTCCAAACTGTTTGCTACCTGCCCCATTTCAATGTGTCACCTTGGAGGTTTTGAAGGAATCAAGAGGAGAAGCCTTGCTGGGGGCTCCACATCCTGCTCTCTTTGGGATTTTCCTCTTGGAGAATCTGGGGGCTGTGTTCAAGCACCCACCCTCAGTCCCACTGGAAATGCTTGCTGCAAGGGGAGGGGGTGCCTGGGAGCCTGCCCACCAGAATGGTTGGAGCTGGACACCAAAATCACCCCCTGTCAGCCTGCACTGCCTGAGATCCCTGTGGAGATCAAAGCACCTCCAGGTGGGAGCTGCCATCTCATCCCCCTCCCTCCTCTTCGATGCCAGAAACCGTAATTCCAGAAAGTTGACCCAACACGCTGCCTGAACAACCGTGGCTTAAATTTTTATTTTTATTTTCTTTTTGTTTTTGGACTCTTGTATGTTTTTAAATGTTTACATTAGATTTCTAAAAGTTCTTAACACCATTAACCCAGCCCTGGCTCCTGGTGTGGTCGGGCGTCACGTGGCGTGTCTGTGTGCGATGTTTCATGTCACCTGTGGAGCTCTGGGTTTTGTTTGTGTTTTTCTCCTGATCACAAGACAATAAATGCTCATCCTGTGCTTGATGAGGAGAACTGGCCTCATGGGAGAAGTGTCTGTTCCTAGGTAACCAGAGTTATCTGGCAGAGGGAAATGGCAAAATCTCTGTGTTCCTCCAAAGTCTCCCACTGCATGTTGTTTTCTCTGTAAAAGAACAGCACGTTGATGGATGAGGCTCATCCTCTGTGCTGGGGACTGGTGTCAGTGGCTTGTTGTGGTTTGTACTCTTAGAGATGCCCCATCAGCTTTGGCTAAAGGTGCTGCCATTGTTCCCATCTTCTAACAACATGACTGGAGAGCAGAGCTGTGGAGAAAGTCCCATCTCCCAAGTACTGGGGTCATTTTTGTGGCCTTTCCATAGTGCAGAGAGCCCCTGGCAGTGTCTGCTTTCCCCAGTTATTGCCTGGAAGGAGGAGACTGTTACCCCTGAAGTAAATGGGCTTGGACAGCAAAGGTGAGTTGAATCCATTTAGCATGTGGCTGAATTTATTGCTTAAAATGTTTTTTCAAAAACTATCACAGAATCCCAGAATACTTTGTGTTGGAGGGGACCCTAAAGCCTGAGTCCCACCCCTGCCATGGCAGGGACACCCCCCACTGTCCCAGGCTGCTCCAGCCCCAGTGTCCAGCCTGGCCTGGGACACTGCCAGGGATCCAGGGGCAGCCACAGCTGCTCTGGGCACCCTGTGCCAGGGCTCCCCACCCTCCCAGGGAACAATTCCTGCCCAATATCCCATCCAGCCCTGCCCTCTGCCACTGGCAGCCATTCCCTGTGTCCTGTCCCTCCATCCCTTGTCCCCAGTCCTCTCCAGCTCTCCTGGAGCCCCTTTAGGCTCTGCCAGGGGCTCTGAGCTCTCCCTGGAGCCTTCTCTTCTCCAGGTGAGCACCCCCAGCTCTGCCAGCCTGTCCCCAGAGCAGAGGGGCTCCAGCCCTTGCAGCATCTCCATGGCCTCCTCTGCACTCATTCCCACAGGTCCGTGTCTTTCTTGTGTTGGGACCCTGGAGTTGGTCACAACACTCCAGATGAGAATACAGAAATCACCATATTGTGGTGTCACACCCCTGTTCCACTCCATAGCAGATATTTAATCCTGGAAGAGCCATTTCCCTCACAGCTGTTGTTGTGACATCTGCTGATCTCCATGTCTTCCCTGGCTCCAAAACCCTGTGCCAGCTTCCCCCTGCCTGGCCCTCACCATCCTTCTCTCTGTGACAGTGGTGCCCTGATGTGTTGAGCATGAGGATGGATTGGATTTTTCTCCAGTTCTTGCTCCAGGGTCTCATTCTCTGAGCACAAGGCACATTTTAACTCCTGCTCCAGCTGCTGCTCAAGCAGGACCTTGGCATTTGGAATGAGGGTTTTTTGCCTCTGCTGCAGGAGGACTGGGCAGGGTTTATCAGGAACGTGCCCAGACTCAGGAAAGGGGATGGCTGTGCAGCCAAGCTCAGCCCCCCACCCTGAGGGGGGTGAAAAAAAAAGTGAAAAAAGCTCTGAATTGCCATCATCGGGGTGTGAGGGACACTGTGAGTGTGTGGCTTTTCCTATTCTCTGATTCTTGCTGTGTTTCTGTCCCTGCAGTTTCCAGGGTGTTCCAGCTGGGAAGGTGTTGCCCACCTGCCCCAGAGCAGCTCATTCTCCCATTCTCCTGTGCAATCACAGTGCTCCCTTTGTGTTGTCTGCTTGTCACTGAGCCGCAGCTGTCTCGTGCCCACAGGAGAGGGACAAGGGTTCCTGGCTGAATGTTTCCCAACAGAAATTCCCTGGCTTTTCTTGCTCCCCTTGCTGGTTCTGTGGCATGAGCTGCTCGTGTCTCTGCAGGCCTTTGGCACACCCTGCACTCACCACTGGAGATTTGCCTTTGAAATAAAATCAAAACTACTTTCTTCCCCACTCTCCTGTTCCAGAGGGTGGTTCAATTCTCCAGCCAAATGTCTGAACAACCTGTGAGTTCTCAAAGTGTGTGAAATCACCACAAAATTGCAGATGGGGGAGGTGGGATGGGGCAAATAGGAAAGGAAGGGTTCCAGGGTGATTTTATCTTCCTCAGGGGTGATATCCTCTCAAGGGGTGATTTTATCCTCTCCAGGGGTAGGACATGTGTCACAGCACCTCAACACCCTCCTGAGGCAGGTCACAGCACAGGAACAGGATGGGAGCAGCTGGAATTCACATCTTCAGAATTTTCCTGATGCTCTAAAATCAGTGGTTTTTGTAGGAGCAAACACCCATGGGGAAAAATCCTGCAGCCAAACATAGTGGGGAGAGCTTTTCCCTAGAACATTTCTGCAACAGGAGAGACAACCAACTCATGCAGCTGGAAATGGGTACTTGGGATGATGCTGGAGACCTGATTGTCCCCAAAAACCACCCAAACTCATTTACCCATTGCTTGAAAATATTTTTGGGGTGCATCTGCTCCATGCTGTGGTGAAGATGTGACAGCAGGGTTGTGCAGGGTGTCCCTTCCCTCCAGCCTTACCCTGAGAGCCTCAGGGTAAGGATTGAGAAAAGGATTTAGGTTGAGGATTGAGAAAAAAGGGGTGAGAAATGATCCTCTGGCTGTGCCCTCCTTTGCTGAGGGAGAACATGTAAATAAATATAAGGCTTTAGGAGGTGGCAGTGGGCTCTGTGTCCCTGCTCAGTTCCTGTCCCAGCAGATCCCACAGTCCTGGAGCTCTGTGCCCTGCAAGACAGTGGAATGACAGTGCCTGTGTTTCCCTCAGAATGGCTTTGCTCGGGGCTGATGTCCCAAAAAAGGTGACAGTCCCTGTAAAATCCCACCCCGACTTCCCTCTGTTCCCGTTGGATGGGGTGCCACAGCTGTGCCACCCCTGCAGGAGTGCCAGTCCCCATCCTGAGGATCCCCCAGAGGGCTGGAGTGTGGATGGATGTGGGGATGAGGGAACTGTGCCCCAAAAAGGGGCTGTACCCCAAAACGGGTCTGTACCCAAACATGGGGCTTAAACGCCAGAATGGGGCTGTACCCCAGAACAGGGGCTGTACCCCAAAACAGGGGCTGTACCTCAGAACAGGGGCTGTACCCCAGAATAAGGCTGTACCCCAAAACAGGGGCTGTACCCCAGAATGGGGCTGTACCCCAGAACAGGGGCTGTACCCCAGAGCAGGGGCTGTACTCCAGAACGGGGCTGTACCCCAGAACGGGACTGTACCCCAGAATGGGACTGTACCCCAGAATGGGGCTGTACCCCAAAACAGGGGCTGTACCCCAGAATGGGACTGTACCCCAGAATGGGGCTGTACCCCAGAACAGGGGCTGTACCCCAGAACAGGGCTGTACCCCAGAATGGGACTGTTCCCCAAAACAGGGACTGTACCCCAAAGCAGGGGCTGTACTCCAGAATGGGGCTCTACCCCGGTGCGGTGCTCACTCGCATATTAAGGCCTGTCCCCTATAACTGGGTCGATGCCCCCCCCCCCCCATGCTGTTCCCTACAACAGGCCCGCCCCCCACCGGAGGACGGTGGCATCCAAGTCGCGACAGCGGCGCGACAACCCACATCGGAGCCATAGCCATCAGCGGGCTGGGACCCCACAGGGCACTGTACAGCGCGGCCCGTTCCCTGTGTGAGAGCTACGCCCGCCAGCCCTGCAGGGCGCTGAGGCAGCGCGGGCCCTGTCGCGACAGAGCGCCCGTCCCGACAGCGGCGCCGGGCAGCGCGGGGTTAACCGGAGCTGCCGTAAAGCGCGCGGCGATGCCGCAAAGCCGCGCCGCCGCCTGCCGGCTGCTATTCCCGAACGCGCCCTACGCCAGCGCCGCTGCGCCGCCACCCTCGCGCCCGCTGCGCTTGCGCCGCGCTCCGCCCCGCGGCCCGTATTCACGAAGCACGGCTGCGCCGCTGGCGTGCCGGGCGCGCACGGACGCGGCGCGGCTCGTACGCCGTTGGCGCAGCGCGGGCCGTACGCCGTTGGCGCAGCGGCGGAGGGGAGGCGAGCGGGGCCGGGCCGGGGGCGCCGCCATGGGGGAGCGGCCGCGGGGCAGCGGCGCCGCCGCCCGGCGCTGAGGGACCGCCGAGGTAACGCCAGGGGAGCACCGGGGGATGGCGGGGGCCTCGCGGCCTCGGCTCCGCACGGCCGGCACCGGGGAGGGGCGGCCGGGCCGGGCGGCGCCGCGGGCGGGGGCGGCGGGGCCGGGGCGGTGGCGGGGGGGGCTGAGCGCCGGGAGGGGCCCGGAGAGAGGAAGGGGCCGTGGGGGACGCGGAGGTGCCGGGAGAGGCCCCGGCTCGGCCTGGGGAGGTGGCCGGGTGGCGGGGGGTCGGTGTGGGTCGGGAGGGAATGGGGGCTGTGGGGCTCAGGCTGGGATCGGGGGTGCCGCAGGCTGTGGGCTCAGGCCGGGCCGGGCTCTGAGGGCCCAGGGCCGCCTCGCCCCGTCCCCTCCCGGCCGCGGCTCTTTGTGGCCCCGGGAAGGGCTGCGAGCCCCCGGTGCCCCCAGGCCGGCGGCGGCAGCGATGGGCTCGGATCCTGCCGCGGGTCCCTCGGCCCGCGCCCTGCCCGGCCTGCGGAGCCCCGCAGGATGCTGGCTCCTTTGTATGTGCCTTTCCTCTCTCCAGAGGGCTTGGGAAGTGTTTATTTGGGGAAAGGACACTGCTGAACCTGGTATTTAAAACGGCTTTTTTTTTCCTTTAGCGAAGCGGGTTGAGGATGAATGTGAGAAAAGGGAAAAGTGCCCTCCCCCTCCTGCCCCCAGCAGACAGGAGCCCACTCGAGCTGTCCTGAGGTTTGGGAATGAGGAGCAGCCTGTGCCTCCTGTGGCTGCCTGGCAGGAGGGAGCTGAGCCAGGAGCTGGGTCAGGATCTCGGGGAACAAACAATGGGAAGTTGTAGGGATGGTCAGGAAGGTGCCTTTTGTTTTGTGCACTGGGCAACGTGAAGACTCGCTGTGTTTGGTGCGTTTTAAAAGTTAAAAAGCAAAGTTTCACAAACCCCTTTTGGGTTGCTGTGGTATCAGCCTGTTCCAAACAGTTTGTGTTAGCTTGGACCCGGGTTGAAAGGTGTGTAAAACCTTTGGAAGTTGCCTCCTTAACTATTCCATTCGTTTTCTTTCCACACAACAAGTGGTTGGAGGTGTGGAAGTGCATTCTGAGGAGTGTGTGAGTTCACCTGCCAGCCAGGCTGCCCTGTCACACACAGTGTGCCCCCATCTCCCCACAGGTTTAAAAATTGGGCCTTATGTAACCGATTGGAGCAAACGTTTGGTGTTTGCCAGTGGTCTGACAAAGAATTGCTGCAAATTAGGGCAGGAGGCCTCCATGGGGAGCCTTTGCCGTGGCAGGATAGGCTTGGCTGCTGTGAGGAACTTGCCAAAGATTTGTTGGTTTTGTTTTAATTTGGTACGTTGCAGATAGGGACGTTGTTTGGTCAGTGTGTTATCACTCCTGAGCAGCTCTGGGGTGCTGGGAGGGTTGTGGTGCTGGCTGGCCCAACACCAGCATGCTCAGGTCTGTGGGAACATGAGATCTGGGGAGCCCCCAGCCCTCTAGGGGCTGTCCCTCAGCCTGGAGAGGGGGCTGTCCTCTGGTGCCTTAGGGCCTGATCTCCACCTCGTTAGCTGACAGCTCTGTGAGGCCTTATAAATCACTTAAAAATCACTTGTGTAGTTCCTTTGCCTAAGCAGCAGCTGCTCTGCTTTGCCCCTGCATCCCTGGGGTGCAGCTGCTGGTGGTTTGCAGGGCAGACCTTGTGTCCAGCAGCTTCCCCGGGCACACTGGATGGAGCTGTGTGCTCTGCCCTTGCAGCGTGGTGTGTGCTGCTTGCTCTTGGTGCAGCTCCTGAGAGGAGGAAGGGAGCCCTGGCAGCTCAGCAGGTTCCTGGGTGCTGCTCTTCTCAGTGCCCCTTGTTTTGTATTCCGTGTGAGAGCTCCTGTGCAGCCCGGGTGTTGTCAAAACTGTTAATACGGGAGTGACTCAGCGGATCAATGGGAATGACATGAGGGCTGTGCTCATGGACAATCAGTATTTCCCACCCCCCTCCGGCCCCAGTGGGCTGGAAGACACAATGTCTGAGAGCAGCTGCCAATAAACATCTTTGCAGGGCCTGGCTGTGCTCTGGAGCTGTCTCCCCCTGCCCACCCCCCTCCCCGTGCTTTTCCTTTCCTCCTAGGAGGAGCTGGGATGAGCTGTGCTGGAGCAGCACTCCTGTGCTTGGCTGCTCCCTCCAGGTGTGTGCCTGGCCCTTGATCTGGAGCTCTGCTGCAAGGCCCAGGCACTGTGTGAGCCAGGGTGGGTAGGAAGCTGTTTATCTCTGCCTTCAGACAGGAACTGCAGCTCCACAGGCACTCAAGGCTCGGTGGGAGGGATGAGGGAAGCCTCGGGTGAGCAGCAGCCCCTGATGTGCTGTTGTGGGGTGTGCTGGAGAGCTGCAGCCCCTGGGCTGGGGAGGAGACCCTCCCCTGGCTGTGGGGCTTGCTACCAGAGGACAGTGGCCTGGTTTGCCCTGTGCTGCTCCTGTGACTTCCTGCTGCAGTTTGAGGAGTCAAACCCTCTTCCCTTGTAGTGCTGCTGAGCGGGGACAGACTAGTGTGCCAGCACAGGAGTCCTTCGTGTGTTTGCCACGGCTTTTTGCTGAGAGCCTGTGGGAACAGCTCTGCCCACAGCCCTGTAATTGGGCTCTGACTGGGCAGACGTGGCTCGTTGTGGGTGCAGTGAGAAGCTGTGAACCTGAGCCTCCTTCCTTGGCCCAGACATGGTGTGACCTGGAGCCTGCTTCAGTCCAGCTGTACCCTGTGAGCTGGGAGGGCAGGCAGGTCCCAGCAGCTCTGGGCTTCTACTGGAGAACAAGTCATCTTCCTGTTAGAAAAGCTGTGTGAATAGTTTTGGGGTTTCATGAGACAGTTTCTACTTCCTTCTGGCAGTTGGTGTCTCTGTAGAGGAGCAGCAGATTTGGTTGTGAGGGAGGTCAAAAGGTGATTTTCTGTGGGACAGCTGAGTGTGGAGCATCAGGGTCCTCTGTCAGGCTCCCTGATTCACACCAGCTGCCCTCCTCCTCCTCCTCCTGAAGAATTCGAAGTTCCTGCCCGGGCTGTAGCCACACAGCCCTTCCTGTGGGAAGCCCCTCCCTTGCATGTTACATTGATGCATTATTTCTAATAACTGGCTTTGAAAAAGCAGCCTGTGCAGCAGGAACTGCAGTGACAGGACAAGAGGAAAGGCTTCCTCCTGGCACAGGGCAGGGTTAGATGGATAGTGGGAAGAAATTCCTGGTTGTGACAGTGGCGAGGCCCTGGCACAGGTTGCCAGCTGTGGCTGCCCTGTCCCTGGGAGTTCCAAGGCCAGGTTGGATCAAAGGAGTGCCCTGGACTAGTGCAAAGCATCCCTGCCCATGGCTGGGGGTGCAACTGAATTAGCTCTAAGGTCTTTCCAACCCAAACCAAACCATTCTGTGATTCCATTCCAGGGTGATCCAGCACACCCCTGCCTAGTCTGTCATGCCCTGTCAGGTGCCTGGGTGCCACTTGTGGTGCTCAGAGCTGTGACCCCCAGTCACAGGCCCCCCCAGCCTGGTGGAGGCAGGAGGGAGGGTGTTGCAGTGGCTGTAAAACCACAGGATGTCTCTGCCTTCCGCTCACAGCACATCAGCACCCACAATGAGCCCTGTGTGATGTAGGAAACAGCTCTTCAGGTAGGCTGAAACTTCTAGGTAAGGCTTTGCAGGGTGTTTCAAAATGCTACGTGGAGCAAGAAGTCTCTGGTTTCATCCACCACCCACAGTAAGGAGAGTTTGCTCCTGCAGTAGAGGAATTAAATTTGTTCTATAAGGATTTCAAACTGGCTTCTTTGGCTCCAGTGAGATGGTGGATAGGAGTTTACTGTGTCTCCAGGAAGATCTCCCAGAGCCTTTGGAGTCTGTTCTGCTGGAGGTTGGTGGCAGTGGCCTTTCCAATCACTGCCCTGCTGACACTGCCTTCCCCCCTGCATCAGCCCCCAGCACTTGAAATGCCACAGCAGAAACATCCTCACTCACAGGAAACACAGGTCTTGAGCCTTGTGGTGACAAGGCTCTCACAGTCCCATCTGTGAAAGGTTTGCACTGAGATGGTGACATGGAGGAAGCCCAAAGTGCTGTCCAGTGAGGTCCAGCTGAGCTGACCCCAGGCTGGGGAGGGGTCTCTGTGCCACAGGCTGAGATCTCAGCTTCCCCCCAGTGTGAGCCATGAGGCAGCAGAAACACATGCACTGGTGTCTGGGGACTGTGCTCTGGAAGAGCTGGGCACTGCTGTGTGTTGTTTGGTGTCTGCAGGGCAGGGGTGGCAGTAAGCTGGATGTCAGAGTAGGATTTGGGATGAGCTGTGATGCTGTTGCCTTGGAAATAAGGTGCTCATTGGCCTCCCAGGGTGCTGCAGACACCAGAGTCTGGAGGAAAGGACTGTTAATTTTTGAGTCATTCGTTTTTACATGTCCACCAAGCAAAGAATGTCCAGTAGCCCTTTGTTACTTAAGGTTATGTAATGCTTTTTAATGAGGCAGGCCTGGCCTTTGCTTTCCCACTGGTGAATGAGACAGTTGGCAGGTGATGCACAGGCTTTGTCACCCTGAGAGGGACGTTCTTAAGTTAATAAACAGGGGTTAAGGTTGAGCTTGAACTTGGATTTTGTGCAGTTTTCCTTTGGAAGAGCTTTTCTACCCTGCAGCTGAGCAGTTCTGTGCAGCAGGAATGGTGCTGGGAGGGGTGTGGGGGTTCCCTGGGAGCACAGCCAAGTCTCTGGGGGTTTATTCCCAGTCTGGGGGCTGCAGAGTCTTTAAGAGGGGCTGCTTGAGTGTGGGTGGCTGAACGATGGGCTCAAAAAGGTCAGTGGAAAGCTAATTTAAACCCAAACAGAGCTGTGTTTGTGCTACAAAAGCTCCACTCTTGCAGACTCTGTCCTTGCCCAATGTTTTCAGGTAAAAAAAAATCTTGCTGCTTTTGAGGTAACACCAAGGTACAAACAACAAAGCAAAACACCCTTTCTCTTATCCTTTTTTTAGCAGGGACTGTTGGCAGTGATGAAGTTGATACTGTGCTTGGTTTCCCTGGTTTGATGCAGGGAGAGGATGGTGCTTTCCAGCAACTTCTGTGCTGTGTGTGTGGGCGAGGGGCAGGCTGAGGCTCTCCTGGAATCCCCTCGCCCCCAGCTCTGCCAGTTCCTCTCATCCTGGAATAGTGCTGGTTTGAGTTAAAGTCTGGCTTTGGTGTTGCCGAGTACAGGGATGTTGAGGCAGGACTCAGAGCTGGGAGCAGAGGTGGGATCCCTGTGCTGGAAGGGGCTGCTGGAGCTGGGAGCTGAAGAGCTGCAGTTGGCTCTGGGAGTGCAGGGTCAGTGTGTTTGTGCTGACAGGTACAGGCTGGTCTCTGTTTGAGCCTTGGGAATTCCTGCTCAAACTTGCTGGAGCTTGTAGCTCCATGGGCTTTGGTGGCTGGAAGGGAAGGGGAAGTGCTCAGAGCTTTAACATTTCCACCAGGGTGACTGGTTTTAAACCCACACTGTTTTCAGAGGGATGTCTGCCTCATCAGGGGAGCTCACTGAGAGGGCCCCCAGCAGATTCCCCAGTTTGAAGTAGCATCAGAAGTGTCTTGGGAAGGAATTAGAGAGGAATTCCAGCACAGCAGACCATCAGAGCTCTCCATCTCACACAGCAACAAGGGATGTTGCCAGGGAGCAGCTCTCCACTGCTCAGTCCCTCTCCTGCCTCCCAGGCCTGCTCAGAGTGGGCAGAGCTGAGCAAGGTGCTCCTGGGCTTACACAGGAGAGTGAAAGGGAAGCTCATTTAACACCCCCCATGCTGAATTTAGCAGGATATAGAGCAAACCCTGTGTGAGTTGGTGTGTAGCACATCTGTGCCATGTAACCTTTCTCAGGGTAACTGTTGAGGTGTTTTCTGGAGAAGCAGACCCTTGGTGTTGGAGCAGGCTCTGCTTTGGGGTGGTTTTGGCTGGGACTCTGGGACTCTGCCTCAGTGGGGATGATGGAGCAACCCCTCTGCTCAGGCTTGGATCAATAGCATCTGGACATCACAGAGCTGCTCTGGGGTGCAACAAACCTGGTTCTGCAGGGCTCTGGCTGCAGAGGCACAACAGCAGCTGCTCCCCTGATCCATGTGGAAAATGCCCATGACATCCCAGGACCTGAGTGCTGCCAGGCTTCAGGCATACTGACCTCAGTGCAGGTTTCTTTTCCCTTCTCTCTTTTATTGTACTGGCATCTCTCTGACTGCTCTCCTACTGTGCTGGGATGTTTTTTTCACAAGAGCCAGCACATCTGTTGGGAGCTGGGCTACCTTCAGAGCAGGAACAGCCTGGAGCATCTTCTGCACTGAAGAGCTGGGCATGGCAGGATGGAGAGGTGAGCACCTTTGGGAATGCAGTGGTGCAGCCAGAGGCAGGCAGGACAAAGGTATTCAAATGCCCTGGATGGCACCCACAGTTTCCAGCAGGTCTTCTCCTGTGTCTCTCTGAGGATATATAATCACAGACCTGGAAATGAGACTCAGACTGATCCTGTGCCCAGTGCAGAGGATGCACTGCAGCAGCCTTGGCTGGGTGACAGCAGACACCCGAGGTGTGAGAAAGCAGGAGCAGGGACAGTTCCTACTGCTGGTTGTGGTCCTGGCAGGGGACTTGCAGAGCCTGAAATCTGACTTCTCCCAGGAGAGGAGTGTAATAATGCTCAGTGCTTTGCTCCTATTTTTGTTCAGAGCCAGAAATCAAAGTCCAGAGCAGTGCTTCTCCAGCCAGAATCATTGAAAGGCACTGGCTGTTGTTTTAGGGCCAATATTTAACTTGTGCCTTCCATGAGGAATGCCTGCTAGATTCCAAATATTTGCCTTAAGGAAGAAATTTGAGGGAAGAATGTCCAGTGCTGGTGAGGAAGCAGGAGGGATTCAGGAAATGAGTTTAAGGCTGTGCACGTCCAGGTGTGTGTGGCACAGCCTGTGTTCCCTCTGGCACAGCTGTGGCAGGTCTGAGGCAGCTCTGGCTGAGCCTCGGTGTGGGAATGGCTGGGAGGAAATGTTTGTGTGCTCCAGTGCTGGAGCACAGGGTGTGTCTGCTCCCTCAGCCCCAGTCCTGCCCTGCCAAGGGGATTTAAAGGCATAGGCTGGGAGCTGCTCTCCAGCTGGGGCTGGTGTGGGCAGCCAGGCTGGAGTTCACTGTAAAAGCAGCTTATCAGAAAAGAAATACCCTGCTGCTTTTGCTCTTGCTGTGGGCTGTGGTGGCAGGGGTTCATTAGCTGAGAAATCCTCTGCAGTGGATCCTGCTAATGGCAGGATTTCCCATCCTCTGGGCTGACTTGATAAGGTGCTCATGGCTTCTTCTCACCTTTCTGTGTGATCCTTCACCTTTCTGTGTGATCCTTCTCACAGGGTGCCCCAAACAAGCAGGTAAAGCCTGCTGCTGGTTCAGTGCTGACCCTGTCCCACGTTTCTGGGAGAGCAGCTGAATGGGGCTGTGTGCTGGTGTGTGTCACAGTTTGGGTCAGGGTGTGGTGGCATCTCGGGCTGCATGGGCTGGTTGTGATGTGTGAGGACACAGCAATTGAGAGGAGCCTGATCCTCTTCCCATCCCCTCTTTGCAGGCAGGGCAGGTCAGGAATTCTGGGTCTGGCTGGCAAATCTGGGCTTCCTTAGCTCCATGGTAACCCTCTGCCCTGACTTGTCATGCTCTGTGCTGTTGATTGGATGATTTTGGCCGGGTTTGACTGTTTTATGCCTGGATACAGAGAAAACATGTTTCCTCTTGAAGCAAAACTGAAGGCATGTGGCTGTTTGCAAGGGGAAAGCTTTCCTGGGTCCTGTGGGCAGAGCACAGCTCTGAAAGGTTGGGAACTCCTTTGTGCCAGTGTGGCAAAGGGCTTGCAAGGAGCCCTTGGGCCCAGCCTGAAGCTGTGAGAGCATGGCTCTGGCTCTTAGTCACAGCTTTGGTGCTGGGGAAGCAAAGAGGAGTGAGAGCCCCATCCAGCTGGGAGGATAGTGGGATGCTGGGCAGCTGTGGGAAGTCTTGGTCCCTTTCCATAATGAGAGTTGATGGGTTTAGGCCCACAAATTGGCTGCCTAATGAATGAGGGAGCCAGGGGAGCTGTATCCTGTCTGCAGGGGTTGAAAGAGGTGATGTGAGCTAGAAACATAAGTAATTAACTAAAAAAAAAAAAAAAAAAAGGTTGGGGTTTTGGATGGAAGTGTGTACTAGAGAAGGGTGAACGTGTGCTGGCTGGGATTTCTGGGACAAACCAGAGAAGTGAGAGCCCAGAAGTGGGGGGAAAAGGACAATCTGTTCGTGCAAATAATGTTCCAGGTATTAATAGCAGCAAGATGAAATGGGTCCTCCTGGGGGTGTATCCTACATGTTCCTTCATTGGAAAGATCTCTCTGATTTTATAAATTGAGCCCTGTGTGTAGGGTTAAAAGAAGCAGGTAAGGGGAAGGGAGGAACCAGTGAGGTTCCTGCTTGAGAGAGTTTTTGGGATGACCCCATTGAAAGATTCCCAGTGCACAGCACCACCTCTTCAGCTGTAGCCAGTCCTGTGCTCTTCCTGTTTCTGTCCTGGCCTTCTCATCCCCTGCAAAATACACACAGATGGGGAACAAGGGAAAATGAGGAAAAAACCTTTGGAATGTACCTTTCTGATGTGGAGATTGGTGCAAACCAGACCGAATCCTTAATCCACAAAGCTGTCCCAGTGATTAATAAAGAGTTGTGAGGCTGATCCTCTGTGTGAGGGATGGAGGAGTGAAAAGATCCTGCATGGCTTGTGGTGGGACCAGGAATGGGATGTAGGTCTCTGGTGCCTCTGTTTTGAAACTTATCCATCCCTACAAGCCAGCAGGCTGGGGTGCTTGCTGGAATTTGTCCCAGTTAGTCTCCAGTTAGTTGGAAATTGCTGTTTTCTATCCTCTTTTTCTCTGAGATCACAGATCGTTCCATGCCCATCTGTGAAATAAGCAGGTCGCTTGCATACCTCTGAAAGGTTGCAGGGAAAGCTGTAATGGATTGAGCTGCTGATGGTCCTGGTAATAGAGGGGGTGGGAAGATGAACGAAGTGTGGATTGCTCTCTGTTCCCTGAAGATGCTGCTGGCTCTTGCACAGAAGCTGATGGATGTTGTCATGCCACAGAGCATCCCTCTGCCCCAGTTATTCTGCAGGAAAGATTAATTGCATAGTGCTACTCTTTCCTCCTCATGGTCTGGGCTGTGGGTCCTGCCTGTGGCCCTGCTGGGCAGGAGAGCTGGGAGCCAGGGCAGCAGGAGTCAGCTCCTGTGTGCCTCTGCAGCAGGGAAGTGGTTTTGACATCCCAGCACATGAATTTGACAGTTCTTTGGGGAGAGGTTTCCTGGTTAGCCCCCCTAGGTGCTTACCCTTCCCTCCCCCTCTTGTCCCCCCAAATCTATGTGGTTTGGCAGTCATTTGAGGGGAAACATGTGGGGCTTGGAGCAGCCTTGAGAAAAAGCAGAGGGGAAAACGTGGGACAGCTCACCTTGGCAGAGCTGCAGCTCTGCCACCCAGAAATGGAAACAGTCCTTGTCACCAGTGGGAATGACATCCCTTCTGTCCACCCTGCTCTGGGACTCTCCAGGACAAAGGGACTGGGCTAGGACAGAGCTGAGCTGGTGCTGCTCCCCATTTCCATGTGATTTTAGGAGAGGTAAGAAGTTGTGTTTAACAGTAGTTGTGTTGATTGAAGAGATAACTGGATCCAGGCCCCCTTTTTCCCCTAACTTGCCTCTCAAAAGGCCACCCCAGATCTGCCAGTGCAGCTGCTTCCTAACCTGGTTCTGTCAAGAGGATATGGGTTAAGGAAAAAAATAAAATCCTACAATTAAAAGTGTTTCTGCCAACCCAGATCCTGCTGACAGAAAAGGGGTTGAGAGTGCTACACATGACAGGAGGCCAAGCAGATCTGTGCAGAGTGACAGTCCCCAGATGGCTGAGGAGCAGGGAACCCTGCTGGCACACACAGCTCTCACCATTGCTGCACTCAGGCCTTTGGCAGCCAGGCTGGAATTGTTCTGAATCTGCTGAGCTGGAGTCTTTCTGGGTCTGTTTCCCCCTTTAAACTGTGGCTGGTTTGTGCATGGCTCATTAAAAACCCCTTCCAGAGTGTTCAGCTTGCCCCTTGCCCCCATTCCCTGTGGGATGAGTAGCTATCCCACATCTTGGAGGTGGGAGATGAAACTGTGGTTTTCATTCCTCCAGTGCTGCGTGTTGTCTCTGCCTCTTCCTCCCCTGGTCCCAGGCAGGGCTGGGAAGGAGCCCTGCTGCTTTGTACTGGGCTAATCTGTGTCACAGCTCTTGCCCAGGGGAAGTGATCACAGAATCCCAGAATCATTTAGGCTGGAAAAGACCCCCAGGATGGAGTCCAGCCTGTGACCCATCCCCATATTGTCACTCAGCCCAGAGTGCTGAGTGCCATGTCCAGTGTTCCCTTAAACACCTTCAGGAATGGTGACTTCACCATCTCCTGACAGCCCCTTTAATAACTCTTTTTAAGAAGAAATTCCTCCTGATATCCAGCCTGTGTTGATGAAGGTGACAGGTTCTCTGGTTTCTCAAAGTTACCCAGGTGAGCTTTGGCTGGTTGCTTTGCCACACAGAATTCCCAGCCCCTCACTGGGGCTGCTGGACTGATTGTTGGCACCTTCTTCTGGCTGAGCTTTGGATACTCTGCAAGTGCTCCCAATGCCTCCCTGGCTCTGCACTTGGTTCTCTGGGTGGTACAGAGCTGCTCCCCCTCCCAAGTTGTTGGATTGGGCATCCCTCCTTTCCCACACCTCTTTGGTGACATCCTGGAGTGGCACAGTTGGGTAGTGTGTGTCTATCCACTGGCAGAGGGCAGCAGCTCTTAAGAGGGGGTGGTTGCCTGGGGTGGCACAGGTCAGGAGGAGAGGAGGAGGGAATTGCTGGTTGCAGGCATCTACTGCATCCACCTCCTGGGAATGAGAACCAGGAAACAAATCTGAAACCAATCTGGCAATCTGCAGGTCAGGCCTCTGACCCGCTCCTGGGGCTGTGCCAGGTTAGTGCCCTGCCTGGAGAAGACACCTGTGCCATCCCTGCAGGTGACCATAGAGAGCACAGCAGCATTTGGAGACTGGGCTTTTCTGCCTCTTCTGCCACTGCTCTCTGTGTGACATGTGGCAGTGTTGTGCCTCAGTTCCCTCTTCTGTAATGACACTTCCTTTGTGACCTACTCTGAACCAGCTGCTACAAGAAGCAGTGTGAGAGCTGGGGGTGCATTGGTCTGGAAAGCCCCTGGAGCCTGTGACAAAGGACATTGGGAAGATAAGATAACTAATGCTGCTGCTTGGATTGTTTCCCAGCCTGCTGGGGGAGAAGGAGGTGTGTGTGTCCAGCCCTGGGAGCCATATGGTGTGGATGCCAGCCCAGGAGAGAGGATGGGGTTTCTTCTGGAGTGTTGTGTCAAGAGTTTGCAATGGCAGCATCTGCAGCTGAGTTCATGTTCTCTCCCTGCTGGCCTGGACTCTCCTGGAGCAGGGGGATTTTCTCATGCATGGCTGCTTGGAAAGATGTGCTTCAGATAAGTCACAGTCTGCTGTGGCCATGCAGCAGCTTGGGCAGTGGGGATGTCCTGCCCTCCAGAGATGGTGGTTTCCAGAAGAGTGAATGTCACCTGTGTCCCTGGCACAGAAATTGTCAGGAATGCCTCAGATTCTTGTCTGGCCTCCTGTGCTGGGATTCCCCTGCTTCCTGTGCCTTGCACGCGAGGAGGCCGTGCAGGCAGAGTGGAGGGAGTGGCTTTGCTCATTCTGTGCTCATTAGAGGCTGCAGGGGAGGGAAATGGAGCCAGTTCTAGTTCTCTGCTAAATTTTGATTTCTCACTCTCTGGAAGTTGGGAGTGAGCTGGGGTACCCTGGGTTGTTCAGTGATGTTCAGCCATTTGTGCTGTGGGCAGGCCCATAGTGTGAGTGAGGGCAGCAGTCTGTTCCAGTCTCCTGCTCCTGAGATTATCTGGGAGCTGGTCCAAGGGCTGTGGAGGGGGGAACAAGTCCTGAGTGTGTCACTGTGGTGTCCCACTCCACTGGGAGGAGAGTGCTGGGTTTGCCTGTGCTGCTTTTCAGTCAAATTCCTCTGTGGAGAGAAAAATCCCTTCCAGGTGGATAAAAGGTTTTCCAGCCCAGCTTGAGCTTGGAGGAGGAAGGGAAGGGAGACACATGCATCCAGGAATTTGCTTTTGTTATGTGAGAGGTGTTGGGAAATGTCTCTTGCCCTCTACAGAAGAAATGCTGATCCTGTCACCCTGCCTTTCACTGATCATTCTCAATGCCCGAAAGAGCACATATGGATTTGAGGCTGTGGGATCTCTGAGGACATCCTCGAATGGCTCATGTTGTTCCTCTGCTCTTGCACATCTCCCACCAGTTGCCAGCACTCCCTGTGAACCAGCTCTTGGGTGGCCCCATCATCCCTGTCCTCCCTGCTCTGCTCCTGGCCCGTGGGATGCTGCCACAGTTCACACTTTGGAAGCAGAGCTGTCCCACGAGGACATCCCACCCCACCATGTGCTCAGACCCTCTGACTCATGTGCACCAAAATGCCTTTGGGGGCTCCTCATCCTGCTGTGATGATGTTGGATCATCCTGTGGGCAGCATCCCCCTCCAGAGATGCCCACAGCACCAGTGGGGTGGCTCCCAGAGGAGAGGGAGGCAGGGCTGGCTGGGGAGAGCAGTGCTTCTCCAGGGAGTCCCATGGGACAGAGAGGGTAACTCAGGGTGTTGGGGGCTACAGGGTTCCCCTTCCTTGCTGAGAGCTGCTCTCAGCTTTCCCATGCATGGGAATTGATAAAGGAGCTGATAAAGCTGTGTCAGCAGGGAGCTGTTGTGTCATGCACTGGCTGCACTGATGGCTGAGGGTCCAGGGCTGCCTGCCACAGGTGAGGACTCACTTTGTAGCTTGTGGCAAGGGGTGACCATGGCACTGCAGCCCCTCCTGGGGAATTCTCTCCTGTGGGAGTAGCTGCTGACATGTCCTGCCTCAGTTTCTGTCCTCAGGGTCCCGTGGTTGCATAAAAGAGGAAGCTTTTGCTGTAGGGCCTTCTCAGTGGATTGTAGTGGAAAGTGTGGACTCTGCTCTGCTTTCAGTGCAGTGGAGAGAAGCAATAGCATTCTACACAGCACTGTGTGTGTGATGGGGCTTTGTGGTAGACTGGCCTTGTGGTGGTTGGACTGTCCCAGGGCAGGGAGAGCAGGACACCTTCCCATCCCCCTGCTTTAGTGGGAAGAACCAATTTTGTGAACTGGGATTCAGAGATCTCTGATAATTCACTGTTTAAACCATCTGACTTGGCACTAATGTTTAAATACGTGTGTGTGCTCGTGTGTATTACTGAAAATTCAGTGGAGGGAGGGAAGACCCTGAAGTTTGGCAAGCAGCAGTGCAGAGTGGCCTGGATACCAGGCTGGGAAATAACCCCCTCCCAGTGCTGGGAAGTGGATAGCTGTTTGCCAAGGCTGTTTGCCATGACAGCTGCCCCTTCTGCCCTGGTGAGGTGTGTCAGCAGTGCCAGTGCTGTGCTGTTCTCTGGGGGTCCTTGTGCCCACTGGCTCCAGAAGATGCTGAGCAGATGAGCTCAGGATCATCTCTTGGATGGGCACATTGTGGCCTCACAGCTGCTGCAGCATTCTCTCTGCTTTGCTGGGCCACTCTGAGCCAGAGGCATGTTCCCCTGATGCTCCCTCCTGCTGCTGCCTGTGTTGGTACCTGCTGTTCCTCCGGGCGTGCTGTCAAATCCTCTTGCAGCAGGTTGTCCCTAAGCCTTGTCCTTCAGCTGGGCACGTCCTGCAGCCCGTGCCTGGAGCTCTGGAGCAGGGCAGCTCTCAGCTGTGGCTGCACAGGGAAGGTGCAGCACATCTCTGGCTGCAGTGGAGGTGGGGAGAGAGCCTTCCCCTGCTCTCCCTGGGAAACTGATGGCAGCTCCTCTTCCACATCCATTCCCGGGCGTGCTGCCGGAAGTGCATTAAGATCCCTTATCGAGGGAAAGGGAGCAGCACTTCATCTTGTTTTTATGAAAAGTGTTGGCTTTTGAGGGCGTGGGAGTATTCAGGGACAGGGCTGGGGAAGTAGATGGTCTTAACCTTACTTCAGGCTACAGCAGCACAGGAGGAGGTGTTCCAGCCTCAGATGGAAATGGAAGCTGTTGTTCCCAGCTGATGAGTGAAAATTATTTATTTGTCTAGAAGCCTGCTTTTTCCCATTGCCTGGTGACTGCAAAGCAGGCTGCAAGCTCTGGGGAGGGGAGGAGGTGAAAGGGGAACTTGCCTGCTCAGAAACCTGACATCTGAAGGCAGAGCCTTCTTTCTGGTCCTTGTGGCCCAGCAGAGTGACTGTCATGGCCAGACTGGTAATATGGGTTATGGTGGTGATAAATTCATGTGTTTGTGGCACATGTAGGATTATACCTTTCACAGAAAGATTTTGCAGGGGAGTCTTAGAGCTGCTGCCTCTAAGTCTGAAGCTAAATCTGCTTTATAAACTTCTGTGGAGCTGGGGGTGGAGAGGGCTCAGTGATGCCTGTTCCAGCTGTGCTCATGCAGCTCCCATTCCTCATCAGCCAGCTGCCCTTGGGCTGGATCCCTATGTCCTGCAGGACAGGCAGGCACTTGAATCTGTCCTTGTTCAACCTCCTGGGGGAGTAGAAGGGTACCTGAGCTGTCAAGACTTTGTGTGTTTTTCCCACAGCATCCAGTGGCAGAGGTTGATGTACAGGATGGGGCTGCCTGCCCTGAAGGTGCTGTGGGCTCTGCAGTGTGTGAGCAGCAGCTCTCCTTGGGCTTCTCTGTTTCCCAGGGTGAACACACACAGATGTGACTCAGTGATTTGGGATACAGACAGTGCTTTGGACACCTGCTTGGAGGCAAAGCCTGTTTTGCAGAGAGTTACCAGGTGTGAACACAAAGCTCAAGTTTGCAGGAGGTGAGCACTGGAGACCTGCCCTTTCCCAGTGTGTCAGTCAGATTTGCCTGGGTTCTTCTGCTATGAAATATCTCAGATTTGGTATTGGTGAAGCAGCTGAGTCTTGAGCTTTATGCTCTGGGCATGAGTGGGTTAAAAGCAATATTGGATCTTCTTCTAGAAAGAAAACCTTTTCAAGCTCCTTCCCAAGATGAGCACACTTGTGATAATGAATCTGTGCAAGAACTGGGCAGGATGGGACTGCTTGGAAAATGTAAATGTATGGATGGAAGAGCAGGAGAAGTGGAATCCATGGGACTGGTAAACACCTTTTTGCTGGCCAAGTGCTGTGGACTTTTGGAAGGCAGCTGGTTCCTCTCTGCACTCGGTTTTCCAGCAGCAGCATGGATTTAATTAGGATCCAGTGTCTCCCTGGAGCTCGCTGCCTTGGGGGTGTATTGTCTCATTTAGATGGAAAACCCCGTGCAGAGCTGCCAAACCCAGCAGATGTGAGGGGCTGAGGGCAGAGACCACTGGGCTGAGTTAGTGAGTCAGTGGCTGTGTGAGAAGTGCCTGAGTGGGTGAGGAAAAGTCCCAAAATGCTGAGCAGAGGGGATGGGCTGGGCTCTGCTGGCCTCTCCCAGCCAGACACTCAGCTTTGTCCCTCCTGAACTTCCTTTCTTCCAGTGCCACAAACTCTGGCTTAGTAAAACCAAAACCAGTTTGATATCCTAACTGGCTTTTTCTGTTGAACTGGGGAGATAAATTCTGCAGAATTGCTGCACTGGCAGAAAGCAAACCCGTGCCTTTGTTATTCAAAAGGAGGTTTCCTGCTCTGGTTACCTGTGCCCTTCCTCTGAGAGTAAGATCAAAGCAAGTTGCAGTTCTCTAGACAGAAATTGTCCCGTGAGCAGGGACACCAGAGTGATGCTGGCACAAGCAGTGGGCTGGAGCTGGGTCATTTGCTCATCTTGGCATCTTCCAGCTCCAAGCCAGAACTTTTCCTGGCCCAGCAGCCCTGAGTGTGGCTGTGTGGTCATGGAGAAGGGATGCTGGAGTGGAAGGTGATGGTAACATCCCAGAGGCACCATGGCAGGGCTGGATGGGAAGATGGGGATTAGGTACCAATTGCTCCCTGACTCCCTCCTGCAACCAGGGGTTTTGCATTCCACCCACTCTGCTTTTGTGTTCTCCTGATCCCATGCAGTGCATCCTGCTTGGGGGACCATGGGAATGGGTCCCAAGATGGGCATGGCCAAGAACTGGGAAAGCCCTTGGGCTTCATTGGGCACAATCACAGCAGAAAAGGTTTGAATCAAAATGCATACCCTTTTGTGGGGTCTGTAAAGTCAACCAAAAAGCTGATTCCTTTAAAGTCATTTCTTGTAGAGCTGTGTTTTCTGGTTATGAATTCTGCAGCTGAAGTTTAAATTTGTGCCTGAGGAACCCAAAAAGGTGAATCAACTCTCTTGGGCACTTGCTTCATGAATGGGTTTGACTGACTTGGGCTGGGTTTGTTATTTCCAGACTAGTTTTTAGATCTGGTCTTATTTTAGCATGTGTGTATTTACTGTTATTATTTTTCCTAGAGAAGTTCTTTCAGCTTTTTGCTTGTTTTCTGTGCTGCTGCTGAAATTTCCATCGTGGTATTTCCAGCTCCTTGGTGGAACACAGTTTAATATTTTCCATCCAGGTGTAGCTGCTTTGGATGAGGATCCAAGGAAAGGAGTGATGTGCATTGGGCTGGGAGTGAATTGGCAGCTCACAGGAGTGGAGATGCTTTGTGAGGGTTTTTTGATTTTTTTTTTGTGGCTGCTTAGAGATTTAGAAGTGTCCTTACTCTGCAGGCTGCTTTCAAAAACAGATCTGGGTTGTTCTGAATTTGGGTGTTGAGGATCCAAGTTCTGCATTTTGATTGTCCAAAGCACATTGATTTCTTTCTGCTCATGTGTGCAGGGAGCAAATGTTCATCAAACAGCCCCACTCCTGTTGGTTGAAGGGGGGCCTGCTTCCTCCCCAGATATTTTTGGGTGCAAAATGACTCCTGCTGGCCTGCTGCTGGAAAGCTGACACTCTGCACACACATACTGCTGCCAGGCTGGGATTCTCCTCACCCACCCTGAGCTGTGCTGGCACAGTGAGAGTTTGGGCTGAGGTTCTCCAGCTGCTGCTCCAGGGGTGTTCTGGCACATGGCTTGTGCAGCCCTTTTGTGCTCATCTCAAGAGAAGGAAATTTTTTGAGTGCCTTGTGGTTCCACTGGAAACTGAAAACTGCTGCTGATGGTTTGCCCCCACCTTTAACTTCTTTTTTAATTCTGTTATTTGGAGAACAGTTTCAGTTTTGCTTCCACTCCTTTAGGAGCCCTTGCACAGAGGGATGCTTGGGCACACTGCAGCCTGCAGGAGCCTGGCAAGGTTGGGCTGCAGTTTGAGGAACAGCTGAGATTTTGCTTTTAAGGCAGCCTGGTGGGTTTGCCTGTCACCTGGTGCCCTTTGGAGATCTCTGAAACCACACACAATTACTGGGTGTGTTGTGAGAATTTGTTGTGGGTGAGGTGGGAAGCAGGACCTCCCTTCAGCAGGAACATTTCCCTGCTGCCTTGTTGAAACTCTGCTCCCCCCGTTCTTACAGAGGGAATGGTGTGGCACAAACGTTAAAAAAAACCATTAAAAATTCATAGCAATCCATTAAAAAGCCATATTTGGGTTCAGAGGCTGGGAGAAAATAACTTAGAAACAATTTGGAGCTTGATTTGTTGTAGGTTAAGGGCTGACCAGAGTTCACAGTGTCATAAAAGTCTCCTGGGGAAGGGAATATCCAGTAACAAGAGAACATTTCTAATTTAGAGAAAAGTTTAATGAGAGCTGGAAGAGGAAGTCAGAAAGAAAAATCTTCTTCACAGCACAGCTTAATTTTAAGGAAAAAAAATGTTTTATTATTTTTAAGTTTATTTTTCTTTTTTTTTTTTTTTTTTTTTTTATCCTGGTGATTTTGTGTGCCTTGGATGTTTTTATGGATGTGGCTGAGAGCCATGGGTGGATACCTGGGTGAAATCCTGGGATGTTGGGGCTGGGAGCAGGGCAGCACCTGCACGTGGTAACTTCTGTATTGTCTGACAGGTTGGCACGTTCCTGCCTCTTTGCCTTATTTTTGTTTGTTCTGTGTTACCTGTGCGGCTGGAGGTGATGGTGTGTCTGATTGTTTGCTCTGAGAGTGGATTTCTGTTTTTAATTGCAGTGCAGGGGGTGTTGTTGGCTGTGTCCATCCCTGGGACTGTGCAAGGGGAGGGTCAGGTCCTGGCTGGGGGTGCCAGGAGTGCCCTGTGCCCTCTGCTCTGGGAGCTGGCTGTGATCCTCTCTCCTCACGAGCTGGCAAGGCAGGAAGGGAGGAGATGTTTGGAACAAGGATGCTGGGATCATGTTGGATTAAAAGCTTTGCTGCCACAGTTCAGGGGTTTTGTGGGTTGGTTATTTCTGTTGGGTTTTTTTTCCTCTGAACGCTAGAAGGAATTCTGGTAGAAACGTTAGCCTCAGCTTTGTTCTTTTCTTTTCAAGAAAGAATTTGGATGGAAAAAAGCATGTTTTGGACAAACTGCCCATGCAGATTCCTTAATTGTAAATATTGGGGCACCAGAGTGAAACCCTGCTGGTTTTTTTCCTGAGTGGGAAACCAGCCCAGCACTGTCAGTGCTTCAGCCACTGCCATGGTGACAGAGCTGTGTCTGCCATGTCATCAGTGACTCAGCCTGGTGGCACTGCCTGGAGCCAGGGGTCTGTGTCTGGAGGATGAGGGGCACAGCAGACTCTGGATGATGTCAGGGAGGTGGGCTGAGAGCTGCTCTGTGGCACCAGCTGGCTGGGGGGATCCCAACAGTGCATTATGCCCTTTGGCTCTCCCCTGGCCTGTGTGCAGGCAGCAGCACAGGTGGGTGGGTGGGTGGGATTCACAGGATGCTGTTCCTGGCTGGTGGGGCAGTTCCTTCACTTCTGGGGTCTTGTCTCTGCAGATGCCTTGAAGCAGGCAGGGGGACTTGCTTGAAAAAGAGCTAAACATCTTTCCAGGGACCTCAGATGGAGGAGGCAGATGCAGGGAAGTTATCCTCGTGTAACAGGCAGGTTGTGAAGGGCCAGGGACTCAGTAGACACCCAGATCACCAGGGAAGGGGTGGCAGGAGCTGCTCAGTGCCTGAAGCTGAGCTGAGGCTGCCCCGGCTCTCGGAACGCGCTGCACGTTCCGCCCCGTTCCCCGGTGCCTCTGCATCAGCAGTTAAGTAACAAACTATTGAACAAGAGCTTCCTGTTGTGCTGACACCAACACCAGCCTACAAAGGAGTAAACAGAGCTGTGCTGGCTCCTGCCTCGCTGGAGGCTGGAAAAAGGGCTGGAGATTGAGAGGAGGCCATTGCTTCTGAGCCCAACCTGCTGGGCCAGGGCTGATGTTCTTGCACTTGGCAGAAACTGCTGGGGAAGGGACTGCTTTCAGGACTGCTTGGTTTTTAAGGGAATTTCTGGGATGGATAAAGGCCCCTTCACCCCTTGCCTTGCTGCTCCAACTCTTCCACAGGTGTTGTCCCCAGAGTGGTGCAGCCCATCCTCCATCCTGACAGGGTGGGCACCACTCTCACAGCTCTGGGTGTGAGCATCTCACATCTTCACCAGGTTCCTGGAGTTCCTCAGTCAGGGCATTGAAACTCCTGTTCTCTTGAGGGATCCAGAGGAAATGGGGCTGGGACAAACACGTTTTCCTTTGCCATAGGGAATATTCTGCTGTCCTGGTGGGTTTGCTTGAATCTCTGGTGACTGGAGCTGTTGCTGGTGGAGATCCAAGGTGGGGTAAGCTCCAGGGGCTGCACAGCCCATCTGCCTCTCAGCCCCATGGAGGAAACTTCCTTGTGGGGTCAGGATGAGTTTTCTCCAAACAGCACATGTCATGGAGCTGAGTTTCAGCCTGTTCAGCTGCTATGCCTAGCTCAGAGGAGATGTGCATGTCCAAGGGTGGAGGAAGCTCAGGGCATCACTCTGGAGCTGTTGGATGGTCACAAGCTAAGTGGAGATCAATGACAAGTGGTGTCCTCAGTGGCTGGTCTTGGGACCAGTGCTGTGACATGGACAGTGGGACTGAAGGCACCCTCAGCAAGTTTGCTGGTGACACAGAGCTCTGTGGAGAGTGTCATGCTGGAGGGAAGGGATGGAGCATCCATGGGACCTTCAGAGGTGGGATTGTGCCAGGCTCATGAAGGTCAGCAGGGCCAAGTGCAAGGTCCTACCATGGGCTGGGACAATCCAAAACACAAACACAGACTGGATAAAGGATGGATGGAGATATCCATCCTTAGAGAGAGGGATTTGGGAACTTTGATGGATGAGAAATCTGATGTGACCCAGCCCTGTGAGCTGGCAGCTGGCTTGGCTGTACCCATTGCAGGGCTCCTGTGGGAAGCCTGGTGAGGCTTTCCATGACCCCTGTTTTGGGAACCTCTGTGGGGTGGCACAGCTTTCCCTGCTCTGTCACCAGCAGGGCTGGCTGCAGCTCTGCAGGCTGCAACATGTGTTTAACAACAAACCCCTGCAGACATCATTTGGGACCGTCTGTAGCTGGATCTTGAAGATGTTTTAAGACTTTGCTTTGTTTTAAGACTTTTGATCCTTCTGTAAGCTCAGCCCCTTCAACTTCTAGAATTTATTGGGATTTGGTTTCAGCTGTGTAAGGCCACTGGTTGCTTTTTGGTCTGGATTTTTGTGCTGGGAGCCAGCTGATGGGTCATCCTTTGGGACATCGGGGTATTTGTGATTATTTTTAGCCTTTAATTGGCAGTGATCTGTACTTGGAGCTGCAGAGTGTCAAGGGCTTTTCTCTTTGTGCTCTCAAGAAGCTTTCCTTTCTCTTTCATCTGGATGCAGCTGTGTTTCTCTTCTGCTCACAGAGCACAGAGTACATGGAGAAACCAGCTCCAAGAACCTTCCCAAAGCCTGGTGGGGCTCAGGGAGCAGCACCCAGGGATGCCACCTGCTCCAGGACACCTGGCCCTGTTCTGAGCAGCACCATGGCCCTGCTCCCTGACCTTCACCAGCCACTTCCCTGCTCCAGGCTGCTATTTTTTCCTCCTCTTCCCCTGTTTTGTCTTGCCCCGTTTAAGTGTAACCTCTTTGGGGTGGGAACACGGTGTGTGTGTTCATACAAAGGGCTGAGAACAATGTGCCCCAGATGGTTTGTACAAGTGCCTTCTGCAGCCACAGGGTTTCATTCTACAGGAAAGAAATTCTTAAAAATACAACTCCTCAGCATCTTATACTTGCAAATGTGAGCAGGAACTTCCCGAGCCGTGATATTTTGGTCCAAGGCACAGAGACAAGGGGTAGCACTAGAAGTGCAGCTTTTCTTCTTTTAAGGAAAAAAAAAAAAAAAACTCCCCCCAACCCCAATTCCCTTTTTCTCACCCTTACATCTGCAGGGAAAAGCTTGTAAATGTGACTGGAGCAGCTCTGACCTGCTTTAAAACCAGATGGCAAACAATATTTCAACAAAAGCACTGTGAACTCCCTCTTTGGGAATCAGAGGGTGTGTGGGCTTGCCCTGGTTTTATGGCACTTCCAGTGCTTCTGAGGTTCTGTTTTGGGGGTGCTGAGGCACTTGCTTGCAGTTTGTCCCCCTTCCAGGATCCTGGGCTCAGAGCACTGGCACTGCAAACACCACAGGGCACTGCTTATTTGCTTTAAGACCACAGCTTGCTTTGGAATTTCTTCTGCCAAACTTCAGGCCAATTCATTTTTTTTTTTTATTTATCCCACTCCCTCCTAAAGAGAGGAACAAGTTTTCTTAGTCTCATCTTGCATCAGATTTGATTCCAGGCCAACAAATGAGCCTAGAAGGTGCTTTCCTGAGGCTGCTTGCCTCGCTGTGACCTTTTGGGAGAGGATTCCTGTGCAAAATGGAACAATGTGATACCAGTTTTATTCAGGGAATCTTCCCCCATGGTGCTGCTGCCTGGGGAGGATGGGTCAGGTCTGGGTCCCTGTTGCCTGTCAAAAGGCTGCTGTGTTTTAACAAACACAGGGGTTTTTTGCTCCAGAGCAGTGGGAGTCCTGGGATTTTACCAAAAGTTTCTGTTTCTAATTAGGTTGTTCTCAATTTTAAAGGCCAGTGATCCCGTTATGGCACAGGGTGGAAAACCTGAGCAGTCACTGACCCTGCACAGAGGTGGGTCCTGCTTTTGTCCTGAAGTCCAGGGAGTCACTGTGTCTCCTTGACACTCCTGGGACGAGACAATAAATACCTCCCAGCCCTTGGCACATCCAGGGGGAGGCTGGTGGGCAGAGTGGGAGGGAGCATCCCTTGCCCTGGCCAGACTCACATGGATGCAGTTCCTGCTGCTCTGACTGCCCAGCTTGGGAAAGGAGCAGTTGCAGCATGGCAGTCCCAGCATGGGGGCTGGGCTGTGGCCTTGCTGGGTGTGAATCTGGCCCAGATGTCTGAAATTGGGGTTTGGAGCTGGGCCCCTCTTGCAGGGCTCCTCCCAAGGCTCTGCAGGCAGGAGCAGAGTTGTGCTGTGCTGCTCCCTGTGTTTGTCTGAGCTGGGAGAGGGCAGCACAGTCTCCCTGTACTCACAGGAAACAGGATTTAATTTTTCCCTTCTGTCTCACTTCATTGTCTGAAATTCCCATGCAGAGGCTGGCCCATAACTCTTCAAAGAAAATAATCCCAAGTGCTGGGGCTGGAGCTCCCTGGGCTCTGGCTGGCGGCCGCCTGCCTCTGTGCAAACAGTCTGGGCCTGGAATCCCCTGGGACTGAGCATAAAGGTCTGATTCAGAAGGAAAACAGGTTATGGAGCAGCAGGGCTGTGCATCACTCACTGCTCCCCTTTCCCAGCCTGTGCTGGAGCTACCCAGAGAAAGCAGCTCCCAAAACACCCGTGAGAGCTGCCTGCTCTGGGAGCCCAGGGGGAATGGCTGCCAGTGCCCTGTGGAGGTGGGAGAGGCATGAGGAGGTCGGGAGGGCAGCACCATGTGCTGAACCCAGAGAGGAAATTATTGGGGGAGCAAAGAATGAGCAGGATGTCACGTGTGGGCCGTGTGTGCTCGGGGCTGGGGCAGAACAAAGCACAGGGAAGCCCTGCTCCTGCCACTCCCACCCTGCTTCCTGCTGGCACGGACACTGCTGGGGGAAGGGAGCACCAGGCAGCAGCCAGCCCCTGGCTGCCCACCTTTGGGACAGCTGGGAGGCTCCCTGGGACTCAGTTTCCCTCATCTGGGCTGTGCTGGCTGCAGCAGGATGTCCCCAGTTGTTGGTGTGCTGGGGCTGTGCTCTAGGGATGCTCCAGAGGTGTTGGATGGAGCCTGTGGGGGCAGGAGGGGCTCCTGTGATGCATGAAAGCCTTATTCTCCTGTGCTTGAACAGGCAGGTTCCACAAGTGGGACCCCAGCACTCTGTGCCTTTGGAGCAGCTCTGATCCTTCCTGGAGAGCAGTGGCAGTGTGCCAGGATGCTGTGGAGAGTGAGGATTGGGTGTCAGGAGGGGGCTGGGAGCAGGACAGCCTTAGGGGCCTGCCTCAGGAGCTGTGCTGCCCCTGGACCCTTACACAGCCAGTTGTTCCCCCTGCTGAGCTCTGCCTTTGGTGTCTTTTTCCCAGGTTACTCTTACAGCTCCCACATTTCCCTCTGTGCACCCTTGAGCACGAGAAGCTCTTTTTTTATTTTTGTTGTTATTATTAGCTATTGAGAGCTAATAAGAAGTTTTATGGGGTTTGGCCAAGCATCAGAGCTCGCAGTGTGTTCATTTCCTGGAGCTGGAGGGGGGGGGTTTGCTTGGATAACCCACAGAGTCAGCTGGAGTCTGCAGTGCTGGGGGCTCTTGGGGAGCTTTCAGTGGTGCCACAGGGGCCTGGAGAGGAGCAGAGCAAGGTGGGGAGGGGGAGAGTGGGGCTGGAGGGAGGTTAAAGGAGGGGTGGAGGTTGGCAAGGGTGAAGCTGGGAGCAAAACCAAGGAATGGAGGTGTGTGTCTCCCATGTGCCCTCTCAGTGTGCACCCAGATCCTGCCTGACCCCCTCTGTCCATGTTCAGCTTCCTGATTGTCCTTCCTGCCTCCCACATGGGCATCTCTGCAAGGAGGGACCCAGCCTGAGCTTCCCCAGTGCAGGAGAGTCCCACTCTGCTGGAATGCTGGAGGGAGGGAGGGAGCAGTTCCTTCTTGGGCACCTGGTTCCTTGAGCACAGAGCAGGGCAATGGCTCTTTTCATCCCAGTCTTGTGTCCAGAAGGAAGCAAGGGCTTGCTTTGTCCTTGGTGTTGGTCTGTTGTACCCACATGAGGACAGACAGCTGCACAGGGATGTGTGTGGAGCCAGTGTCATGGAATCATGGAGTGGTTTGTGTTGGAGGGACCTTCAAAGGTCACCTCATCCAGCCCCTGCCATTGAGCAGGACTGTGCACATGGAAAGGAGCTCCCTGGTTGGGGGGGCTGAGCTGATTGCTGCCTGTCTGTGGGAGCTGAGGGGAACCCCCAGCAGCCCAGGGCTTTCCAGCAGCCTCACTGGGAGCACGGGAGGCAGGCAAGGTGCTCCACCCCTGAGCAAACAAGCTCCCACAAGCATCCTTTGCTCTGGCAAGTGGCACAGCATTGGCCCAGGCTGCAGCCATGGGGCCTCGCTCCCAGCTTTGCAATTAAAATCAAGGTTGGTTGATAAGAGCAAAGGAAAAGGCAGTGGGATGTTAGTAAGTTCCTGTTTGCCAAGTGGGTGTTTCCCCCAGCCCAGGTGGGCTGTGGTGGGTGCCCTGAGTGTGGCTGTTCCCCAGGAGCTGTCCTGGGCAGGGCTGCTGGCACAGGACCCTGGCCCACCACAGCAGAGGCTGCTGCTGGGCTGGGAAGTGCTCCAACTGCACTGGCCCCTGCCCCTGGGTCCACAGGGACCCTCCCAGCCAGGTGAAATCAGTTTCACTCCATGGGCAGCCCCATGCCTGGCCTGGCACACATAGTTCACGTGTGTCCTCTGCTCTTGGGGGCTCTGAATGCCTCCAGAAGCTGCCAGCAGCCCTTCCCCATGGGGACAGTTCTGTCCCCACATCACTCTTAACTAGCTCCAACATGGAGACACTCATCAACCATTTCACCTCTGGCTGACCAAGCTTTTAAAAAATTCTTAATTTAAAATTATTTAAAATAAGCAAATTTAAATTTTGTTTATTTAAACTAACATCTCAGGCATGGGGCTTTATCCCAGCTTCTCCCACCCCTCAGCTGCAGCACTGTCATTGCTGTAGGAATTATCTGTCTGCAGGGAAGGTGCTTCAGGGGCTCTGCAGAGCCCACTGTTATCCTCTACCTCCTCATACTGATTTTTTCCCTCTCCTTTTCCACAGCTGGGAGCCCGAGGAGCTGCTGTTTTGGGAGGGCCCTGTCTGCAGGATGTTCTCTCCACCAAAGACCTCCCTGTGAGCGGCGATGATGACAGTGCCGGCGGAGCCTTGGCAAGCTCTGACCTTGCAGTAGCCCCGCACCCGGGGACGGCCTCTGACCCCTCCTTGTGGAGACCCTGCCCTCGCAGCCCTCTCCGGGATGGTGTATTAACCAAGAGGAACCCTGCTCCTTTCCTCCTCACCCTTCCATTTTCGGCAGCTCTGGGATTTGTATGGCAGCAGCGTAACCGTGGAGAGGCCGGGGTATCACAAACTTATGGATTTTGATAAGAGAGGAGGGAAAGGGGAGCTGGAGGAAGGTAAAAGGATGTCCAAGACAGGTGGAGGAAGGAGTGGTCATGGAGGACGGGGTGCTGGAACCAACTCGGGAGTCTTAATGGTGGGTCCCAACTTCCGCGTCGGCAAGAAGATCGGATGCGGCAATTTCGGGGAGCTCCGACTAGGTGAGAAGGGTCCTGTCTGTCCTCACTGTACCCACTGGTGCCAGGCTTGCCCTGGCATCCTCCTCCTGCAGCTGGCACAGGCTGTGGCCATGGGCACTGGGGTGCTGACTGGCCACACACAGTTGAAGCATTGCCCCTTGCAGGTAGCCCTTGTTCTTGCACAGAGCTTCCCCTTCCTTCATCCTTTCACACTCTGCTGAATCCACCAGGGCCCGGCCCAGCCCAAAGAGTGTTTCCCATCTCCTCCCCATGCCTGTTGCTCTCTGGGAGAGTGCCTGTCTGTTCTAACTGGTGGTGGCCATGGAGAGCTGGGTGTCCCCCAAATCCACAAACACTGGGTGAGGGTTTGCTCACCAAATCTCACCCCATTTGTGCTCTGGGTGCTGCTCTCCTGCTGTGCCTCAGGACAGGGGATGGAGCATGAGGGCCTGAGGGATGTTCAGTCTGCTGGGACAAATAGCTAGGTAGGAGAAGCAATGTTTTATCCTGGGTAAATTCTTCAGCCTGTTGAAACGGGCTCAATGAGAGACTCCTGAAATTCTGTGCAGGGCAGAGAGAAGGAGGAATAAAACCCAAGAATCTTCCATGGTCACTTCCCATTTTGAACCTAGTCTATCAGGAAACTCCTCAAGCAAACTCCTGTTTGGAGGGTGGAGAGGTTGCTCATCTGCCAGGACTGGGAATGTCCCTGGAGACTTTCAGCAACCCTTTGCTTGGCATCAGGCAGCTGGGAGTGGTCTGGCAGGGCCAGGCACTTCTGTGCCAGGATGTCACCAAAAATGCATACTGGATGTGTGGGTGGAGTCCCTGTAGCACTGTCTTGGCTGTGAGTGCTTTGGGAAGGGGCTTGTGCTCTGGGAAGAAGGAAGAGAGGCAGTCCCCAGAGCCTGTGACAGCCACAGACCTTGTTGTTCCATGATATTTCAGGCAGCACCTTCTCAAACTGAGCTCTGAGCTAAACCTGTGCTGACCATGGGTCCAGGGAGGAGCTGCAGCAGCCCAGGCTGGGGTGGGGTCAGTCCCCACCTCCCTGTGAGGGGAGTGAATGCCAGCCCAGTGTGACAGACTGGCTGGTGCCAGGCTCACCCCTCCACCTCTGCACTGCCCAGCAGGATCACCACATCATTGCAGAGCTGGGGAAATGCTCTGCTTAAAATCCAGCCAAGCAGTTCCATGTTCAGCTGTCTCCCTGTGTCATGAAAAGCTCTGAGCCTTCCTCCAGACCCAGGAGGGAGAGGTACTGGGGGATTTTGCTGCACCAGCTGCTCCTTTCAGTTCCCCTGGTGGGTCTGGACACTCCTGCCAGTGCCTCCCTGTTTGGCCAGTGGACAAAGAACCCTGTGCTATGCAGGCTCCACCTGTGTCCTTGCACCTCCTTTTCCTTGCTTGCCACCGAGCATTCTGCAGTGGGTCCCTGTTTCTGGGTGAGCTGGATCCCAGGATCCTGCTCTAGGCAGGAGCTGGGGCTGTGTTGCTTTGCCATGCTCAGTGCTGAGGGTCAGTGTGCACCCCCTGCCTCAGCCTCCCCCTCATTTTCCAGGGGCAGCAGCAAGGGGACACGAGTCTCACATGGATCTGAGGAATGTCTGTCAAACTGGCAGTGGGTTTGCTGCAGGAGCTGGGAGCAGTTGTGCTCAGTGTGCTGGTGGCTGCAGGGACAAGCAATGAGCTGCAGGGCTCCACAGCAGTCGATTCTCACAGTGAGGGTTTGTCCTTGCCACCAGCAAGAGAAGCTTCCAGTCCCTTCACATGGCTTTTTTGCTCTGTCACACCCTGCAGTGCCTGGCCATAACATGAAAGAGGCCTGAGCACAAGATCTCATCACAGCAGTGGAAGCCACAGCTATGTGGCTTCTCTCCTAAAATCACATTTCTCTTCCTTAGGTGTGCCTTCGAACTGCATCAGGGCTCAGGAATGCTTTCAGGATTTAGGGATTCCTCCAGCTGCAGATGAATGGCAAGGGACCAGAGGGCTCCTGCTGTGAAGTGGTGGCATGAGCAGGGATGCTGCCCAGCTCTTGCTGGGCACTCAGCTTTCCCCTGGAAATAAAGAATCCAGTCATCAAGGCTTTAGAGGTCAAACTGCAGCTCAGTATATAAAAGCTCCCAGATCTTCTTTGGCCTTTTTTCTTTCATAACAAATGCCACAAGATCTTGAAAAAATGTACCTGGAGGTGACTCCTCCAGCTTCCAGTGGTGGGGTTAGAGGAGGGGGAACACTGTCTTCCTCTAAAAAGTACCACTTTGCCCTATTTCTCCACCACACCAGGAGGCACGTGGTCATCTGTCCTTAGGGTGCTTCAGCTCAGCTGCCCCAGGTAGAGACAAATATCCACCCATGTAGGAGGTGTCCAAAATAAAGTGATCTGTTTGAAGATGAAATATAAAAAAAACCAATTGGCATAAGGCACTTGTGGGAAGCCAGAAGGGGAATGACGTGGGCAGGAGTTGTGGCTGCCAGGGCTGTGCCTTTGGATCCCGCTTCTCCTTGTCCCTGCTGGCCTTGGCATCCTGGGCACTGCAGGGCTGTGGTGCCACTCCCAGTCTGGCAGTGCTGCCAGCCACTTCTGCACTGGACCAGTGTGACCAGAGAGCTGGGCTGGGAGCTGGGGTGGGGTGGCTGCCCCAGCCCTCTGGCACAGAGGGGCAGCTTTATGTTGTGCAGGTACTGGGTCCTGTTACCTTCTTATGTGCTGGAGCTTCACCCTGAGCTGGTGAGTTCCCATGTGGTCCTGCACCAGCCCAGCTCCTCCTGGAGCTTCCAACAGCATCCACTGGCTCCCCCTGGCCATGTGCTGCCCCCAGCCAGCCCCACTCCATGCCAGCGTGGGTCACTGCCCTCTGAAACACAAGGCAGCAGGACACTGGTGGCAGTGGGTGACTGGAGTGTGGCTGGTGGCTTGTGTGCCCTGGCACTGGGCACAGCCAAGCTGCAGCCCTGCCAGCTCCTGTGCCCTGGGAGCAGGGCCAGCACACTCCCAGAGAGGGTTTGTTGGAGCTACTCAGGAGTGCTTGGGATGGGCTGGGGTAGGGGGAGAGGAGCAAAACCCAGACATTAAGCAGAAAAGTCAAAACTGAGCCTAAAGCACCTTGGTGCTGTGCAGTTCTTTCCCTATTCAGGGCTGCCTCAGAGGCAGGAATTGCCCTTAGTCCTGGCACACTCCCTGAGGGCCCCTTCCTGAGCCTGGCTCAAGGCTGGTGCTCCTGCCAGGCTCTGGAGCATGGCCATGGAGCTGTCCCAGGGTGCAGGGAAGGATGGGGGACCTGGCAGCAGCTGCTCCTTCTGTTCTTCCATCAGTAAACTTCTGTAAATGTGCATTTTGCAGCTTCTCAGTGCCTCCTCCTCTGCCCCAGCCTGCTGCATGCATTGCTGCTGGCAGCTTAGGGCCATAGCAGCAGTTTTCCTTTAATATTAAAAGCTGGAAATTAATTATCTTTTAAAGTAAACTTGGGATTTTAGAGGGAAGAACACAAGGGGTGAGTCTGTGTGCACTGTGTGAGCCAGGAGCAGGTCACTACCAGGGTCATGTGCAGGTGCTGGGGACATTCCCAAACTCTCCTGAGCTGTGGCTCTTGGACCTGCCCTGCAGCTTCCCAGGAGCTCACAGGGAGTTACTTGGGGCCACAAAAGGTGCCTTCTGAAAATATGTCTGGGCTCAGTGCACTGCTCGTGGCACCCTTCTTGTGCTGGGCTCTGCAGAGAGCTCCCTGTGACCTGCAGTGTGCCCAGGGGCTCAGCCACCTCCCAGAGTCAGAGCCACAGACCCACCGTGTGCCAGAGATAGCACTTGGGTGGTTTTGGAGGCTTTGGGAGAGAGGAACCCACACAATTCCTGCTGCTCCTGCCCCTCTTGCTGAAGGCTCAGGCTTGCTTTTCCTTCTGGTTGGTCAGAGCCTCCTCTGAAGGAAGGTCAAGTTCTAAAATAATATTTTTCTTCTGATGCTGTTAAACCCCAGTGCTCCACAGAGCTTGGCCTGGTGCAGCCACTGGCACTGGAGCTGCAGGGCTGGCAGGGTTGGGCCTTGGTGCCCCATCCTCTGTTCCTCCACTGCATTCCTAGGTCTGGGAAGCCAAATTCCCATGCTGGTGCCCGGGCACAGCTGTGTGCTGCTGCTGCACAAAGGTTCCTGGTGTCAGCACAGTGCTCAGTGCTCAGCCTCAGTGCTCACTTTTCCCCTGGCTGGAGCATGGCCAGGGAAGGGGCTGGAGCCTCAGGAGTGGCTGGGGAAGGGGCTCAGCCTGGAGAAAAGGAGGCTCAGGGGGCCCTTGTGGCTCTGCACAACTCCCTGACAGGAGGAGACAGCCAGGGGGGTCGGGCTGTGCTCCAGGGAACAGGGACAGGAGGAGAGGGAACAGCCTCAGCCTGGGCCAGGGGAGGTTTACATTGGATGTTGGGAAAATTGCTTCACTGAAAAGGTTATGAAGCACTGGCACCGACTGCCCAGGGTAGGAGTTGAGTCCCCACCCCTGGAAGCTTTCAAAGACGTGTGAATGTGGCACTTGAGGACATGGGCTAATGTGCAGAGGGTGGTGCTGCTGGTTGATGACTGGAAGGGTGATCTGAAAGCTCTTTTCCCACCATAATGATTCTGTGATCCGTGGTTCTGGGCTGTTGGATGGGACCCAGCTGGGAGAGCCGGGCTCCTCCTGGGCTGCTGTGATGTGCAGGAGCAGGTGCTGGTGCTGCTGCCAAAGCCCTGGGGAGGGGACAGCAGAGAAAGCAGGTCTGGCTGTGTTAGTCCAGCTTTAACACAGCCAGCCCCAGGCCTGGCTCTGCTCCTGCCTTTGGCCCATCTGATCCCACTCTGCTTCCTGCAGCTGCTGGCAGCTGGATTTGGAGACACTCTGGCACCGAGCTGGGCAAAGGCCCCTGCAATGCAAATATTTGCTTTCTGCCGCCCATCTCACCGCTTTTCTCCTTTATTTCCTTTCAAAAGCACCTTTTGTGCTGCAAGTCCTGCCTGCTCTAGTCCTCCCAGGCACTCCCTGGCACATTCTGGGAGTCAAAGTTGCCCCCTTGTGAGCACTGAGGCAGAGCAGGTGGCTCCAGGAGCTGGAGCAGGGAGTTCCCTGGCATGGAAAGAATCCTCCCTCCTTGCTCTTTTGCTTTTTCTTCTCTATTGGTTTATTAATCTCATGACAGACCAGTTCTGCTATTTGCAACTTTTTTAATTCGAAAGGGGAAGCAGCTGGTGGTGATTTGACCAGTCCATACCCCATCTTCCCATCAGCTGTATCCAAGTCCCCCAAGAAAGGGCTGAACCAGGGGAGTACCAAATTATTTTTGGACTGGGAGAATTCTGCCAGCTCCAGAGCCTTTTTGCTGGTAGATTTCTGTGCCACTGAGTCACAGGGGTCCTGTATGGTGGGGACAGGACAGATGTCACTGCTGGGGATTCTCCTGCCTCCATCCTTCTCCCTTCCAGCCCTGCTGCCTCTGTCCTTGCTGCCTCCCTGCTGGGCTGAGTCCCTTTTGCAGTGTCCCTCTGGCAGTTTTCCTGTCATGTTCTATTTTCCCCCCTTCCGATCCTGCCTGACCTCAGGGAAAATCCAGCTGGGAGTTTTCTGATCGCATGTTGCTGCCCTGAAGGCAGCAGTAATTGTTTTGGACTGAAATGTAGGGCCCTGTGGAGCCATGCACAGGTCTGGGGGTGTCCCAGCTGCTCCCCAGGAATTGTCAGTGCGTGATGGGACAAACCCCCTGGATCTGGCACATGCTGTGTTCGCCAGACGTTCCTCCCTCCCTCCCAAATCCCCTCCTCCCTAATCGCTGTGAAGGGATTTGCTTTATGCAGAGGCAGCAGACAGAGTGGCTTGGCAGAGCTCCCCTGGGATGGGAGAGGGTCAGGGAGGCAGCAGGACTGAGCCCCTGCTTGGCTGCAGAGCCGTCCCTGGGAGGAGCCGCGCCGTTCATATCTCCCATTCATCCCCCTTCCCGGAATGCTGCGGCCGCGGCACTCAGCAGCTGGCTCTGATGTCACCCGGCCGGGATTTATTGCTGCTTCAGGTGGAGAGCAGCACTGGGAGCAGATGAAATCTTACGCCAGGAGGAGCCTGTTCCCTTAGCAAATTGCTTGGAGAAAATCCGAGGAGACAGATGCAGCTCCATGGGATACCCACACGCCAGGCGGTGGGATCGCTGGGACCGGGACTCTGCTGGCTCTGGAGGGACCCTGCTGCCCTTAACTCCTGCCTGCCCGGGCTCCTCTGGGCTCTTGGAACGCTCCAAGCTGTTCCTGCAAACCTGTAATCTTTGCTTTTGCAGGCCTGGGTTGTGCTGTTGTTTCCTGGGTATGTTCCCTTTTCCTCAGCCCCCTGATTTTGGGGGATGTGGAGGCACCCAGAGCTCAACCTTCCTGTGGTTATGGTGTTTGAAGTCCTGTGCAGGTGTGGAGCCCTATGACTGCCCCTTCTCTGCCCTGGGCTCTCCCTGCATCCCTCAGCTCCTCGTGCAGTCTGGCCCATGCTGTGGATCTGCTCTTGGCTTCCCCTGTGCCCATGAGTGACCCTGGCTGTGGGGGAGGGATTTCCACCTGCCTGTGGTGCCCTCAGAGCACTGCCAGCTGCCCCAGTGCTCCCGGGTGTCCTTCCCTTTCACCCTTTGCAGGCTCCCACTGGCCATAACTCAGTCCCCCAATTCTGGCCATCCTCTGGAGCCCCCTCCCTGTGGGGCTGGGAGAAGCACCAAGTCTCAGCCTTGTCCCAGCCTTGCCCAGTCCCATCCCTGCTGCTGCCCCCTCCCATCAGCCTTGGCTGCAGCCCCCAGGAGCCTCCCCATCCCGGAGGAATCCAGTACCCAACCTGGGGATAATTAGCAGGCATGTTGCAACTCCCCACAGAGGGTTCTGCTCCCTCTCGTGCCTTGAGGCCCCTTCAGGTGTTGTGGGAGCAGCAGAACCTGTTTAGGATGTTTTTAAGCCCAGGAGCCCTCGGGGCCAGCAGCGGGTGTGTGGTGGGGGTGATGCAGGGACTGCTTTTCATCACCTTTTTGTGTCTCTCCCTGCAGGGAAGAATCTCTACACAAACGAATACGTAGCTATCAAATTGGTGAGTAGCTGTCAAACCAGGGAGTTCCTCCATGGTTGGGGTGGGGGATGTTTTAGCCATTGGGAAGGAATCTCTCCCCTCCCCGGGTGCTGGGGTGGGTGGGGTGGGTTGGGATGTGATGGATGTGGTGGCTGGGTGGCTGCAGGGAGCTCCATTCCCGCTCGGAATCGAGAGCACTCTGGGAACACACATCACTGCAGGTGGGGTGATCCCTGGGCAGGGAGGGGGTGAGTCTTGCTTCTCCCAGCCCTCACCATGGCCTGAGCTGTGCACAGCCAGTGCCAGCACAGACACGGTGGCCCCACTGGTACCTGATTCCATTAATATTTCCCTTCCCTGGATGAAATTATCTGGCTCCCATATGGGCTGATTTTTCTCATCATCCCCTGAGGCTTCATCTCCATTTTATATCAGTTGCTCCCAACCCCAAATGCTCTCAGTCCAGCTGCTGCCAGCATGTGAAGGAGGTGTCTGACACCCAGACCCTCCAGCTTCCTATGTAACTGTTCTCCTTTCTCTCTGCCCAGGAACCCATAAAATCCCGGGCCCCCCAGCTGCACCTGGAGTATCGGTTCTACAAACAGCTCGGCAATGCAGGTACGGGGCTGGGCTGAGCTGCCTGCAGGGGCCCTGCTGGGAGAGAGGTTTTCCCTAAATGTGACTCTGCACCTTGACTCCCAGCTTGAGCTCCTGCCCATCTGCAGGGAGAGGCTGGTTTTACACAGACGCCTTGTCTCATCTTTGATCTTTTTTGATTTAGTTCTTTCCCCCCCACTGCCCCTGCAGCAGAGTCAGTTGCAGATGGAGCTGCCTCCCTCCCCCTGCTGCCAAGAGCAGAGCCAGGCTGGCTGTGCAGGGAGGGCAGTGCAGGACATCCCCCCCTCTGCAGCCCCTGTCCCTTCCAGCAGTGGCCTGGCTGTGACTGCATGGCCCTGCTGCAGCCCTGCACAGCCCCTGCTCCATCTCTTGCAGAAGGAATTCCTCAGGTTTACTACTTTGGCCCCTGTGGGAAGTACAATGCCATGGTGTTGGAGCTGCTCGGACCCAGCCTGGAAGATCTCTTTGATCTGTGTGATCGAACCTTCACGCTCAAAACCGTCCTGATGATCGCGATCCAACTGGTGAGTGCAGCCCTGCACAGCTGCCCTGGCTGCCCCAGAGCAGGGCATGTGGGCACCATGGGCAGGCAGCATGGGCATCCCACAGGGAATGGGGGGAAGATGCTGGCACATCCAGCCTGGCTCAGCCATACCTCACCCCCTCCCTGCTGAGGGAAGGCTCTCCACCCGTTCACAGCCCCTCTCTGAGCCCACACCAGTGTCTGACTGTGCCCAGAGCATCTCACTGTGTGCCCAAGGTGCCTGGAGCTGTCTCCCATGGTGGGAAGGAGCCAATGTGCCCATCCTTGGGGCTGGGGCTAGACTGAGGGGAGCAGAGCTCAGGGCAGGAGCGTGCAGGACACAGGGTGGGTGTCTGCCCTGGCACTGACATCTCCTCCTGCCCCAGATCACACGGATGGAGTACGTCCACACCAAAAGCCTGATCTACAGAGACGTCAAGCCAGAGAACTTCCTGGTGGGGCGGCCGGGCAGCAAGCGGCAGCACACCATCCACATCATCGATTTTGGCCTGGCCAAAGAGTACATTGACCCCGAGACCAAAAAACACATCCCCTACCGAGAGCACAAGAGCCTGACAGGGACAGCGCGTTACATGAGCATCAACACCCACCTGGGGAAAGGTGTGTGGGCACTGCAGCCAGCCCTGCCTCCTGCCTGAGGGGAGGCACTGCAGGGCAGGGGTGCCACAGGTGGGGCTGGGGACAGGCTGCCTCTCCTGCTCCTCAGGGTGCTGGTGGGACACATGGGGTGCTGCAGGATCTGGGGAGGGGGCAGGGTCAGTGGCTGTAGTGGGAACTGAGCCATGTTTCCTTTTCTCCATGCAGAACAAAGCCGCAGGGACGACCTGGAAGCATTAGGGCACATGTTTATGTACTTCCTCCGTGGGAGCCTTCCTTGGCAAGGCCTCAAGGTAACTGCCAGCTCCTGCTGCCCCTGAGCATGGCTTCCTTTGGGTCTGGCTTTGCCCTGGCATGGGGAGGGGGAAGGCTTGGCCCCTGGGGTGTTGGAAGGTTTGCACCCCACCACTCTGAGCTGCATGCCAGGTCCTTGCAGTGCTGAACAGCTGTAGGTTTCCCTGTGTCCTCCCAGCTGTTCTCTCAGTGGCTGTCCTGGAAATCCCAGGGTTTGTCCTCCAGACCTGCCCAGAGAGGGAGTTACCTGGGAAAAGGGGTCCAAGAACTTATTCACAGTGTGACAGCACCCAGTGCCTTCCCCTGTGCTGACCCCCCTTGTCCCCACCAGGCTGACACACTAAAGGAGAGGTACCAGAAGATTGGTGACACCAAAAGAGCCACCCCAGTGGAGGTGCTCTGTGAGAACTTCCCAGGTGAGAGCCTTGCCCAGCCCAGCCCCCAGCCCCGAGCCCCCCGTGCTGTGCCCTGAGCCCCCTGTCCCCGCAGAGGAGATGGCCACCTACCTGCGCTACGTGAGGCGCCTGGATTTCTTCGAGAAGCCTGACTACGACTACCTGAGGAAGCTCTTCACAGACTTGTTCGAGAGGAACGGTTACGTGTTCGACTACGAATACGACTGGGCAGGGAAACCCCTGGTGAGTGCAGAGGGGCTGGGGGCACCCCAGGGAGCAGGGGCACTGGGGGCAGGATGTGGCTCTCAGCCAGGGCATCAGCTCCACCCTCCTCACCAGTTCCAGGGCTGTGACACGGGAATTGGAGGCTCCTGGAGCCACAGCCAAGCTGGCACCTCACTTCATGGCATGGGCACATTCCTTGGGCTGGCTGCAGCCAGATAACAAGCATGGCACTGCTGGGGTGGGGGTAGGGGCAGTGATCAGGCCCTGGTTCTCAGGGGTTTTGCACGTTTGGCCAGAGGTTGGGTCTGGCTGTGGGGTGTTGGGAGGGCTCTGTGTCAGTCAAAGGACTGACATTGTCCTTTGTGTCCCCAGCCCACTCCCATTGGCACGATGCACAGCGAGGTGCAGGTGCAGCCCCCGAACAGAGACAAAGCACAGCCACACACCAAACACCAGGTGAGCAACAGCACAGCCTGGCTGGGCATGGGGCCACAGGCATGGGCAAGCTTGGGTTGCAGCTCCAGGGACATGGAGCCCAGCAGGGATGGTGGCAGGGGCTGGAGCACCATTTTTCCTCAGTGCTGTCTGTGGGGAGAGTTCTCTCCCACAGCTCTGGGTCTGTGGCTCGCCAGGGCCCCAGGGCAATGTCCTTGTGACCTGGCAGAAGAGAGAGGAAGCACTGTGGGGGCTGCAGCTGACTGGGGGCTGCCAGGCCTGGACATCAGCTGATATGGGGCAGGGTCCAGCCTGCAGTATGGGGGGGCTTGGTGCAGGCTGAGCCACCCCTGCTAAGAACAGTGTCCCTGTAGGGTGACTCACTGCTCTGCTTGTGATGCCCTTCCATCGATGGGATGGTGACATAGGACAAGGGAGGGCAGGATTGGTGGGGCAGCTTGGCAGCATTTTGCCCCATGCTGGGGCTGCCTTTGCTCTGGGAGCGTGCAGGGCATAGGGAGCCAAGCCTGGGGCAAGGATTGGGCAGAGTTGTGGGGGAAAGGGGCCAGGCTGCTCAGAACTGCTCCAGTGCTGTGGCCTGTTCTGCCCTCGTGCAGGACACGTGTCTCTGGCACTGCTGCCACTGAGAGCAAATCTCGTGTGTTTCCCAGCTGTCCTGTACAAACCCTCATCTTCCCAAACCTCCTTGGGGGCAGAGCACCTGCAAAGGGCCTGTCCTCCCCAGGCTGCTCCTGCCCAGCACAGGGAGCCTGGCACAGCCCTGGCTCTCACTGGCAGCACTTCTTAGGGAGAGGGAAACATCTTCAAATCACCTCTGGCTCATTTCTGGGAACTCGTTCCCAGTAAGGTTCTGCTCTCTGTCCCCAGCAGGGGAAATACCATGTTGGACATCCCACAGAGCTCCCAGAGCATGGGAGCAGGGTCCAGCCTGGGGACACAGGATGTCCCCAGCTGTGGGGCCGTGCTGTGCTCACCAGGGGAGGGCTTGGCTGTGGGGCAGCCGAGCCCTGGAGGAGCACCCAGCTGGTACCACAGGGTGCAGCATCATCCTGGGGATACAGCAGCACCTGGGCCTGGCTGCAGCCCTGCTGGAGCTGGCCCTGCTCCATGGGTGGCCCTGCTGGAGCTGCCCGTGGGGGTGTGTGTGGAGGTGGCAGGGGACACAGAGCCCTGCTGTCAGCACAGGGGTCGCTCTGGGAGCCGCCGGGACGGTGCTGCACGGGTCCCTCTGCAATCACCAACTTGAGCTGCTCCGCTCATGGTTTTGCTTTTGCATGTCTTATTTTCTCGACTCCCTTTGCCACTTCTCCTGCCCCTTCCCTCCACTTCTCCCTTCTTTTCCCCATTCTCCCTCTTTTCTTTTGTTTTTTTTCATTCTGTTCCTCCTGCCTGTCGCGAGCAGCCGCCCGAGGGGACGGAGTTGTGGGATCCTCAGGCCGGTGGGCAGCCTGCCGAGGAGCCTTTGGGAGCTCACCTGGCAGCCGGCAGGCTCGGGGGGTCCGTCCAGGTACATGAAACCAGGGGCAGGGGCGGGCACGGGAGGGGGCGGAGCCACCCGGGATCAGCCCCGCTCCCCCGCCCCGCGGCCGCACAGCCCGGGCCCTGCCCCGGCTGCAGCACGGGCTGCCTGTCCCTGACGCTCACGGCTCGCAGATGAGGCTGGTGCTGCTTCCCAGGGGCTGCTGGGCTCCCTTGGTGCTGCCAGGGGGAGTTAGAGGGCAGTTGGAGATGGTGGATGGATGATGGATGGATGATGGATGGATGGATGGATGGATGGATGGATGGATGGATGGATGGATGGATGGATGGATGATGGATGCCAAGCTGCAGCACAGCAGCTGTGTGGGCATCGCTCTGTCCCCAGTGCCGCTCGTCTGAGCAGGGGTTTCCCTGTGCCTCCTTGACTGGAGCCCTGGCTCCCAGCCCTGCTTCTCCTCCCTTCCCGGGCACTCCTTGGCCGTGTCTCCCTGCCTCGTTCTGTGCTGGCGCCGTCAGCCCCGCGCTCCTGCCCTGCCCTGCCCTGCCCTGCCCTGCCCTGGGGGTTCCTCCCCATGGATGGTGGGACTCCATCCTGCGCTGCTTCCTCCGTCTCTGCTTCCGTCCCCGCCGCTCTTGCTCGTTTCTGCTGCTCCTCGGTGACGCTGCTGTTGCTCGGCCCCAGGCTCGGGCACAGCTCCTGCTGGTGCCATCATGGGGATGGGCACTCCGAGGGCCAAGCTCTGCCTCGCTGCCCCTCAGCCCCTTCCTCGTCCCCAGTGCTGCTCTGCAGACCCTCCTGCCGCGCTCTGCCTGCACCCAGCACTGCGGGTGCTGTGCAGGGGTCTCTGTGCTGGTGCCAGCAGCTGGAGCCTGACTGGCCCTGCTGGCTGGGCACTGCTGTCGGGTGGCAGCTCCTCAGAGGGGCTGGGAAAGGCCAAGGCTCCTCGCTGGGGCTGAGCAGCTTGGAGAGTGTTTGGCCTGTGCATCCCCAGGGAGCTCCTGGCTTTGCCTGTGGGCAGCAGGCACAGGATGGCGGTTCAGACAACTCCCAGTCACCTTGGTGGCTTGGTGCCCTCCTGGCCCTGGCACTGTGGCTGACCCTGCTGCTCTGGTGAGGGGCAGCAGCTCAGGGATGCCTGAGCCTGCAGGGTGGGCACTGGGCTGAGTCTTGGTGCTGGGAAGCAGAAGTTGTGTCCAGATGCTCAGCTGTGAGAAGGGCTCCGTGGAACTGTCAGCTTTCCCAGGCCCTGTCTCGCCCACGCAGGAGCTGGCTGCCAGCAAGCCCCTCTCTCTCCTGGTGCAAGGGCTCCCAGGAGCTGGGATCCTTCCAGGGGATTTTGCTAAGGGGCTCAGACCTCTCTGTTCAGTGGAGCTCTTGGGGAGAGCTCAGCACTGAGACTGAACACGCGGTCTGGGCGAGAGCTCTGTCCTGCCACCGAGGGCACTTCGGTGCTCCTGGGCAAAGCTGGGTGGTCTCCTGGGTGGCTCCTGTGCCCTGCAGGGAGGGGAAGGCTGCAGACCCCCGGGCTGCTCCCACTGACACTTTTCTCTCCCCAGGTGATGAGCTCCACCAACGGAGAGCTGAACACAGATGACCCGACGGCAGGACATTCGAACGCCCCCATCACAGCCCCCACCGAGGTGGAGGTGACAGACGATACAAAGTAAGGCTCCAGCCCTGCTGCCCCCTCGCAGTGCTGGGCTGCAGGAGGGCTCAGCTGCTGCTCAGGGATGTGCACTGTCCTCTGGGGAAAAACAGCCCAGCTGTCCCCTGGCACCCCTGAGGGGTGTCCCTGCAGGGCCACCACCACACCAGCCCTTCCCACCACACCCTGCCCAAGGCTCTTGCACAGAGGGGCCTGGATGCATCTGGGACTGCTCCTTGTCTGGAGTCCCTGCCTGGCCCTGGCTCTGGCCATGTGTGCCATGGTCGGTGTCACTCCCCTGCTCGGTACCATTTGCTGTGGCAGGTGTCACTTTTGGTGGCCGTTGTGGTGCTCCCAGTCCCGTCCCTGCCATGTACCAGGGGCACTTGGTGGAGCAGCTCTGCCCACATGGGGGGTTTCTGTCCTCCCTGGCCCCGGCACTGACGCGTCCCCTCTGTCCCCAGGTGCTGCTGTTTCTTCAAGAGAAGGAAGAGGAAAACCACCAAGCGTCGCAAGTGAGCTGCCGGGGCCGGGCGGAGCGGCGAGCGCTGCCTCCTCTCCCTCTGGCCGTGGCTGATGGTGACCCGGAGCCGCGGCCCCTCGGGCTGGGCGGGGCGGGGGCCGGGCCGGACGGGCTCCCCCAGGCGCAGTGGGGAGCGGGGCCTCCCCAAACTGCTTCTCCTTTCCTCCGCCACTCGTGGCCGTTTACTCGAACCAAGCCCAACTTCGCTGAAGTTCCTGCGTCCGTCAAACAGAAAAAAAAGAAAAAGAGAAAAACCCACGGCGTCACTTGCTTTGAGTTTATAACCAGTCTGAAATGGGGATCAACTACAGACTCTGACCCGTCGCTGTCAGAAGAAGACGAAGACAATTTCAAGAGCAGTGGGCTAAGGAGGAATATTTTTTTTTTCTGTTGCTTCTTTGTCTCTTAAGTTAATTTAAAGTGAGTCTCGGTGCAGAGTGCTGAGTCGTCAGTCTTTGACCGTCATCTTCAGTGTTACCGAATTCTGCTCTTCCTCCCGGCCCCGCCCCGCGTCCCCGCCGGGTCCCCCTCGCTCAGGCCTTTGGTGACAGAGTTGGGCTCCGGTCCGGCCCCGCTCGGGCGGGGAGAGCCGGGGGCGCGCGGGGCGGGGAGAGGAAACGCGTTTACAGTTCATTTACGATGCACTTTTGCGAGCAATACAGGCGCCGTCCGGTCCCGCCGAGAGCAGGTCCGAGACTCCCAGGGGTGGGGGACACAGGGACGGCCGAGACCAAAGGGACCCATGAATGGCGGTGGCAAAGCAGGGAGGGGAAGCAAAGCAGCCTCGTCTCTGGTGCTGCCGTGTCTTGGGGCTGGATGTTTCCGCGACAGCCGTAGGTGTGAGCAGGGCTTGGTTTTACAGCCGGAGCCCCCCGAGGCCCCGCGGCTGCTCCCGGGGGCTGCGGGCGGTGAAGGGCGCCGGGGTGGAGGGGTTCTGCCAGCGTGGAATCCCCCACCAGGCATCCCCCCACTGCGGGATCCTCCCGGGGCTGGGGAATGGAGGTTTTGGAACTGACACACAGACACCCCCGCACCCCCGTGTTCCTCGCCACCCCCAGGGCACTGCAGCTCCCCACGTGTCTGACCCCGTGCGCTGTCGTGTGTATTGATCGTGACACATTGGGGGGGGACACACACTTATCTTTACCAAAACCCTGTTGTTCTGCCCCAGAGAAGGGGCTGAGGCTGTGCTGGGGGGGCGGGGGAGGGATGGGACCATCTGTGGCTGCTTTGAAACATTTGTCCAAACTGACCATCTCGGGGTGGGGGGCTGGAGACCCCGGATTGTGGAGGGGCTGGGGGGGCATGGGGGGTCCCATGGGGCCGTGCCCCCCCCAGGGCCCCTCTTCATCCTAATTACGGGATTGACCCCGGCTTTGGCTTGTCCGGGCTGCAGCAGCCCCGGCTGCTGCTGCGTCCCTGGCCACAGCCGGGAGGGGACGTGCAACGTTTGACCTCGTGTCCCCAGCGAGGCGAACAAACGAATTTTAAAAATCGCCTTAAAATTTTCACTGGAAGTGGTCCCTTGTCAGCGCATCGGCTCAGAGCAGCCCCGGCAGAGGCCGAAGAGGAGCCGCGGAGGGGAAGGGAGAGCGGCCGCGGGGCTGTCCGGAGTGCCCGGCTCTGTCCCGCACCCTCGGGGCGCGGCCCGAGCCCGGGACTCTGTCCTTCCAGCGAGGAGTCCAAATACTGCGATTGTACGTGAGAGCGTTTGTTCCATTGCGAGTTTAGTTACTGCTTTAAAACCAAGTGTACAGAAATGGCATTTCAATTTCTCTGATGCTTCCTGGAAGCCATAGAATTTAGGGGCTTTTTTTTAATAAAAACGAAAAAAATAATAAAAAAAAATCTTTAAAACCCAACACATTCTTGTGTGCTTCACTGTGTGGCTCCCAAAGGTGAGGATATTGCCCGAGCACGCTCTTTTTGCTGGAGGCTCCCTCAGCAACGGGTGGGAGCAGCCCCAGCCCCTCGCAGGGGCTCCCTGCCCAGGAATCTTTCCTGGAGCAGCAGGAGGAAAAGCTCGGGGGAAACAGGTCAGGGGAGCAGCAGCAAAGCCGATGGCTCTGGGCAGCCCTCCCCAGGCTCCCGGCGGATGCTCCTGCAAAGCCCGGGAGTGAGGAAGGGGATGGTGCAGGGCAGTTCCCAGCTGAGCCCGGTGCTCCGGGGTTGGAATGAGGGTCCAGCCTGGAACCGCAGCCCAGAGACAGGAGCTGGGGGAGCCCTTGGCATCGAGGCTGAGGAGAATGGCCAAGACACGGTGCTGAGCCCAGCACACAGCACCGCGCGCCTTGCTGAGAGCAGATGGGCTGGGCCGGGCTGGGCCGGGCTGGGCTGGGCTGGGCTGGGCTGGGCTGGGGCCAGGCTGGGCTGGGCCGGGCTGGGCTGGGTTGGGTTGGGTTGGGTTGGGTTCGGGCCGGGCTGGGCCGGGCTGGGCTGGGGCCAGGCTGGGCTGGGCCGGGCTGGGCTGGGCTGGGCTGGGCTGGGGCCAGGCTGGGCTGGGCCGGGGTGGGCTGGGCTGGGCCGGGCCGGGCTGGGGTGGGCCGGGCTGGGCTGGGCTGGCTGGGCTGGGTTGGGTTGGGTTCGGGCCGGGCTGGGCTGGGTTGGGGCCGGGCTGGACCGGGCCGGGCTGGGCTGGGTTGGGGCCGGGCCGGGTCAGGCTGCACTCCCGTTCCTGGCACTGCAGCCAAGGAAACTGTCTGTCCCTGGCTCACCATGGCCCCACCGCTCCCTCCGGGCAAAGGGCAGGGCCCTGGTGGCCCCATGGTGCTGACAGTGGGAGCTGTGCTGGGCACAGCCCTCAATCCCTGCTCCAGCTGCCCCACAGCCTCTCCCTGCTGGGAATCACAAGCCAGAGGATCTGCCTTTCCCCCCCGAGGCACCTGCAAAGGCTGAGGCAGCTTTTAGTGCATTTAATTGTCAAAAACCTCCAATTCAGGTTTAAGAAATTCAGTCATAAAATGACATAAACCTGACCAGAGTTGTGCCATCCTGCTGCCCTCCTACCGCCCCCTCATCCCCTGAGGGTCTGCACTCCTCACACTGATCACTGGGCTCTCTTCAGGATGCCCGAGGATCCGGCCCAGATTTCCCCTCCACCCTTCCAGTGGCCATCATCCTCCTCCAATCACAAAGAAACTCCTTAAAGACAACCTCGATGTCTTTATTGTTTTCCTATTTACAAATCACAAAGCTGGCCAAAAAGCAGAGTGTGAACACGGGACGAGAGCATCGGATACATTCATCAAATAGCACAGGAGCCGGGCGGGGCCCGCTCTGCTGGAAGGTGACGTGGTACAACAGAATGGCTCATACTGCTGGGAACAGGCATGTCCAACAAGGAATTACATTCATCTATCTACAAAAGCCAGAATTGCAGCAAACTGCGGAAAAGCCATAAAGAACAGAAGTTGCTCAGGTGTAGTTCAGAGTTTGACTCCTCTCCCTCTGTGACAGGACAAGCTGCCAGACCTGCCCCACACAGGGAGGGCAGGAAGGTGGGATTAGAGAAGAGAGTTCGTGTAACAAAATAATAATAATGAGAACAGAACTTCCAGGGAACAGCCAGCGGGAGGCTCCTACTGCAGCTGGGCAGGGCTAGCCCGAGCCCTGCTCTTCCCAGAGCTCTGCTTCTCTCAAATTCCAATTATTCCACTATTTCCACCTGCACCCAATGCCCCGAGGTGCAGAACTCAGATGAGACCCCTCGGGGAAGGTGCAGGCCCCAGCACAGGCCTGGCTGCCAGCAGTGACACTCCCACCACCTTTGGGAGAGGGGCAGTGACAGGAGCACAGTCACTGACATCCCAAGGGACACAGAGCACGGGCTGTGAATCCATCTCACAACACTGTTTGCATTGCACAGAGTCGGGTTCAGTCCCCAGGTCATGGACCCAAGGTTGGAGTTTTTTCTATTATTTTAGTACTGGCCGTATTAGAACCATTACACCAGGGAGCAGGCTGACAATAGAGCTCACACCACCTCCCTGGAGCACAGAACACTCTGGGCATCTCTAACAGCTACTGGTGAGGAGCTGCAGGGCATTCCCAGGCTGCTGCTGCACGGCTCAGGAGGAGACTCCAGCCAGCAGTCTCAGGATCCTGGCTGGGGCAGCAGGAGAAGCCATGCTCCAGCCAAGGACAGCCAGGTTTTGCCTTCCAGCAGTGAAATCCAGTGGCAGCAGCTGCCCAGAGGGGCAATGGCTCCGTGTGCTGGAGCAGGAGGTCAGAGTTGGGGCCCTGAGGCAGCACCACCTCAGGCAGTCCCACACAGACTCCAGTGGCTCTAGTATTTCTGCCAGGCTGAGCTTAATTCCAGCTTCCTCTGCAGAGGAGAGGAGGAAGAGTCTCATCGTCTTCACTCGTGGGCAGTGAGGGCAGGGCTGGTCAGGCAGCCCAGGACCAGCCACCCTCTCTGTGGCAGCCAGGGGGAAAAGCAGCTGGCCCTGAACAGGTACAAGGGGTATCTTCAAGGTCACCGAGCTCCACAGCTCAACAGGTGATGTCTGTGATCTCCCTCCTGTGCCTGGCCAACAGGCAGTGTGCTAACACACATCAGCACAGAGAATATTCCACGTTTCCCTGAACCATTTGGTAAATCCTTGAACATCTGCTGCATTATAGGTAACAGACAGATGCACATCCAGCCTCTCTTCCTGCTTCCATCAGGGCAGCAGGGGTGGGGCAGCAATGCATATGAACAGAGAGAAATGCATGGAAACATGCATGGAAACTGCAGGAATGCCCAGGACCAGGTGAGGCAAGTGCCCTTCTGCTTCAACTGACAAACCCTGGCACTCTGCAAAGGACAAGGACCAGGAACAACAGAGCTGGGGCTGCCCAGGGTGAGCAGAGCACTACTCAGCCTGGGATGTGCCAGGGGTTTGGAAGCAGCACCATGGGGACTCACAAAGCAGGAGGGGCTGCCTGGCCAGGCTGCTGCCCCTTACCACCCTGCAGGGAGGTCACCTCGCTGCCACCAACTGCACGAGGTGGGATTGTCACAGGTGGGTGAGAAGAGCAGGAAATCGTCACGGTGCCTCTGGAGGAGCTCAGGGTTCAGGTCTCCAAGCCTGTGTAGTGCTGGGACAGCAAAACCTCAGGGAAAAGGCCACGTGCCAGGACTTGTGAAGGCGGCTCTGTGTGCTGAGGCTGCTGGGAGGGAGGGAAGGTGCCGGACAAGGGCTGGCCAAGCCCTGCAGTCTGGCCTGGACTGCTGAGCTGGAGCAGAGCAGGGGCCACCCAGCCCTGCCTGAGGCTGTCTGCAGGACCATCTCTCATGGCAAGTGAAACCACAACCAGAGCCACTCGCTGCCTCGCTTCTGACCGGTGGAAAAGCATCTACATTCATTACAGTCCAAAAAACGCACGTTGTTAGATAGGGTTAATCAGGAGGTGAAGAACAACAAGCCACAGACAACCTACGAATGGTACTGGGACAGCAGCTGGTCTGCACTGGGACACCAGCTCGCCTGGCACCTGAGAGCAGCAGCAGCACTAGCACAAGGCAGAACATGAGCTTTGAAATGATTTCACCGAGACCTTTGGCTAGTGTGGCTCCAATTGGTGTGGTCAAACTCAGCCAGAGATTTAGTTTGGGAGGTGACGGGGAAGAGTCGAGTCCAGGGCAGGCTGGGCAGTGGCACTATGTGTAGAAGATGATTTCTGGGATTTGTCCATCCTCCACAGAGGTGCCATTGTTGTTCCCAGCCGCGTAACAGAACGTAAAGCAGGTTTTGGCTCCTGTTGTTGGTGATTCATGGATCACTTTGCGCAGTCCTTTGGTTCCATAGTGGGAATCTGGACCCTGCAGGGGTCATGGAAGACAAGAACAGGTCAGGACCCTGCCCAGGCTCTCTGGTGGGTTTGGAGCTGTGGAGATCTCAGTTCCTCATTTTTCCTTCTGAATTTGTACCTCAGGTACTCTGAGCTCAATCTCATCTCTATCAGAACTTAATGCTAATTTAACCAGGTCTCAACAGCTAAATATGAACTTTTTGAGACCACTGCAGCAGGCTCTGGATTACACACCTGCAGAACTCACAGCTCAACTGCACATACCAAAGAAATCACCCCATCCTCTCCTCAGTGAAACACCTGTTTAGTGCTGTGAGACAAGTCAAAAACCAACTCTGAATGCTCACGGTGAACAAGCTCATGGCAGCAGCAGGTCAGAGACCCTGGAGATTGAACCAGTGGCCTCCAAGGACACAGAGCCAGGCCCAGGTTACACTGAAGGTGCAGAGCAGGTGCCTCAGCTGCCTGCAGCTCAGCCCACCCCGTGTGGTACCTTGAGAGTAGCACAGGCCGTGTAGTTGACGTTGGGCAAGATCTCCACAGGCTCCTTGAACATGACGCGGAAGGTGTTGGAGGATCCGTCGCAGCTGAAGCCGGTGTCGTTCTGCCCCAGCACCGTGTTGCTGTCTGTGTGGATGATCTGCAACACAGGCTCAGCCTTCAGCTGCAGGGCTGGGCACTGCCAGCCCTGCCCACGTCAGTCCCTGAGCTGGGCTGAGCCCCAGGCACTCCCAGATTGAGCAGTGCTGTGATGACTGCACTGCCCATTACTCGTGTCCCTCATCAATGCTACGATCACAGAACTACAGAATTCCACATTTGGGTTGGAAGGGACCTTAAGGATGATCCATCTCCAACCCCCTGCCAGGGGCAAGGATGTCACCCACTATCCCAGGTTGCTCCAAGCCACATCCTGGACCTGAACTTTCAGGGATGGGGCAGCCACAGCTGCTCTGAGCTCCCCACATAGCTCAGACAGCCCAGGACACCCCCTCCTCACCCCCCAGCTGCAGAGCACTGCAAGCCCACACTGTGCTTAGACCCTTCTCCTCCAAGAGCTCAGGGCAGCAGGATGAACCCTGACAATGAAGGAAGAAATGCTGACAGCCTGTGCTCATCACACCTGCCCTGTGTGCTGCAGTAACTCTCCTGAGGACAGCCCTTCTCCAGTGACCCACACTGGGTTGGCACGTGTCACCCACAACAGCCACACAGCACCCAGGGACCCACCTGGTCTTTGCACAAGATCATGATGGACTTGAGACAACTGAGCCTCCCCAGCCTGCTCAGGGTGGGAATCATGCACAGCTGCCTCCCAAACTGCCTCCCAAGTGGCCCAGACTGGGAGCAGGCCTGGGGAGATGCTGCAATGACGTGTGCAATAGAATCAAGAGCAATAATCCTTCAGATCCCCAGTGCCCCATCTGGCCCTTGCTACATCTGCCAGCCCCTCTCCCCAGGGACACACACAATCCCTCTGAACCTCAGGTTTTGTTACACATTCACTAAAATGTGTTTGCCAGCCCCTAAAACAGCCAGGATTTTTAAGGTAGCAGAGAGAATTACCTGTATATTTACTTGATAATCCGTCGGCCCGTGTATGGATCCGTATAATCCAAACCCAACTACAAATATCCTTTTGTTTACTGAGAACCTGCAGGAACAGAGCAGGAAAGTCACTCCAAACTTGCCACTCCTGTACTGCTCCAATATAAAGCCAATGCACAGATACCTCCACTTGTGCTGATTTTACATCTATGATTTCATCAAATCTGCACAGATTTATGTGGAGCCCTTACTAAGAGGTGAAACCCTGCACAGAAACCATCAGCTGCACACTCACACCTCTGACTGGCCCAGTGGGCTTGTGTGAAACACAAACCTGCACAATGCCATCACCAAATTTCAGGGTCCAGGCTCAGGAAGTGTTTCCAAGTTGTGGCAAAACATCAGCACCCCCCAAACACCTGCCAGGCCCAGCAGGGCAGCCTGGGAGTGTGGAACAGTGCCCACCTCACAGTGCTCTGTCCAGCAAACACCACTGGGTATTTCACTGCTGAGCCCTGGGGAACTGTTCATGTGCTGCTGGGTGTTTGCTGCATTCCAAACTTACCAAGAGCAGATATAAAGATTCAGTCACTCCTGAGTGCAGGAATCCCTGGAAGGAATCCCCAAGGAAGAAGGGGAAGGGTATTTACCCCACTACAGCTCCAGTGCCTTCCAAGCTGACAGCAGCATTTCTTCATCTATTCACCAACTGTTTTAGCCCTGTTGTGTTTGCAGAACAACACTTGGGGCAGGCTGGAAGCCTCTGCTCTGCAGCAGCATGGAATGTTCAGTGTTGGAACTGCCCCTGATGTTGCAGAGGCTGAACCTGAAGTCAAGCCCAAGCTCCAAAAGGTCTGTGAGCATTAGAGGTGGGAGCAGGAAGGGTTTGGAGCTGGCAGCAGTTCCCACTGACAGGGCTGAATGGACCAGAGGATCTCACCAACAGCTCCAGTGCAACAGAACCATCCTAAAAATTGTGAAGAGCTTCATTGCTGTGAGTCCCCTTCCACCCAAGATAAGCACAAATCAGGAAAGAACCAAGGCTTCCTGATTCCTTCCTGTCTTGCTCTCATTCCCTGGTCACACAAGCCTTGAAAAGTACCATTTTCCAGCCACACCTGCCAGTCTCTGTCACCATAACTGGGCTCTGCTGGTTCTCCACAAGCTCAGGTCTGAAAAACGGGATGTCCCAACCCCTCTCTCCCACAGGAGAGGTTAAGAGGCTTCAACGAGCCACAGTGACACCTGGAGCAGGGAACCAACCAGACGGAGCACTTGTTACCTGTGCTCCACGAAGCATGGCAGGGGGACAACTGATGACAACTTATATATGTGTCCCTAAGCTGCAGGAAGCCTTTGGGGGTTTTTTTCACTCCCTTTCCAGGGACCTGTGCTGGGAGCCACATTTTCTGGAAACCTTTGCCAAGTGGCAGCAACACACAGGTGAGTGCATCAGGGGTTTGGGGTTCACACGTGGGAAGTCAGGGTGCAGCACAGAACCTCGAGTGTTCAGGGCTAAAGCAGTGGGAAGCTCAGGAACAGGAGCCCAGGGTGGGGATGGCAGCTGACCTGATCCTGTCACTCGTCCCACTGTACCCCCAGCGGCTCTCCACCTGCTGGAAGCGGCTGATACTGCACTCCTTGCCCCGCAGGCAGCACCGCGGCCGGTCAATGAACTCCACCCGCGGCTTCGGGTTCACCGTGAAGTGCAGGAACAGGCTCACCACCTCCCGGTCCGTCAGGATCCCCGACTGGGCAGGCCCTGCACAGGGGAGGGAAGGGGCAGTGCTGTCAGCCTGAGGAAACACAGAGCCTGGGATATCCTACAGCAGGAGGGACCCTCAGGGATCATCAGCCCAGCCCCCCCAACAACCCCCCCTGAGCATCCCTGAGAGTGTCCAAACGCTCCTGCAGCTCTGGCAGCCTTGGGACCATTCCCTGGGGAGCCTGGGCAGTGCCAGCACCCTCGGGGGGAAGAACCTTTCCCTGAGCTCCATGCCAAGGCCTGACACAGCTCCAGCCCTTGCTGGGCTCCTGTTCCTGTCCCAGAGCAGAGCTCAGCCCCTGCCCCTCTGCCTCCCCTGGGCAGGAGCTGCAGCCCCCGAGGAGTCTCCCCTCAGTCTCCTCTGCTCCAGCTGAACCAGCCCAGTGCCCTCAGCTGCTCCTCAGCCCTTCCCCAGCTCCCTGTCCCTAATTTGGACACTCTTCAACAGCTCTGGGTCCTTCTGATCTCGTGGGCTCCAGAACTGCATAAGCAGAAGGAATCCCTCTGGGATTTTCATGGGGAAACAAGCCTGACTTGCATCTGGGAACAGGCTAAACCCCCAGCACAGATGGGATCCCAGTGCTGCATCAGGATATTCAATCCCAGACAAAGGTGCTGCCCATTATCCACAAGGCAGTCATGGGCTCCAGAGCCTTCATGGAACTGTGAATAACTGCCCAGCTCTGTGGAGCCCAAATGTACTGGGCTACCAAAAAAACCCAAAAGCTGATCCTTGACTGAATCCTTCTGGAAATTATAACATTGGTAAGAGACAGGGATTTCCATACATTCACACCAGTGGTTCAGACATGATGGAGGAGGGAGAGGGACTGCCATGCACTTACCATCAACTCAAAAAGCTGAAGAGTATTTTTACTCAAGACAAAGGTGGTTCAGCTCATTCCTTCAGGCATTTAATCCACGTTCTGCATTTTAATACCTTTATTGTAGAACCTTGGGAAAAATGCTAATGATTTTAGCAAGAGCTGGAGCACGTTCTCATCTTTTCTCCACTAACAAGACATTTTTTCCAGAGTGATCACAGAATCACAGAGCAGTTTGGGTTGGAAGGGACCTTAAAGCTCATCCAGTTCCACCCCCTGCCATGGGCCAGGACACCTTCCACTATCCCAGGGTGAACCAATCCCCAGGGTCCAACCCAGCCTTGGACACTGCCAGGGATCCAGGGGCAGCCACAGCTGCTCAGGGCAAACAATTCATGATGCTAAAGTCAATCTTTGCAAACTACTTCAAATACTTTCAAAAGTGAAGCTGGATAAAAATTAGTCTATCAGCCTAACACTCAAAAGCCTCTCTACAGCTGTTTGCACAAGGCTTTGAACAGAAACAAGACTCTGAGCACTGGGGAAACAACAGCAGTTAAATGCTCTTAAGTGTGGTGAGCAAATTCCCAGCTACTTGTAGGTCCAAAACTACTTGTAGCTGGTTAAATTCAGCATGATGTTACCCAGACATAACCTGGTCCAATTATGCAATGGGGAGAGACTCAAGAATTCAAGGAAGTTGACTCCTCAAAAGTAAATGAGCCTTTGGATCCTTTGTTCAGCAAAAATCAGCCTCATTGATCGTGTCTGAACTTATCCCACGTTGCTGCAACTCACTTCTGCAATGTTTCAAATTACCTGCTCTAAGGGGAGGGAGGAACACATTTGCCAGTTAAAACATCTTCATGCAAAACCCCACGTTTGATACCAGATTATACAATAAACTGGTGAAACCACTGCTGTAAAATTCCCTTTTTTTGGCTTCTGAGTAAGAGGGGTGTGGAGGGAAAAGGCTTCCCTCTCCTATCTCTACTGTGATCACACAGAAATCAGAGTGACTGAGAAAGCCAGCAAAAGGACAAAGCTGAAGGAATTCCAAGTTAATTCCTTGTTTAAGGAACAGCTGATAATTGCAGTCCCCCAGATTTAGGGGTTTCATCTTCTAGATTAAAGTGGATGAAGAAAACTTGAGAATTTCTCTTAAAGCACAAAGGTCCAAGAGGGACAGTTTGTGACACACAATATGGGGAGGGGCACTGGCACTCCCAGCTCAAAGCCTTCAACCCAAACACACCAAAATTAACACATTCCTGCCAGAGACAGAATGATACAAGGTCACAAAGAAGGGTTGAAAGAAATGGGATCTGCAGAAAAATGCAAAGACCTCTGCTTCACTAAGCAAGCTCCTTCTTAAGAAACCCACATCCCTAGGGCCACATCACAGCTGTGACAGGCCAAGCAGAGTGGGGACCAGATTTTCTCCTTACTAACAGCTCTCCTCACTGGGAACAGGGACATGAAGACTGACCAGCTGACGCCAGCACTGCCCTGAGAAGTGACCTGCAAAGGAAGGGGGTCAGTGCCCCTGTTTGCTTCTGTGTACACAGCACTGCAGTCTGAAATGAGTTACAGTCTGGAAAATGGCTCCACTGTGTCTTTTTAGCATGAAAACTACTTAAGCTATTTGCCAGCTTCCAATCCCTGGGGAAGCACCAGAGGATAAAGTGAAAGACAACAAAAAATGAAAACAAAACAAGGCAATCTATAGTCCAAGCTGTGAAATGAGTTAGACATCTCTGTGGATCAAGATCTTAATGTAAACTTGAAAAATGCTTTGAGACATAGACTAAACAACACCAAGCCTGAGCTCAAAGAACATTTTCAAAGTTTTTCAGATATGGAGCTCTGCTCTGAACAGGATTGGCAAGATGGGGCCAACACCACCACAGGAAGAGTATGGGGAGAAACATCCCCATTTCTCTTTGGGAACAGGATGTGATCAACACTAATTATTTGCAACTCCACTAGCTTTGTGTAATTTAAATGTTCAGGGTGGCTGGAAAGTGGAGCAGGTGAAGCCCAGTTTGGATCTTTGCTCTCAGCTGAATGGGACAGCAACCATCCAACCACCCAACCAAGCCATGAGAGCAAAGACAGCTGTGATCCCCCTGCTCCTCCCAGGGGAGCACCACAGACTGTAGAATGAGTAAATGGGCATGGATAAAAATGGCATTTTGACAGTAGATTTTGTAATCATACAATCACAGAAGAGTGTTAGAAGGGACCTTAAATCTCATCAAGTTCCACCCCTTGTCATAGGCAGGGACACCTTCCACTATCCAAGAGCACTCCAAGCCCTGTCCAGCCTGGCCATGGATGCTTCCATGGATGGTGCAGCCACAGCTGCTCTGAGCAGTCTGTGCCAGGGCCTCACACCTTATACTAGAGAATTTCTTTCTGATATCCAGCCTAACCCTGCCTTCCTTCAGGAGGCTACCACTCCAGGCCCTTATGAAATGACCCTTTCCAGCCATCTTGTAAACCCCTTTTAGGTTGAGAATGGGAGAGAATGAGGGAAAACGGGGAGGAATAGGGAGGTAATCTCATATTTCAATCACTACAGGATACACAGAGAAAACCTTCTTTGATGTGATTTGACTCTCTGTAGCTGAGGAAAAGCAAAGACCAGGATTGTCCAGAAACACCTTTGTTGAGTTACCTGCTGCAAACTCCTCAATAGTCATCAGTGGGAAGCGGATAAGGGAGAGAGCTTTGCCCAGAACCTTGCGCTTGTTCTCTGGAATCACCTGGAGCTGCTGCCGCTGACACTCGGCCTCCGACCAGCGCACCACGGCGTTGAACAGCCGAACCTCCCGGATCCCCAGCGTGTCCCTCTCCAGCACTGCCACCAGCGTGTCTGCAGGCACAACAACAGGCACAGCTTCAGCCCCGAGCCCCCAGTCAGCCCCTTGCACCTCGCCAGGAGGCTGCTACACACAGCCAAGGTGAAAGAAGAAGTGGCTGAACCAAGAGCATCTCCCAAAAGTGCTGCCTGCAGCCTCTGAGGAAGATTTATCAGCATATTCCATCAGCAAGGAACTTAGTGGAGCAACAAACAGAGCCCATTTAATTGGCATGTTAATGCAAGTGCAGGAGGATGAATTGCAACTTGCTTGACGTCAAATTTGGATGAAACAAGCAGCATGAAAGCCAGAAGGTGACCCGTGCCTTACCTCCACAGCCCATCTCATTAGAGGAAGGTTAAAGCCTGAATTTTAATGTTCATTAACTGTGCCCAGCAAGTTTGGAAACTGTAGATGGTAATTAAAATGGCCAGTCCTTGCTTCCAAAAACACACCACCTTTTTAACTCCAAAACCTGACGAAGACTTGGGGAACAAAGCCAACTCTACAAAAAAAGGCAAGTTTACACCCACCCAAAACCTGCCAACATCAACACAGGAAGCAGGCTTTGTGTCATGCCCAGAAAACTCAAGTTGCACCAAAGTAAGCAGACTACTAAAACCAGGGCATTTCTGCAGGCAAGGCAGAAAACTCTTTGGCAAATTCCCTGTCTCCAGCCACTGTGTGCCAGAGACTGTTCAACTGATTGCTCCAGAACAGCCAAGCCACAAGTGCCAAGCATTATTAACCTGTAACAACTTTGGAGACAAGCTGGTTATGAAAGCAGGGAGAGAGAGAGAGAGGGAAGGAGGGGTGGAAAAGCACTTACCCAGGTCAATGTCTGTAAACCCCTCTGCATTGATGGCATCTGAGGTGTTCTTGTCTATGTTCTCCAGGCACAGGCTGGCCAGCTGGGGCTCATCAAACAGCCGGGCCTAGGCAGGAAAGAGCATCATTAACAGAAAAGGTATTTTAAAGTTTACACTAAAAACCCCCCTTCCCCTGCCACAGCCCATCTTCATTAGCAATACCATGGCTGACTGCACCAGGAATCCACTGGGCCTTTCACAAGCAGTTAAGCATGACAAGGCAAACACTAGAAAATTCTGTGTTTGGCAGCAGCCCTGGTTCAGCTGTGCATGTCTTCAGGCACGTCTTTGTTCTAACACAGCCTGGGTGCAGGCACTGATCGTGCTCTCCAGCACCACACTGACCCTGTCAGCTGAGCACAGGCAGTTTGTACATCATTCTTCTATTTACAAGAAAGCTTTGCCCACTGACTCCAGGCCTGCTTGCTCCAGGAATAATGCAGAGGCAGCTTATTCTGTAAGAACAGCCACACTGATCTCGTGTATTAGCAAGAAAAAGCTGCAGCAGCAGTGCCAGTGTGTCCTGGGGAGCCCTACAGGGTACACAGCCTACTTAGTGCATTTCCATGTTTTGCACAGAAACAGCTACTCTAATCCAGTTACCTTAAAAAATCTGTCCCAAAATAGGTTACTATTCCAGCAAAGCCTGTACACAGCCTGGAGGGCCACTCAGAATTTTTCTGCCCAACTGAAGTGAAGTCCTGTAATGATTTGCCACCACTTCAGGTCACCCTGGACTGCCACGTGTGTCACCAGCCCTGTGCCCAGCATCAGCAGAAATGAGTGGAACACACAAAAACCACTAAATGACCTCTTACTTCAGTATTTTGGTTCTGTTGTTTAGGAATGAACTGCCTTGACATCACACCCAACAAGAACACACCAGGACTTGAACACACTGCCACAGGTAAGGTTTAAAACTCATGTTTTGGGCTGGGAATTCCATCATTCAGGAGGCACCTTCAAGCACCTTCTGCTTCTTCCCTGCTTGTGGCACACAGAGCTCAGCAAGTCCAACCTTTGTGCTGAGACATCAAGTGCAAGAAGCTGAAACAATTTCTTGGGGCCCAGGGAAACTTTAGCAGTTGTCACCTGCTCCAGGGGCTGGAGGGCTGCCAGTGCCTTTACACTCTTGGCATCAAGAGCTGTGACTGACTCAGACTTTACTACTCCAGTGGCTCTTCAGACATGTGAGGACTTTGATTATGCTCACAGAGCTCTCCCCCACAGCAGCTCCAGGCAAGTTTTATTTCCTTGCTGATCAAAGTGACACTTGGATGTGTGTCTGGCATGAGAGAGGATCACTGTTCACTATAAGGCACAATCAATGAGAAAAGCTGTTTGCCTCTGATATTTCTGCTACTGATCAGCAGCTGCTTGAGACAGACAGTGACACAGCTGCTGGACCAGCAGATTGGGCAAATACACAAAAGGAGGTTTGGGGCTCTACCTGGGATCTCAGGTCCATGATGTTAGGAGTATTAAGCAATGCCTTGTACAAGATACATCTCAGGTCTGTAATTTACTGAAGAGGTTGCTGGTTCAATGCAGTGGAAGCAGAAAACAGGCAAGTTTTCACACTGCAGAACCAGAAACAACAGGATTATGAAAAGAGATCCTTCCAGTGAGGTGCAGCCAGTCATGGAGATCAGGCACATTTCTCAAGCAAGACCTGCCTCAAACATCTCAGACTTGATACAGAGAAACAGTGAACATAAAACTAGATGGGAATCATCAGTGATGATTATACAGAATGAACAAGCCACAAACAAAAGGAATGAGGAAAGCCTTCCTGCATCCTGCATTTCACATGCCTCAGTGGCACCAAGAGATTGTCAGGCAGTATTTTGGTTTTGGTAACTGAAACACAAGGGTATCTTTCTCCTTTGCCAAAGGATCTTTGTGAACTGCAAGGAAGTCACCACAAACCTAAATATTATCTTGCCAAAGCTACAAACTCAAGTGCAGAGACACAGGGAGCCACAAAAAATCTCTGCAGAAAGAATACCTGCAAAAGCCAACACCTCTAACCCACTGTGAGGCAATGGCTAACTTAAACTGCCACCCCAAAACTTCAGCCTACAGGAAAGATCTGTTCACAGCTCCTGCTAACACCTTCTCATCTTTCAGATTTGCAGCTGCTGAACCCAAAGAACAGGGGAGCTGCAGCCAAGGAGCTGCAATTGTCCCACCATGCATCAGATGGGAGCACAGATTTGGCTGCCATTGCCCAATCAAGGCCCTTCAAGTCCTGAATCTGCTTCATGGAAGTGCAGTGTGGATCCCCCTCGGCCTCAGGGGCTGCCTCATCTGTTCATGGCCTGTGGAAAAGGGCCAGGTTAAAGAGGATGTGTGAAGGCCATGGAGTGTTGCAGCAGCAGCTGAACCCAAGAAGTGACAAGTGTCTGCAACAGCAGTGTGACATGGAACTACTCTGAGAACTGATCCAAATATTTAAACTAAACAAAAAAAAAATCCCAGCCTAATGCCAAGCAGTGACTGCTTCAGTATCTGCAAAACTGCCACCCACATGGTACCTACAGCCACAGCCTGAGAGACACTCATACTCCTGACAAGGGGGAGAAATGCAGCAGACAGGGATGCTGGGCAAGGCAGGCAACCCCTCAGAGTCAGACCATCTTAGTGTGCTGGTTCATAACTCAGTGCAGCTGGGAAACTCCTCTGCAGGCTCTATTTAACATCAGACATCCCAGCAGCTCTCCTGAGCTGGCTGATGAGAAATATCCCTCCAGAGCCACTCCAGGCTGCCATTCATAAAGGAAAGAAACTCACACACAATGCCTGTGTGCTTCTTATTCCTACAGCTCCCAGAACAGGGTGTCCCTGGCAGTGCCAGACTCCACCACACAGGTGACAGCACTCTGGATGTCACCAATATGGCATCAGAAAGAAGACAGGGCTGGGAAATGGGGAAGACAGTAATGCTCGTTTAATCAACCTGGATGCAAAGTCTGATCTTTTCCAAACTAAGCAGAAGTTGTAAACATTGTCTCCTACTTTGCTGCTTCAAGAGTCAAATGGAAGGTGGAGGAGCCCAACCCTCAGAGACTGGATCAGACCCAGGGCCAAGGAACAGCTGCTCTGACATTCTGGGCCTGTGAGCCTTCAGTGCAGGAGGCTGAGGAAGAGAGTACCTTGCTCCTCTCCCAGGAAAATAAACCAAAGCACTCAGGAAGAAGTTTTCTTTCACCCCCACTTCAGGGAATGTATTGCAGAGAAGTCCTTCAAGGAATGGCTGAGCAGCCAGACACAGCACTGAGAGAAAGCTCAGCATTACCAGTCCTGATTCTGTAACACACGGAAATCCTCTCATTTCACTTTTCTTCTTGGCAGATGAAATCTTTCCACCCTGTTAACTCCATCCCCAGCTCACACTCTGGAAGGAACCACCTGCCACAGTGAAACAGAAAGATCTGAAACAGCAGCAACGTTTGCTGTATTTTACTGTTCTTTCTAAGAACCTGCTCAGCAGTGCTGGACTCCTGGGAGGAAGAATTCAAAACAAACCACAACTGCTCCACTTTGGATGATCAACTCTGTAACATCCAGAAAATTCACATTTTCTGACAGTGCTTGACCTTGCTGAAGGCAGATGATCACAAGCTCACCTGAGTTAACAGCATGAATGCATTGTCTGCTCGGAGGTTTTTTTTGAGAAACTCCACACAATGAGCTTCAAGGGCTGGAACTGCATATTTCTTAGCTGTGTAAAGTGTTGTCATAACAGTCTCTGGTCCAATCTGAACTTCGTCTGAGTAAAGGAATCTGAAAACATGCAAACAAACAAGGCTGTGGTGAATTTAGGTAACAGAGTAAAACCCCTGCAATTCACAGAAAACATGTTTGTGCCTCTGCCCGTCACCCTGGTTCATTTCCTCTACTGAAGAGACAGAAGGGTTTTCACATCCTTTGCACTGACTCTGGTTTACCAAGATTTTTAATTTTTTTTTGTAACAGACATTTTACAGTGTAACTTTTAACAGCTGGGATTTCCACTGAAGCAGCTCAAACCACCTTGCATCCCACCACCAGTGAGCTCTTAGCTTGCCATTTATACCAGGTTAAAAGAGCTTCTGGCCAAGTGCACCCCTTAAAATTCGCATTTTTGTCTGTCCAATTAGAATAAACAAGGACAAAGATTCAACTTTGCCTGCCTCCCTCAGAAGAGAAACTCCATTTTACACTACTAATTCAGAAGTGCTGAGAAGCACTCAGACATATCCATCCACTCCACACAAGGTGCTTTACCCAGACCCCCCTTTCTCATCTCTTCACTTTATAGACTGAACTGTTTCATTTCATGACACAGATGTTTAAGTACAGCTCACAGTGTAACTTCAACATAAAACAGGAGTTAATTGCAGTGAAAAACAAGGAGTGCCATGCTGCAGCAAAGCACCAGCCTTCACTCTTAGGCCAAAACAAGGAAATACATTCATGGTCTGAAAAACAAAGGAAACCTGACTGAACCCCCTCATACCTGAACTCACTGACAGATATAGCAGGAACTGAGCTCAGTAAAACCAGTGACTGCTGTTAGTCCTTATCACAGAATCCCAGAATAGTTTGGATTGGAAGGGACCTTAAAGACTGTCTTGTTCCAGCCCCTGCCATGGGCAGGGACACCTTCCACAGGTCACTCCAAACCCTGCCCAGCCTGGCCTGGGACACTGCCAGGGATCCAGGGGCAGCCACAGCTGTTCTGGGCACCCTGTGCCAGGGCTCCCCACCCTCCCAGGGAACAATTCCTGCCCAATATCCCATCCAGCCCTGCCCTCTGGCACTGGCAGCCATTCCCTGTGTCCTGTCCCTCCATCCCTTGTCCCCAGTCCCTCTCCAGCTCTCCCTGAGCCTTCTCTCCTCCAGGCTGAACAGCCTATGCAGAGTTTTTTTTTTACTGTATCTCCTTTAGTGGAGAAGTTTCCAGTCAGGACCTCAAAGGCACAAAGCACAGAAATGCAATACTCTGTTAACTGTGCTTGGCATCCTTATTCCACAGGATATTTTGCAAACTCCAGCAATCTCTTGCTCTGCATTTCTCTGAAGGGCACACAGCAGCAGGTTGTGTGGCTGCTACTCCTGGAAGCTTCATGCAGCAGCAGGGCTCTTCCAGGGGGGTGCAAGGCAGCATTCCCATCTGCAGCAGAGCAGCTCCTGCTCCTGCAGCTAGAGGAGCAGGATGCCATTCAGGGAAGCATCAACAGTGTGATCCACAGGCAGGGAAGCACTCCCACTGCTGAAAGCAGGCTTTTGTGCTGCTCCAGGGCATTTGTCAATAGCAGCCTCATGCCACAGGTTCATCAATGTATTTGGCACACATCCCTTCCCAGCCCCATCTGCACTGAGCAATCCTTTCTGTTCCAAGATTAAGAGAACACAGTGGCTCTAAAACCAATTATTTGTTTACTTCAGTGACTGTGTCAGTATTTATTTACCACAATCCAGGATATGCTAAGAGGGACAACAAGAGAGGCTCAAACTGTAAAAAAGCCAAGTATCAATTTAAAAGAACATTTAGCCTGCAACCCCAGACAATCAGATGCATTCTCATCTTTGGGTTAACATGAAAAGAATAATATTGAAAAAGAATCTCTTACACAACTACAGCAGACCTATTAAAGGTGACTAACCCACAAACTCCATCACAATCCAGCATTCAGACTGGACCTTCTGCAGAACATTCAGGATGGGCACTTTGTCCCTGGATAAGCTCCTGATCCTACAGCATTAGATCATGGCTTGGACCAAGTCCAGAGACATATGTAAGGATCAGCTGCCATTCCAGATCAGTGTTTGGGGGGACTGCTTTTACTCCAGGAATTCATACCACATACTTGGTCAGCTTTCTCCTGGAAGCAGCACCCAAACTTCCTCTAGCACATTCAAGCTCTGAGCATTTTAAAAGCTATTTAAAAATTCTTTTCTAGATTTAAGCACCCAAGATGTCACTGAACCATGGGCACAGCTCAGAGGGCACTGTGGCAATCCACCAATAACTTCTTCCATAAAAAACATAAATATTTCTGTTAAAATCCACCTAAACACATCACTCTGTCTTTTGAGATGATGGGTCTGTTCTGAAATGTCTCTGTTTAACCAAGTGCTGAAATCTCAGCACTGGCAGGGAAACAACAGGATTTTTGCCTCTAATTCACTGGATATTTGGGCCTCACTAAGATTTAAAGATAGTTACAAGCTCTGCACTCCAGAGAGATCCACATGGCTGACAGGCACACACCAATTAGAAGGATTCCCCACCTGCTGGTGTCAGTGAGCAAAAGGGGAAGGGGCTTGGGGCTCCCAGTTATTTCTGCCCTTTCATTCTAGCCCAGATCAATTTTGAATTATTCCAAGGTAACACAGGCAAAACCAAAGCACTTTCTGAAGGTAAAGCAAAAAGTGTGCCAGAGCTATATATAGTGACTGCTCCCAGTAGGAAGCAAGGGGGGAACATGTCAAGAGCACAGGACTGGAAACCCCTGGAAGTAGGTTACAGAAATCCTATGGAAACAGGACAATGACTTTCCAGCATCCATTCAGGATGGCTGCTGCATGTTGTACAGTACCAGCCAAGCTTAAAGGAATTGGTGAATAGGATGTTACAGCCCCTTCCTCCTCCTCCTCCAGCACACAAACTTCCAACACACACTGGAAATGTAAATTCAAGCCCAGCTCTCCAAAAGAGGAATAAAATCCACACAAAGGGTGATATGACATGGAATGGCTGACAGTATTACACACCCCTGCTTACCTGTTACAACTTGCTCACGACCTAAACAAGCTCCAAGTCTCTATAACTTACAGGGCTTTCAAAAGATCACTTTTCCTCTCTTCTCTCAAAGAGCATTTGGATTAAACCAAACCAATTAATGAATAAGAAGCTATAACACAATGGCCAATATTATTTATATTTTTATATAAATATCTATGCAGCTACAGTAGACTTTTACCCAAGAAAACAGGGATTTAACTACCATTGAGCAAATCAAAGAGGCATTTCATTTTGGAAGTTAACAATCTCCTCCTCGCTCTACAAATACTTCCCTGCTTTCATTAAAAACATGTTTTTCTACACTAAATCTGTGCATCCCACAGTTACCCTGTGCTTTGGAAGCAGCTTACTTGAGCAGGGCTAGGAAGGCAGCAGGCTCCACATCAGGCAGCTCAATCTCTGTAGAGGTTGTGGCCATGCCACCATTGAACATGGCATCGAAGACAGCGCTGCCCACGGCCAGCACGAACCTAACGTGGAAAAAACACACATGCAAATAAAACCTTCTGTTAAATCATATTTATATTTAAAAAATAAATCCCAGGCTGGTTGCTAATCCCCAAAGCCACCCTCAGGGAAAGCAAATTGTTTGTGGAGTTAAAGCAAAAGTGTTTTGCAAGAGCAGGGAGGGTCAGGGTTGCTGCTCCTTAACTGCAAATCACCAAACTTCCTTCTGAGCCCTGTCCTGGCATACTGCACAGTAATGGTTCCCCAAAGGCCAGATTTGGGGAATTATGGCACAGAATACACATGGCTGCTTTTTAAGCTCCCTCTAGGAGCCTATGTATCATCCCAAGGTAGAGAAGCAAAGAAGTAGCAAAGTTAAAGAGTACAAGTTTTTCCTGTAAACAGAACCCAAGCCTTGCTGCAATCCCCCACAGTCACCTACTGGAAACACTTATGGAAAACTTGTCATTGCACACTATCCATCCCCTTCTGCAGGCCCAGGCACACGTGTTTGGTGATGGCAGAATAAACTCACAAAACACAAAATGGCACCAGCAACTGCAGATCCCAAGTCTTGGCACAGGAGCTGCCCTCCCCAGCTGCTGAGTCCTTCCATGGGTAACTGGGCTCAGCCCAGAGGGAAGAGCAATCCTCCCTCAGAGCCAGCCAGCACAGCAAGGTGCACACAAACCCTCCAGCACTGCTGGGAGCTCACGTGGGAATTACTGGCACAGAGAAGGATGTTACCAGCTCTAAAGGGACTGGAAGCAGGAACTTGCACAAAACAGGTTTGAGACCAAAAAGTATGTCCCAGCACTCCCATGCAAACAAGGTGATTCCCCCCTGACAGACAACATCTCCTGTTTTAGGAGGAGGCCCAGTCTGGGCTGCTGAGGGGCCTGTGTACATTTAGGCTGCTGTACCTGCCTCAGGACTTAGAAAGCCATTTTGAGAACTTTCTTGTTCAAAAATGCAGAGATGAGCTTTTGCCATGAAGGATTCTGTGTCTGTCACCGTGCAGCTCCCTGAAGTTTAACTGAAGGTCACAGCTCAGTGTGGGGAAGCAGAGCAGCCCAAGCTGCAGGAGATGGCTACAACCACTTCTCTACCAACCAGGAAAAGAAAAAAGCTGGAATATTCCAGGCTCTTGCTGCAGTGGTTTGATGCAAACTTCCAGAGAAGCAGCAAGAACTGCAGGCAGAAATCCATACAAGACAGCAGGCATGGGGCAGAAACCTCCAGCCCAAGGAATGTCCAGCACTAAAGGGGAATTTCAGTCAGATTTAATAGGAAACAACCTTTTAAAAGTAGGAAATTTCCATTCAAATAATGTTTTCATTTTCTCACTTTTCACTCCCCTCCCATCCAGAGGGGACTTCCCAGGGATACAATGGAGTGAAGCTCCATGGATGTGCCAGGCTTGTTTGCTGTGACAGAGTTTGGCTGAACGAGCTGGCTTATTGTTCCTGATGGCTCAGGGAGCCTGGGATAAACCACAGTGGCTACAAAAAAGTACACACATGCATATTTCTGTCAAACCATTCCTAAGAAAAATGTCAAGAACAAATAAAAACCTTCCTCACAATACTAGAATTGCCAGATGAAACAAAAATCCTTGTTCCTCCAAAAGCAGTGATGGTGGCAATACAATTGCTGGCTTTGTCTGATACTAAAAATTAACATATATTAATTGCACTCTCAAATTTTCATTCTCACAGCCAGCCCAGTATAGGTCCTCAACGAGCAAGAGCTTTCAGAAGCTATTTGAAAAGGGCATTCATTAAAAAAAAAAAAAAAAACAAACCCTCAAATGTTTGCTTCCATTCAGCTGGGGACAAATCAGTCAGATTTTGTAAACTGCTGAGCCTTAATAGGATTCCAGGAGGTGCCAGAGAAACACAGGACTCCACATTTGAAGTTCTCTTAAAACATTAAGAGAACATAATTAACATTAGAAAATCCCTCTCTTTCTCTCCAGTGTTTTCTTGCTCTTCCTAAAACAAACATTTAAAGCTGCTCTACAGACACTCCAGGAAAGCAGGGATGTACACCATTCCTCCTGCAGAGCTTCCCCCAACTATGCAGGTCTCAGGAGGAAGAGATGGGGTTTGTTTCAGATAGGAAAATACAACAGAAGGTTATTTTTAAACACTTTAGTGGCCAAAACAGAGTGGACTACTGAAAGGAGGCAGAAAAATAAGCTGAAACAGAATGAAAGAATTAAGAAAGCAACACCTGATTTCTCTTTATTCCCTTTGCATCAGGAAGAGCAAAAGTAAATTGACTGTCAGCAATAAGAGTCATGGGAACTTCCCTGAGATTAATTTGATTTGTCTTTAAAAGGATCCAAAGCTGACCCCATAGGCTGTCAAAGGCCTGCAAGAAAATGTCTTTCCTTCTGCTATTTTGCTTCCTACAACTTTCACTGCTCCATGTTCACCTTGGCATCTCCACCTGTCACCTGGTTTCATCTGCACACCCACCAGTGCTGTTCCCTTTCTAGGCACTACAGCAACACCAATGAAAGAAACCACTCAAAACCCACAACTACCCCACTGCTGCTGCACAGCTCCCTCCTCCATCTGCACCACTGCAGAGAAACCTTAAAATATCTATTCCAGAAGAGCTGGCACAGGAACAGAGCAACACGTGATGTGCTGGAGCTCTGTGACACCGTAGGTGATGAGAAGCTGCTGCTGGTGTGCTGGCTGAAGGATGCACACCCCAGGGGAAAGGAGCAGCAGCCATGGGACAGCTCAGCACAGCACTGCAGGGACTGTGAGTGAATGCATGCCCAGGAAAAGACAGGATGGGCTCAGAAGAGACTCCTGGAAACAACAGCCAAAATCTTACTCAGGCTGTCCCCAAGATATAGATCTGTCAGGCTGGAGCACACATGGGGTTGCATCCCCCCATGCTTGCCCTGCTCACTCTCAGGCCCTATTTTCTGGCCAATTAACAAGTTTAATTATGACACTTATGCAGCTCCTGGCTGATGAGGTTTAGACATTTCTAATCCCATTGATATTGTGCTCAATGAAGCAGATGTGGAAGAACACAAAAAACCCTTCCCTCTTACTGCTGGGTCCAATCAATGTGCTGACCTTGGCCATGCTGGCGCCGTGAGGCTTCGAGGCAGCTGCTCAGCCTGGCCTCAACATCGAAAAAAATTAAGGCCATCCCCATCTTCATGGCTGATTCAGCAGCAAGAGGGAATCAGCTGAAGGCTCAGAGACACAGCCTGCTTCAGGGAAGGCAAGGAACTTCCACAGGGTCTGGAGCCTCCTCCAGGTAGGAAACGCCTCATCTTCTCAAGGCTGCAGATACTTGGACAGGTGACCTTTGAGGCAAACCCATTTACACCTTTTATCTACAAACTGGGCTCTCACACAAAAATGAATGTTTGCTCTTAGATGCACTGTGAGGTTTCTTTTGTTTGTCTCTGTGGCTTGATACAAATTGCTGAGCCACAGAATCACAGAGCAGTTTGGGTGGGAAAGGACCTAAAGTTCATCCAGTGCCACCCCTGCTATGGCAGGGACACCTCCCACTGTCCCAGGCTGCTCCAAGCTCTGTCCAGCCTGGCCTGGGACACTGCCAGGGATCCAGGGGCAGCCACAGCTGCTCTGGGCACCCTGTGCCAGGGCACCCTCACAGGGAAAAATTCCTTCCTGACATCAAAGCTAAATCTCCCCTCCTTTCAGATTAAGACCATTACCTGAATTTGCCAAGTGCACTCAGAAACACACCTGAACCTACAGCTCAGTCAGAAACCTCTTCCTGGCACCAGCACCTGTGGACAACACCCCTGTGCTCACTGGGCACACACCACTTCACTACCTCCACATTCCCTCAGCTCCATCCAGAAGACTGACCAGGAATCACCTGCACCAGCACTTCCAGCTGCCACAGGATTGCATCTCTTGGATTATCTGTGCTGCCCAGTCTGCTGCCAAAGCCATTCCATGAATGGCACACCATGAAGGCACATCAAGGATGACAGGCAGGATGCTGCAGAGCACTCCTCAAGGCACCACAAGGAGCTGTCCAAGAGGAGTTGCTACTCCTGCAGCCATGCTTGGTACCTGACCTGGTCTGAAAATGTACACAATTCAACCAGGCTGCTGAAGTATTTACCTGTGAGCTGTGCACTGTTGTGCCAGGGGAGGTTTACACTGGATATCAGGGAAAAATTACTTACAGAAAAAGTTGTAAAGCATTGGAATGGGCTGTCCAGAGTGGTGGTGGTGGAGTTACTATCCCTTGAAGTGTTCAAAAAACCTACAGATGTGGCACTTGGGGACATGGTTTGGTGGTGAATGTAGTGGTGCTGGGCTGATGATTGGAGTTGATGGTCCTAAAGGGGTTTTCCAACCTTAATAATTTTGTGAGTTTATGATTTCAGACAAGGCACCAACATCTGCCCTAGTCACTGAAGCAAAACAGCACCTCTCCAACTGAACCCATGGCTGCTTTGCAACTCAATTCCAACACAAAGAATCTTCTGCTGTTGAGCTGCTGTGGGAGAACTGAGCACAGAAGGGGTCTGGGTGGTTTTATTTTAGGCTCTCTTTTTGCTGAAATAACCACAGTACTTCATGAATCACCAGGACATCCCAACTGTAACATCACACGGACAAGTTTTACTAAAATTTCTAGAACCCTTAGGAGAGATGTCACACCATGACACACTCCATTCTATCTTTACCACCCAGAGCACCAGAAGAATTTCAGAGCAATTAGGCAGCATCTCTCTTTGGGGACAATTTTTTTTCCCAAAGCTTCATTTATTTTCCATTTATTTCTGGGCTGAACATCACCTGTCCCCACCCAGCAAGCCCAGTTCTCAGGACAGGAGGAAAGGTACCCAAATACTAATTAAGTTTCAAATTATAAGAGAGCAAAGCAGACACCCTAAACGCTCAAACCAGCCTAGAACAAGTGTGGTTTGTTCTAAAGGTGAGAGAAAAAGGGGAAATTTGAAGGGGGAAATTCCAGGAATGTGAGCACTTAGAAGAAAAGCAATAGTTTGAAACTGTTTGGAGCAAGACTCCCTTTGCCAAGAACCACTTCCAGGCACACCAAGGAACCCAATTAAAGTTGGTTCCATCTCCGAGCTCTTCCTTGGGAGGCCCTTCCTGGGGCAGGGGGAAGAGGGTGGCACAGATGGATTCACTGGAGCTCCCCCATGGAACCAGCTGAATATCAATCAGCCACACCACATCTGCATCATCCAGGGGGAAGCAATTCCCAGCTCCTGGATTCACAGTTCCTCTAAGCTGCAAGTTCTTAAATGGCAGCTCAGCCTTAAACATTAACCTCCAGGGGTTGCTCAGGCTCAGGTGTCATTCTCAACACAGCTCTTCCAGCTCTTTATGGTAGTGGATTAATCCCCAAAACACAGAGCTTTGGAAAAGATTCAGTAAAGATAATTTTAAAATTAAAATGTCACAGCTGAAACTTGGGCTCTCAAATCACCGTTCTTTCATTTCCATCCCCAACACTCTCACTGATTTTGGTGATCCCTGTCAGCAGGGACCAGGCAGCCTGGGGGACTATTCCTCCTCTCCTCTGCTTCCCACCAAACCAAGGGTTACTTCCAAGCAAGACCCATGGATTTGAGGTTTTCCACACTGCACTGCCCCATTCCTGCCATGCCTCTAGTTAAAACACTCTCACCCAAACCCCGAACCCATCCCAGGAGATCATGACAAGAGGCACTGACCCAAGGGCTGGGAGAGATCCGGGGCAACACTGATTGACCACAGAGGGGTTCCTGTGCTCAGGATGTGTCCCAGAGCAGGGGATGAAATGTGGGGTGCAGTTATGTGACCCCTTTTCTCTCTTCACAGGGGAGGTGCAGCAGCCCAAACCCTGAACCCCTGTGCCCTGCTCGATGGCAAATCTCCACTGCAGGAGAGGCTGCAGCACTCCCAGGGAACCCCTGAGGGGCAGTTTTGGGGATGAGGGGCCATCCCTGATGGAGAGTAAAGGGATCATCCCTGAAAAGGATGAGGGGCCATCCCTGATGGAGAGTAAAGGGATCATCCCTGAAGAGGGCCATCCAGCAGGAACCGTTCTGATAATAAACATTCCCCGAGGAGCAATCCTTGGGGCACAAGGGGGCAATTCCCTGAGGAGTAACACGAGGGAGTAAAGGAAGCAATCACCGAGAGCAGTTTTGGGGGATAACAGTGATTCCCTGAGGAGCAACACAGAGGGGTGAGGAAAGCAATCTCTGAAGGGAAGTGAGGAGGATAAGGAGGCAATTCCCCAAGGGAATACGTGAGCAATTCCCACAGAGAATAACGTGGGGGGCAAAACGAGCAACCCTCGAAGGGCAATTTGGGGGATGAGCGGGTGATCTCTGACAGGAGGAGGAGCGACGCCTGAGGGGCAGTTTTGTCAAATAAACGGGCGATTCCCTTTATCAGTGTGGGGGGCGTGAGGCGAAGCCCTCAGGGCCATCGGGCCGGCCCTCACGACCCTCCCGAGGCCTGGGGCCCGCGGGCACCCGCAGGGCCGTGGGGCTGGGTCCCCCCTCACCCCTCATCCCTCCCGGCTCCCCTCGCCGGGATCCCCGCGCCCCCCGCCCCACCTGTGCGCCGGGATGCGCTGCGAGCCGCGGCCCTTCCCCACCAGGAAGTGCACGTCGCTGAGCACCTCGTTGTTGAAGAGGAACGCGAACCGCTCCTGCACCGTCGGCTTCGTCGCCTGCCAGTTGTACACCGGCTCCCGCTGCAGCGCCCCGCCGGGACCGCCCGCCCCGCCGGCCGCCCCCGCCGCTCCCGCCGCCGCCGGGCCCCCCGCGCCTCCGCTGGCCGCCGGCGGGTTGGCGGCGCCGCTCTGGTTGTAGGTGAGGCCGGGCGGCGAGGCGGGCGCGCCGTTGGTGCAGGCGGCGGCCGCGGCCCCGTTGCCCGGCGGGGGCGGCGGCGGCTGCGGGCAGGAGGAGGAGAGGCCGCCGGGGCCGCCGCTCCCTCCGGCCGCCATCTTGTGCGGCGGGGCCGCGGGGGCGGGCGGCGCGGGGCGGCGCTGCAGCAGCACCAGCACCAGCAGCGGCGGGCGGGACACGGCGGCGGGCGGGCCGGGGACGGGGGCGAGGGCGGCGGAGATGTCGGCGGTGGCGTCGATGGCGGTGGCGTCGAAGGCGGTGCGGATGCAGAGCGCCGGGCAGCAGCGGCGCATGGGGCGGGCGCCGCCGCCGGCCGGGCACGGGGGGAGCGGCGGAGGCGGCGGCGGGGCGGGGAGAGGGCGTGGGGCGGCGGGCGGGGCCGGCACGGAGGGGGAGGATGGAGGGCGATGCGAGGGGGAGTGAGGGGCGATCCCTATAGGGATGATTCCTGAGGGGGCGATCCTCGAGGAGGATGAGGATCCATCCCTCAGGAGCACTTCAGGAGATGAGAGGACGATCCCTGAGGGACGACCCCTGAGGGGCTCTTTTGAGGGTAAGGCGACATTTCCCTGACGAGCAATCCCTGAGTGGCACTTTTAGGGCGAAAGAGGATGAGACCCTGAGGAACCAGTGTGGAGGAGTGACAGAGACGATTTTGGTGGGCGATCCTTGGGGACAATTTGGGGAACGAGGGAACGATTCCTGAGGGACAGCAAGGAGACGATCTCTGATAAGGATGGGGACTATCCCTGAGGGGCAATCTGGGCGACAAAGGGGCAACCCTTGAGGAGAGCGTCAGTCCCTGAGGGATGGTTTTGGGAATGAGGGGGTGATCCCCGAGAGGGAGTAAAGGGATGATCCATGAGGGAGTAATCCCGGAAGATGATGAGGGGCCAAACCTGAGGAACAGTTTGGAGGATAAGGGAGCATTTCCCCGAGGAGCAACGTGGAGGAGTGGCAAGAGGAGCAATCCTTGAGGGGCAGTTTTGGGGATGAGGGAGCAATCCCTGAGGAGGATGAGGTGAAAGGGGCCATCTCTGAGGAGCAAGGAAAAGGGAGTGATTCCCCCAGGAGCAATGATGGGGGCAGGGGGTGAGGGAAGCAATCTCTGAGGGGCAGTTTTGAGGGATAAGGTTCCCTGAGGAACAGTGTGGGGGAGTGACAGAAGCAATCTCTGAGAACCAGTTTGGGAGATAATGGCAGTTCCCCGAGGAGCAAAGTGAGGAGGACAAAGGGGAGTTCCCTGAGAGGAACTTTTGAGGGATAAGATGAGCATCTGGTCAAAGGGGTTGTTCTGAGGAGGATGAGGGAGCTCAGAGAGCAGTTTGGGAATGAATGAGAAATGGGGGTGCAATTCGCAGAGAAGAGGTTGGGAGTTAAAGAGCTGAAGGGGGTCAGTTAAAGGGCTGGGGGTGAGGAATCAGGGAGGTTTGGGCCGTGTGGAGATGAAAGGTGGGGTTTCCCTTCATCATCTCACACACCAGCCATTCTCTGCAGCAGACACAGGCCTCCAGCATCCCCAGACCCCTGCTTCACGCCCAGCAATTCATCACAGTAACAAGCTCGGAGTTACTAGCTGCTGCTGCTCACACAGGTCTGGAGCACCACAGGACACCACATTACCAGGCCCACCACAGGTGTTACACTGCACTAACCTGGGAGCCACAGCACCCTGATCCCTCACCTGGTCATACCCTGCTGCTCCTGCTGGACCAGAAACCACTGGCCAGGGTTGTCCCCATCGGTGGCATCTCCTCACCAGGCAGCGTGAGGTGGAGATGGCGTGGGGGCAGGAGCCAGCTGCAAAGCAGAAGATTAATTAAGAGGCTGTGCCACTGCCTCGCTGTGATCTCAGTAACTGAACCGTTAAAGTGATTTATTCTTCAGAGGGTAATTACATTCCCCCTCTCTCTGTTATCCATCCCCTGATCTGTGCTGCACACACACCCAGTCAGGAGCAGGCGTGTGGTCCTTGAGTCGATGTGTCAGAGGGGAGATGGCCTGGCTGCCCCTTCTGCTTCCTGTGCCTTGGTGTTACAGCTACTGGAGCACACAGTAATGTGCTGTTTGTATGGACAGTGTGCTGTTTGTGTGGATTGTGTGCTGTTTGTATGGACAGTGTGCTGTTTGTATGGACACTGTGCTGTTTGTATGGACTGTGTGCTGTTTGTGTGGATTGTGTGCTGTTTGTGTGGACAGTGCTGTTAGTATGGACAGTGTGCTGTTTGTGTGGATTGTGTGCTGTTTGTATGGACAGTGTGCTGTTTGTATGGACACTGTGCTGTTTGTATGGACTGTGTGCTGTTTGTGTGGATTGTGTGCTGTTTGTATGGACAGTGCGCTGTTTATATGGACAGTGTGCTGTTTGTGTGGATTGTGTGCTGTTTGTATGGACTGTGCTGTTTGTGTGGACTGTGTGCTGTTTGTATGGACAGTGTGCTGTTTGTGTGGATTGTGTGCTGTTTGTATGGACTGTGCTGTTTGTATGGACAGTGCTGTTTGTATGGACTGTGTGTTTGTGTGGACACTGTGCTGTTTGTATGGACTGTGCTGTTTGTATGGACTGTGCTGCTTGTGTGGATTGTGTGCTGCTTGTATGGACTGTGTGCTGTTGGTATGGATTGTGTTCTGTTTGTGTGGATTGTGTGCTGTTTGTATGGACTGTGTGCTGTTTGTGTGGATTGTGCTGTTTGTGTGGACAGTGCTGTTTGTGTGGATTGTGTGCTGTTTGTATGGACAGTGCTGTTTGTATGGATTGTGTGCTGTTTGTATGGATTGTGTGCTGTTTGTGTGGATTGTGTGCTGTTTGTGTGGACTGTGTGCTGTTTGTATGGATTGTGTGCTGTTGGTATGGATTGTGTTCTGTTTTTGTGGATAATGCTTCCAGACCCTCACACAGCTCTGGGATCTCCCCATGAACCCCTGGGGCTGGACACAGCAGTGCTGCTACACCATTGATTTTAACTGAGGGCTTCCAGCCTGCATTTGTTATCAATACCCATTTCTGCTGCATTACGAGCTGTCAGGTTTCTTGCTGCATTTTTAAAACTGCATTTCACATAGACAAGTTTGGGAAACTCCTGTGCACAGCTCTCATCCTAATAGTCCCAGAGCAGACAGGAATGAGTAGGAGCCTTTAGAATCAGAGAACCACAGAACCATGGAATCATTAATACTGGAAAAAAGTCCAAACTGTAACCCCAGCAGCACTAAACCATGTCACCAAATGTTTTTTGAACATTTCCAGGGCTGGAAGCACTTACAGCATTTTAGAGTATCTATTTCGAGTATTAGAAATAGTATTTTTCAGAGGAACAGTCGTTTTTTCTGTGAAATCTTTCATTTATTAATAACAACCACGCATTTGGTAGAGCTGAATTCCCTCAAAACGCTGCATCCTTTACTCTTTAACACCATTTCAGCGTCACACTTTTCCCTCGGGGCGGCGCAGCCTGGCCGCCCGCCCGCTCCCTGCTCAGACCTGTCCTGCTTGCGGATGCTCCTGTCGGGCCAGAAACATTAGAGGGAGCTGGAGACTCGCTGTGCCCGGCCGATGGTCGGACGTGTCTGATGCTGGCAGGAGCGGCCTGGAGCCGTGTCCCAAGCACCGGAGTGGGCACTGGCTGTGTGATCCCGCACTTCTCCAGCTCCAGGAGTGCTGCAGGAGTGTCCCTGAGCGGCTCCTGCCCTGCCTGGGAGGTGCAGGATCAACCAACCCAGCCCGTGCTGCTGGTGGAGGCTGAACCTTCTTCACCATAATCCAAAATCCCAGCAAATTCATCCTCGACAAACTGTGGTGCCTCCGGGCGGTGGGTGTGCCTGCCAGGAGCACAGGAGCTTCTCCATCACTTGGGGAGGGGATTCCTGTTCAATCCTGATCTTCCAGCACCACCAGCCTGCTCTGCGCCGTGCTCACCGTGCCAGCCCTGCCACCCTGCAGCAGGCTGATCCTGGTTATTCGGCCTGTGGTGAACTAAATCAGGGTGATTTGTGTTGTGGCAGGAGCCAGAGGCTTAACTCGGGACCAGTGCAGGGAAACAGTGCCGTGGATATCAGGGATAATGGCCCAGAGATCTGTGTGGGACACTCCCCATGGCACTGTGGGGTGGGGTGAGGGTTTGCTGCAGCAACCCAGCACCAATTCCACAGTGATCAGTGCTGTGCTAGGCCAGAGAAATAAAAAGATGTGTCATACAGGAGACTTTACAATCCCAAAACCAAACCTGGGAACAAAAGCTCCTGTAAAAGTCCCAGCATCATTATTTCTGGGTCTGGCAGCCACCAGATTCCTTCAGAGATCAGGCACTGGGCACAGGCAGCACTGTTTTAGCTGGGCCACTCACAGGCTGAACAAAAGCCTCACCCCAGCAGTAGCACTGGGCAAGGAAGTTGCTGGGGTTCAGCTGGTGGGATGAAGGCTGACCCCATGGAGGGCTGGATGAAAGCTACAAGCAGCTGGAATGAAACCAGTGGGACTGGAATGCTCTGAGTTGGATAGTTCTTCACCTTGTGGAGGCAGAAAAAAAAACATTTAGCACGTATGCTCCAAGCAAAAGTTGGAAATGTGTATTCTCAGCAAAAGCCAGGCAGAGGCAGCTCTCCCCTGGCTGAGCAACTCACCCCAAAGGAGGCATTTTAGGATGGAAGGAAGCTCCAAGGAAGACTGCAGGGCAGAGACATCCCAGTGTGAGCCAGAGGAGGGCAAAGTGGCACCTGCCAAAGCCTGGGCCTTAGCACCAAGCCTTGGTCTTAACCTCCAGCCAGCTGAGAAGGTGACTCACAAGGCCCAGGGCCCAATCCAGCCACAGGCACAGCTCTCCCAGGTTTTGGGAAAACCTGAGCCTGCTCTGCTTCTGCTGACCACAGCTCCCATTGCCCCTGCAATTCCACCGAGCTGGAATCCTGTGGGAAAGCCACACCTGCACCCCATGGCTCTCCAAAATTCACACTTCATCATCCAAAACCACAAACAAGGCTGACCACGGCCTTTTCCAGACAGTGGAGGAAACACGTGCCATGCTGTGCCAGTGCCACTGAGCCTCCTGGGGCACAGGGAAACACAGGCAAGGCCAGTCTGTGCTGGGCTCTGCTGGGTGCACATGACTCACTCCCTGAGATTATTTCAGAGGGAGAACCAGCACACACCAGTCAAAATCACACCAAAATGGCACATCCTACCAAAAAAACCACCCCACACTGGTTTGTTTGGTTGCCTGGCAAAATGCACAGGAGTTCTTTCCTTCTCTGCACCATCAAAGAAATCATTTTAAAAGCACAACAAGAGAAATATATATTTTAATCAAAAGCAGCTGTTTTGCATTAAAACACACTTCACACCTCCCACTCTGCATTGTCCAGTGCTGGGGGTTCAGTGATGGTTCAGGAGAGTGCCCTGCTCTGAGGGAATGCATGTCACTCACTCCAGGGTGGTTTCTGGGGTAGATGTAAGAGTCAAAATGTTGGCTAATCACCTAAATCGTGCCACCAGCAGAGCCAGGCTCAGACCCAAAATACTGCAGACACTTCATCTTTGCTCCTGCCCAGCTGCCCCCATCTGGGCTGAAGCCAGATGTGACCCTGCTGGTCACCCCAGCTCTGTGGCCACTCAGACCCAGCAGTGACCCAGTGGCTCTGTTAAATCCTGGCAGCCTGGCACAAGCCACCACATCACCCAGAGCCTGACCCCCTGCATCAGCCAGGCCACCCCAGTGGCTCTGCTTCCCTCTGGGCCAGCGTGGGCAGCATCATGCTGCTCATGATCCTGCAGGGCTTTTCTCCAGTGCAAATCCACACCAGGGTATTTATAGTCCTTGTCCCAGCAGAGCCTATTTTGGGCTGATGCTCAGGCACCAGAGCAGCACAGGTTATTTTAACCCAGTGCTGGGTTATTTTCAGAGCTGCCCTTCTCTGCACGTGCTCAAGAATGGGTTACAGCTACCAGGCACTTTCTGGGGCTGGGGAAACTGGGGAAGGGGGAGAAGAGGGACCATGCAAAGGGATTTCAGAGATTTAAAGTTAAAGCAGCATCTGCAGCAATGCTGCTTTTGACACACATGGGATCCACCTAGAATTTTGGAAGGAGGATTGTCTGCAGGATAACCCTTGAGCTAAAGGCAGGAGGGGAAAGATTTCTGGAGCACAGAGCTGAGGGCCCAATGATGGTGAAACAACATGCAAGAAAAGAGCCAAGAGCTGGATGCTCCTAGAATGTCCAGGGTCACAGCTCGTGACCCCAGGCAGGAGCAATGGCTTTGTTCAACAGAGGCAGGAGCAGCACCATGGGATGGGAAATGCTCCTCACCCTCTGCTTGCAGGGAACCCCAGCTCTGTTCTTGCCACATGCCATGCACAGCCAGGGAAGGGAGACTTCTGGAGCCATCCTGTCCTGATCCACACACTGCAAGAAGCAGCTGCAGCATTTACCAAGCACTGAGCCTGGATTCTCAGCAGTGCTGCAGTGGGGCTGTCTCAGCTCAGAGCAGGGAGCAGCAGCTGGTCCATGGCAGAGCCCACAGCCCACTCCCCAAACCAGGGGTACCATGGATGGGGTTCTGCCAGAGCAGCAGCAGCATGGCAATAGCACCCTCAGGGACCCAGCTCCATCCCCCAGCACAGCAGCAGGGATAGAAAAGTCAAGATTTTTAATTCCTTTTTTAATTCCACAAGCTCTTGCTTTGCCCATGTAAGAAAGCTCAGCAGGGCCTCTACACCCCTGCCTCCAGTTCCCACTGCCTTCCCTCTCCCACCACACTTTCCTCTTGCCCGAGTGTCCCCCTGTGCCCCATGAGCCATGGAGGGGTGGGAGGATGGGCCAGGGAGTGTCTCTGGGGGTGCCAGGGCAGTCCCAAGGCCACTGGGTGCAGCTGGCAGGGAGCACAGCCCTGCCCCGTGGCCTCTGGCTCCCATTGGGATGGAGAGGATCACACCATGCTGCTGGGAAAAGTGAGTCAGGGCCTGAGCCCTGCCAGCCCCTGTTCCTGGCATCCCAGCCCAGCCCCATGGGCCAGCAGCAGGCTGGCAAGGAACAAGTGAAAGTTGGGAAGGATGATGGGGGGAGGAGCCCCTGGATGGAGTGCCACCCACCTTCCCAACTTGCCCAATCCCCCCCACCCCCAACTTGCCACACCTGCCACAGCCACCTGCCCACCATGTAGGTCTCAATGCATTTTTATTAAATTCTTACAAAACAGAATACAAAATTCTGGCATCAACAATTGTTATAAAGGAAAACTTCAATTCAGCTGTATCAGGTCACCTGGTACATACAGTAAAGTGCTTCTTTTTGTGTGGTTTTTTTTCTTTTTTGTTTTTGTTTTTTGTCTTTTTTTTTTTTTTTATATTTTCATTTTTATTTCCCAGCCAGCCCCCAAGCAGAGGCTGCTGTTGCACAAACCAACAGTGCGTTAACGTGACTCTTGTTGAACCAGCTTTGGCAGTCTTCATCAATTGTAAAGTGGAGAAAGTTTCTCCTGGTTTGATAAAAAAGAGTTAGCTTCACAGTAAACATTTCTAACCAGTTCTAAGTCGAGTTAGTTGGCTGGAGAAGGGTGGGGGGGGAAGGAGAGGAAGTGAAAACACTTAACATTTCCAGCTTAAAAAAAAAAAAAAATTTTTTTTTGAAGTTGGTTTCCAAGATAGATGCTCTATGGGGGGGAAAAGTTTGGAAAGAGAAGAGGAGATAGAAGGGGATGGTGAGAGGGGGTCGCTGGTGCTGGAGCATCTGTCTGGAAACCGCCCCGGGAGAGCTGCTGGCAGCGGGCAGGGGACCTGCAGCCCTGGCACAAGGGTGTCCCAGCCATCCCTGCCCTGTTGGGGCACCTGTGGCTGCCCAGCACTGCCACAAGCCAGGCTGGAGGCTTTCCAGTCGATCCCCAGCTCTGGAGGCATTTAAAGATTCTCTAGCAATGCACATGGCCATGGATCACACCCCCGAGTACCACACCAGGAGCGCCGGGTCCAAGCCAAACCCCACCCAAAATGTGAAGCCCAGCCCAGGCCGAGCTTGGATGCTCCCAGCACATCCTCCAACTCCCACAAACTCCCACAGCATCTTCTGGCTGCACATCCCTGGCCAAGGACACCCATGGGACACAGGCAGGTCACCCAGGCCTTCCCCAGAGTGCGTGGTGTACTTATATATATACAGATATAAAAGAGATCGCTCTTATTCATGGGGGAAAAGGGGAAACTCAGTTTGCCAACAAAAGCAGCACGGGGGACAGATCAATTTTGGAGACATCCCCCTGCCATCCCCTTCCCATGATTTGCTTTGTTTTTTAAAAAAAGGCTGCGGCGTGCAGCATCAACAATAGCTTCACAATACCAGCTCAAGGCATCGCGTACTGTACATCATTCAAGTATTTCTTAATATAAGACAACAAGGAATTATCTACAACTGATAAAACAAAATAAGCTATAAAAAGTAACAATGTACAATCAAGATGGATTTTTTTTCTTTCTGTTAAAGGAGGCCTCTCCAGGGTGTCCCGGTGCCTGCGGGGGACACTCCCCTCACCACTGCCTTGTTCCTCCCCACCCGGCAGGGCGGGACCGGGGACACATGGGGGAGAGGGAGATCGCAAGTGCGAGACAGTTTTGGGGGGTGGATGGGGATGGAGTCACCCTCCCCAACCCCCCTGGGTCAGCAGAAAGGCTGGGAAGGGTGAGAAGATGGCCCCTGCCCTAAAAACTCCATCAACACCCGAGATCATCATCTCCCAAGGTAACTCACACACACCTCCCTGAAACAAAAAACAACATATATTGCATAGTATTGCTGTCAGCAGTCTTAAAATAAAAAGGAGAACTTTCTTTTTTTTTTTCCAGAGACAGCGACTGTCTTCAGCTGAAGACCCAGGGAAGTCTGTTCCCCAGCTCAGAGCTCCCAAACCCTCACCTGTACACATGATGGGCCGAGGCTGCTTTTGCAAAATATAAAGCTCAAAGCACTGAGTGGGAAGGACAGGAGGTGGCTATGAAGGGGGCACTGCCCTCACAGCAGGATGGGGACTGGCAGCGGGTGCAGCTTGGTGGCACAACCCAAAGCAGTGCCTGTGGCAGGGAGCAGGGGGTGTCAGGAGGATCTGGAGGCATTGGGGGCAGCTGGAGGCCAGGATGGCCCCAAGCACGGGCAGGGACAGACTCAGAAACCAGCCAAGGGCCTCACCACAACTCAGCATCCCGAGTCCTTCCCACCCCGAAGCAAACTCCAAGGAAAGGACAATGCCACACACACCAGCACTCTCTGACTGCTGCAACCCTGCTGCCCTGGCCCCAACCCTTCCAGCCCCACATCCCGAGCTGTCCCCAGGCTGTTCCCCTGTTCCCTGGTCTTTGGATGCTGTCACCAGCCTGGCTGCTCACCCACTGGCACCCCTGGGGCATTGGGCACCCTCTGTGCCCCCCTGACCCTCCTGCCACGACAGCCTCGGGGCCAGCCCAAAGCCATGGCAGGTCTCACTGTCCTGCAGCAGGTCCCAGTGCTCTTTAAGGGGGTCCTTGCTTTCCACAGAGCACAGTTCCCAGAGTGTTTCTGGCTGCTCTGGCCACCCTGAACACCTCATCCCCCTTGCACCTCCCCAAGGGCACCAGCCCTTCCAAAACCCAGGGTGCAACACCTGACCTGGCACAAGAGCACAGCCCTGGATGCCCATGCATTCCCTGGGGAGCCGCCAGCCAGAGCGTGGGAGGAAGGGAAGACACTTCTCCATGCCCTGTAGAGAAGCACAGCTGGCAGTTTAAAACCAACAGTAATTAAAAATGGAAAAAAAAAAAAAAAAAAAAAAAGGGGGCAAAAAGAAAATGAGAGGTGAATAGCTTATTCTGGAAGCAGGATGCTGAGGAGAGAGAGTGGGTTGGGCGCTGTTCCCTTGCTGGCACCGTCTCTCCCCAGCCCAAGCAGTTCCCTGCACAGTTCCCACTGTGTCCCCCTGGAGCAGAGCTGGGACACCCCCGAGCACAGGACCCCCAGGAAGGGGCTTTTGTGGGATCTACCCCAACATCAGAGAGAAACCTGCAGCTCTGAGGGGAGGGACGAGGTTAAAACTCAACTCCTGTTGTTGAAAACACGACCGAGGGTCTTTTGTTCACAGTATGAAATGAGCTGAAATCGTCAAAGCAGCCGCGGATACAAGGAGTCCTTTGGTGTCAGGGAGGGGGGGAAAATGTCAGAGGAGAAACCAAGAGCCAGGAAACAAAAGTCTGTGTGTCTGTCAGATGTCCTTGAGTGTGCCCTGGGTGAAGCAACCTCACACTTGATTTAATACCTTTAAAAAAAAAAAAAAAAGAAAGAAAAAAAATATTTTAAACAAACCCTCCCACCCGCAGACCTACAAGATCAGCAAAACCTTGGAAACCAGCCACAGGGACGAGTCCTGATCTTGTCACTAGCCAGAAACGGTGGGGTCGGGGGGGGAAGGGGAAGAAAGAAAGGAGGAGAAGGGGAACAGGGGGTACAGCAGGTGCGAGGGGCACCGCTCAGGCTTGGTCGGCCACCAGGACCAGCGGGGCCACCAGGTGCTGCCCAGAGGCCACTGCCTTGGCCAGGCTGCTCTTCTGCCGCCGCTTGGCCAGCTTGGACTCGGAGGGGGGGGGAGAGCTGCATGGCCCGTGAGGTAGCTTTGATGATGATGGGTCGTGCTTCCTCCTCCACCTCTTCCTCCTCGTCCTCGTCGTGCCGGGTCAGCTGGCGGTTGACAGCGATGGCCTCAGCAGCAAAGGAGGTGAGCTCTTTGGCACTGCTGTTCCTGCAGGGGAGGGACGGGCTCAGGGGGGTGTGGGGGGCTGCAGGGAGGTCGGGGTCAAATATCTGGGTGTCCCTCCTCACATGCTGGTCATGCCAGACTGCTCAGACACCAAAAATATGTCCCAAACCCACAGCAGCAGGGCTGCCCAGATGCAGAGTCATGGCAGAGCCCCCCAAAAGCAGAAGGAATGCACAATAGTGCTGAGGAGTGCAGTCAGGATTCAGGGGGCTGGGGAGAGTCCCAGAGCAACCCACACTCACCTCTGCAGAATGATGGGGGTTGGCAGGGTGTTATCTGGAGCACACTGCAACAAAACACAGCCAGTCAGAGCCAGGATGTGCACAAAGGTGTTCCCCACCCCGGCTTTCGGGAGCAGAGAGCGGGGAGGGGACAGCAACACTCACCCCCTGCACCCAGGGGTGCTCCAGGACCTGGGCTGCGCTGAGCCGCTTCTTGGCATCTCTCACCAGCAGCTTGGAAATGAGGTCTTTGGCTCCAAAGGAGATGTGTGCCCAGTCCTTGTCAGGAAACTCATACTTCCCCTCCTGGATGCTCTCAAAGAGCATGTTCTGAGCAGGGGCACAAACAACAGGGGCTCAGCTAGGAGCGCAGCAGCAAACAGGGGCTGGGTTTGGGCGCTGCTGGGTCCCCACGCACCTGGCAGGTGTGGCACGCCTCGCCCCGGTCCCAGCCGCAGTCGGAGCCGCAGTGGCCCACAAAGGGAGGGTACCCACTCAGCATGATGTACAGGATGACACCCAGGCTCCACAGGTCACAGCGCTTGTCGTAGATGGAGGCCTCCTCGTTGAAGGCTTCCACCACCTCTGGGGCCATGTACTCGGCCGAGCCACACTGCGGGGACAGGCGGGGTGAGCCCCGAAGGGTGGAGACCGATGGGGCAGGGCGGGCTGGGAGGGCCCTGCCAGATTCCTGGGGCTGCACCTCTGAAAGGAAGGTGCAGACACTGCTGCTCCCCAGGTTTGCCCCCACCACATCATCCACTGGGTTTCCACCACAGAGAATGCCACAGACCCGTCTCTCTGCCGCCCGAAGGAAAAAAAAACCAAAAACAAAAAAACTCTAAAGGGTGCAACCCCTACAGTGCGGAACAGCCGGACCTACAGCAACCCAACCAGTTCAGCGGGGCAGCCCCAGCGGCCACAGGACACGATGGGATGAGCCTGCTGTGCCCGTTCCCCGGGCTGTTCCCGTGCCCTTTCCCCCATCCATTCCCGTGGCCAACAGTGCCCGTTCCCCGGGCTGTTCCCCTGGCCGACAGTGCCCGTTCCCCGGGCTGTTCCCCCGTCTGTTCCCGTGCCCTTTTCCCCGTCCGTTCCCCTGGCCGACAGTGCCCGTTCCCCGGGCCGTTCCCCGGCCCGACCCTGCCCGTTCCCCGCCGCTCCCGGGCCCGGCACAGGCGCAGCTGCCGCGCACGATCCGGGGCGGCAGGAGTTAACCCCGGTGCAGGGAGCGGCAGCGCCAGCAGAGCCAGCGGCCCCATTCCCCTATCGCTCCAGGGACTCTGGGGCTTTCCAGCACATGACCCGCAGCCCACACAGCCCCGTGACCAGGGCAGAAAAGAGCTGCAGCCAGCAGATAATCGCCCCGTAACGAGAGAGGCCTCCTGACGAGGGGCCGCTGCAGCCCCAGCGCTGACGGCACCGCAGGAAAACAAACCCAGGAAAACAATTCCCCCCCTCGCCAGCCCCGACCCCGGGAGATGCAGCGGCCCCCAATGGGGAGCTGGAGACAGCTCCGAGCTCGGATCCGCCCTGGAGGAGGGCGGACTGCGGGAAGGAGGGGCCCGGGGTGTCCTGCACCCCACACGGGCTCGGCTCTGCCCTCCCCGGCACGTCCGCACCCCCAAAAACTCGGGACACGCTGCACGGTGCGATACCCCGCGGCCGGCGATAAGGGGAGCGGGGCTCTGTGCAGGACACGGATCTGTGCGACACAGGGACAGCGGGGAGCCCTGGGGGTGTCCCCCTGCCCCGCACCCCGCGCTCGGCCCCCGTGGCTCGCCCCCAGCCCGGTGCTGACCCAGTTGTGCCCCAGGCTCGGCGCAGCCGCTCGGGCTGTTGCTAAGGCTCAGGGCAGCCCGGGCTCCGCGCCAGCCCCCCCGGCCCCCCCGCATTATGTAACCGCATCTCCCCGCCGCAGCGGGGGGGACGGGGGACACGCAGCACCCGCGACAGCAGCGGCGAGCAGGGGGTGTCACACACTGCCCTGAGCCTGCGGGGGGGTCCCCGGCGACAGAACCCCCCCCCCCAAAATGTGGGGGGCTCGCACGCTTACCGGGGTGAGCAGCTCTGGAGTGGAGATGGGGGAGCAGTCGCCATTCAGTTTGATGCCACTTCCCAGGTCAAAGTCACAGATCTTCACTGGGGAGACCTGGGGAGAGGGAGAAGGAGTGGTCGGTGACCCCCTGGCATCCTCCAGGAACCACAGCTGGTAGCCCCCCCGGGGACCACAACCCTGCTCTCAGACCACAGCTGCTCAATGCCAGGTTGTGTCATGCTTCACACCATGCTGTGCTGTGGCATATGGAGGGTGTGCGTGTCCCTGGCAGGACCCTCACACATCCCCCACCCCAGAAATCACCCCACTGTGCCAGCCCCCCCAGGCAGCACACCCTGCACCCACCCTGGCTGCTCCCCGCTCACCTGGTCCGGGCTCTCACACAGGATATTTTCTGGTTTCAGATCCCTGTGTGCAATCCCTGGGGGCAAAAGAGCCAATGAGGGTAAAAATCCCCCTCCTACAAGACTGCTGTAGTGTAAAGTCTGGGGGTGGCACAGAAACCCCTCCCTTCCCACCCCAAACCACTGCCTGCACCCTAGCAAAAGGCAAAATTTGCTGCTGGCCCCGAATCCCAACCAAACTGGAGGAACAGGATCTGCACCACAAAAGGTCTTGTGATGCAGCTGGGCCTGACCCTGTGAGCTGGGATGAGCACTGTCCCCTGGGGAGGGGGATGGGGGGAGGCAGTGACACCTCCCAGAGGGCCCAGCACACCCCAGGGTGTCCTCAGTGGCACCTGGGGAGCCCCAGCTCACCTTTGTTGTGCAGGAAGTGCAGGGCACTGGCGATATCCTGCACCACCACGCTGGCCTCCAGCTCGTTGAAGTGGCGTCTCCGGTGGATGTGGGTCAGGATGGAGCCTGTGGCCAGGTGAGAGCAGAGCTGGGGCTCCTGGGGGTCCTGGCACCCCAGCTCCCCCTGCCCCGGGGCCATACTCACCTCCCCTCATCTTCTCAAACACCAGGTAAAACCTCTCCTCCTCCTCGAAGAACTCAATCAGCTCCAGGACGTTTCTGCAGGGACCATGGCATCAGCCCAGCATCCCCCAAAACACCTCCTGGGCTCCCCCAAAACACCTCCTGGGGTCCCCCCACACCCCCAACCCAGTAGAGGACCCTGGGAGGGACATGGGATGGGAAAACTGGGCTTGCAGTGATTGAAACCACACGGCCAGGGCCCCCCTGGCTGCATTCCAGGGGGGAGAGGGGCTTGCAGCACCCGGCTCTGCTCCTCTCTAATTGCTCCCAGCCCCTCCTGGCTCACTGGCCCACTTAGCACACAGCCCTGCACACACACAGCCCTGCACACAGCCCCCCAACACACACACACAGCCCCCCAACACACACACACAGCCACCCAACACAGCCCCCCAAAACACACACACAGCCCCCCAACACAGCCCCCTGCACACACACAGCCCTGCACACACACAGCCCCCCAACACACACACACAGCCCCCCAACACAGCCCCCTGCACACACACAGCCCCCCAAAACAGCCCCCTGCACACACACAGCCCCCCAAAACACACACACAGTCCCCCAACACACACAGCCCCCCAAAACACACCTGCACACAGCTCCCCAACACAGCCCCCCAAAACACGCACACAGCCCCAACATAGCCCCCTACACACACACAGCCCCCCAAAACATGCACACAGCCCCCCAAAACACACACATAGTCCTGCACACACAGAGCCCCCCCAAAACACGCACTCAGACCCCCAAAACACACAACCCCAACACACACAACCCTCCTGCACATGCACAGAGCCGCCACAGCATCAGGGGCTCAGCTCAGCTTGGCCACAGAGATCCCGTTGTCATGGCAAACCACTGAACATCCCCTGTGGATGCTCCACTGGGCCAGTGGGGCCAAGGGGAGGCAGAGGGTGGCCTGGTTGTGCCCACACACACACAGACACACACACAGACACACCATCAGCCCGGTGTCAGCCCCCTTCCCATGCCCACAGTGGGGCTGCAGCGCTGCCCCACCATACCTGTGTCCCTGGCACTGATAGAGCATCTCCACCTCCCGGAAAACCCTGCTCCGGATGTGTCCCAGGCGCTTCTCGATGATCTGGAGGGGAAGAGGGGCAGGCTCAGGGCGGGGCCGGGCCCCTGCCCCCCGCCCCCAGCAGTGGGGGCCGGGGCGGGAGCGGAGCCCGGCGCGGGGGCAGCAGAACAGGCTGTTCCGGGGCCGGTGCCAAGCGGCAGCCGCGGTGCCAAGCCGCTCCTCCGGGGCCGGGGCCAGCGCCGCTCCACGTGATGCCGAGCCCGGCCTGCCACGGGCCCTGTGCCCCACTGGGCGCTGGCACCGCGGGATGGACAGGGGACACCCCAAACGGGAGGGGCAGATGGTGCTCGCACTGCCCTTTGGGGCACACGGAGCACCCACCACTACAGCCCTCCCTGCTGCCTCAGCTTCCCCTCTGGGGCACCCAAAGGTCCCCGCAGAGGGATGGGGGAGGCACAGCTCCCTCGGTGTTCAGCTGCACTTTGACACAGGGCCCACCCCAGAGCCCCTGTGCCATGGCTCAGGTTGTGGGGTGCAGTGCCATGGCAGCACCACCCCTGACCCCAAAAGCAGCTGGCTCACCCCAAACCCCTCCAGCACCCGCATGAGAGACATCCCTGGGGTGAGCAGGAGGTGACCATCCTGCCAGCACCACATGCCCTACCTGCCCCAAGTCCCCAGCCCCATTCCAATGATTAATTTAGTCTCTGGCACTCCCTCATTGGCAGAGAGAGGAGCGTGGATATGGGGGGGCAACCAAGAACCCCAAGTTGGTTGGTGGCAGAGGTCAGTGTGCCACCATCACAGCCCAGTCCTGAGCCAGCACCAGATGGTCCTGGGAGCTGGGAGAGCCCCAGATGTGGAGAGCAGCAATGGAAACTGAGGCAGGGGGTGGGGGGGGGCAGGTCTGCAGCCAGCAGTGGAGCTTTACCTTCACCGCGTACTCCTTGTTGGTGATGAGGTTCACGCAGGACTGGACTCTGGCGTGGGCCCCTTCTCCCAGCACCTCCTCCTGCAGCTGGTAAACATCTGGAAAGGGAGAAGTCACCTGAGCTGCAGCCTCACCACCCTGTGGGGACACCAGAAGGGCCCAGCCCTGCCCCAGGCCAGGGGGAAGCCCCGGGGTCCCTGAGCAGCCCCGCTCACCTTCGAACCTGCCGGAGAAGCTGTCGGTGGCTCTGCAGCGCTTCTTCTTCTTGTTCCTTTTCTTGGCGTCGGGGATGTCGATGGGTTGACTTGAAGGCATGTCTGGGCCATGGCAAAGCCAGCAGGGTCAGCCATCCCTGTCCCCCCACAGCTCCCCCAGCACCGCCAGGGCTGCGCCCACAATCCCTTCAGGGCCAAAATCCCAGGGAAGGATGGGAGGAGCCCCATGGGGAGGCAGCCACACTCACCGGGACGGGGCGGGCACTCGAAGTTGAAAACGGGCTCCAGGTGGTTGGACTGGTCGAACTCCAGGTCGAAAGGGTTTTGCCCCTGTGGGAGTCAAGAGCAGCAGTGAGGTGGCAGCTGCAGGATCAGCCACCACTGGCTGCCACCCTGAGCCCAGCACAGACACAGCACAGCACGCTCCGGCTCCCGGGACACATTCTGCTCACTGCCCCATGACATAGGACACCAGCTCATGGTGGGACACAGCAGAGCTCCAGGGAGAGCCAGGGGATGAGGAGGAGGAAGGCTTTGACCACATCTCCTGATGGGGACAGTGCTGCAGGGTCGCTTCTCCAGCCAGCCCCAGGCCAGCACACAGGGGATGATGAGAGGGAACGAAGCTGCCCACACGAACCCAGCCCCAAATCTCCACCCAAACCTGAACCACAGTGAGGTAGGAGGGGGAGGAAGAGAAGCCACAGGGCAAGACAGGCTCCAGAGCCACCCCTCCGTGTCCTCCCAGCTCCCTGCAAGGTCACGGTGGCTGGAGCCTGCTCTGCCCTGCTCCAGTGGACATCGTGTCCAGCAGGCTGCAGGACAGCCCTGACCCGGCAGGCTCAGGCCTCACTCCAAACCCTCCTGCAGCCCGGGATGCACGGAGGGCACGGGATCTGCTCCTTCCCGCTGTGCTGAACCGCGGCGGCACCCGCGGGGACACGGGGACCCTCTGCTCCTGCTGCCCCGGGCCACCCCTGGGCCGGGCCAGCGCTCGGGGCCACAGGGCCCCATCCTCCCCAGGATTATGAAATCTGTTTGGGTGGAGGTGGCAGCTCCAGCGGCGTTCCCAAACCCGCCCGGTGCCCGGGCCGGCTGCCAGCCCAGCACGGCCAACCCCGGCCACCGCCAGAAACACCCAGAACGCGCCTGTTTACTGCGGCCTGGGGGGAACGGGGGTCCCCGGCCGGAACGGGGGGGGGAGTTCACACCAGGAACACCCCCCACCAAGCACCACTCCGGATCTCCGGGGCCAAAACTCTCCTGTGCTGCATTTTGCCAGCTTTCCTCCCCTTCAATGCCCGGATTTGGGGAGCGCAGCATCGCCCCGCAGCTGCTGCCCCCCGGGACGAGCCCCGGCAGGACCGGGGGGGCCGGGGCCGCCGGGAGAGGTACGGGGAGAACGGGGAGGCAGGGGAAACACGGGGGACACTGGGGGGCAACAGGGGGGAAGGGGGCCCTGCCAGCTGCCGCAGCACTGCCACACAAAGGTCTGGGGGATGGGAGGCTGCGCACCGGCTCCATCAGCACAACCGAGGTGTCCCCCCCCGCCACCAGCCCCGGCCACCGCGGGGGGACACAAACCCCGGGCAGAGACCAGCCGAGCAGAAGCGGGGGTACCTGCAATGAGGGGGCGGGATGGGGGGAGTCCCCCGCACCCCGGAGCTGGAGCGAAACGGAACAAAGGACCCCCCCAACCCACAGCCGGGAAGCGGCTCGGGAGGGGGGGAACCGAAAGGGGCGGCAGCACAGAGACCCCCCCGCCGCAAAGCCCGAGGTGACAGCGGCAGGGGGGACGGGGGGGGGGACGGGCCCGGGCTGGGGGTGCCCAGCGCACCCCGGGCGGGCGGCGCTGCGGGACCGGCCCCTCGCACGGTGCCCCCGGGCCCGGGGAGCCCTGAGACCCCCCAGACACCCCCACATCGGCCGGAGCAGGCCAGAGGGGCGCAGCCGGGCGGGGGGAAGTGCAGCCCCCCCAGCCCCGGGGATCCCAGCGGGAGCCGCAGCATCCCAGCGCCCACCGAGACACCGACCCAACCCCAGCAGCACCGCGGCCTCCGGGACGGGGGTCAGGGGGGTCCCCCTGCTCGGTTCGGGTGCCAGCGCTCCCGGAGCTCCTCAGTTTGGGGGTGTCGGGGGTGGGGCAGGAAGCGGCCGGGCCCCCTCCGTTCCCGGGCAGGGGATGCGCGATGCGGGCGCACCCCGAACCAGGAGCCCCTCGGGCATCCCCATGGGGGCGGGGAGCACCCCCTTACCTTGAAGGAGCGGTGGAATCCCGGGATCTCTGATTTCTTCTGCACCATCTTGCTGCGGGGGGGGGCGGGGGGCGGCGTTGCTGGGAGAAATGAGGGGGGGGCGGCAAAACAAAAAATAAAAAAGGGGGATGGGGGGGAGGGAGGCGGAGGGACGGGCAGAGCCGGAGGGGAGTCCGGGGGGTGGCCGAGACCTGCGGGGAGAGGAGCGGAGCTCAGGCGGCTGCGGCCCCCCCGGACCGCGGCCTGACCCCCCCCAGCCCCCGGCGGCGCTCACCGGCGCGGCCCCGCAGAGCCGCCGCTGCTGGTGGTACCGCAGCCCGCACCGCCGCCCGCTCCGCTCCGCGCCGCTCCGCCGCCGCCGGGGGGGGACGCGCCGCCCCCGCCCCCGCCGCCTTTATCGGCGCGGCCGCGGCCCCGCCCCCCCCCGCCCCCGGCCCGCGGACACCTCCCCGCCGCGCCCCGGCACCGGGACACCCCGCCGGGGACACAAACACCCCCGCCCCGGGTCACCAACACCCCCCCGAGGCACAAACACCCCCCCGGACACCCACCGGGGACACAGCCCCCCCCACCTCGGAGGACACCGACCCCCCTCCCCCTCCCCCCCGGGCACGCAAACAGCCCCCCGGGACGCCCCAGAGCCCCGGGCACACTCCGGGGACGGGAACACCTCCCCCAGTGCACCCCCCGGCCACAACCCCCCCTGCAGCACCGGGAACACAAACACCCCCTAGACACTCAAACAGCCCCCCCGGACACCCCAATTCCTCCTGGAGACACAAAGACCCTCCCGGTCACTCAGTGGGGAAACAGCCCCTCTAAGGGGACACCCCAAACGCCCCCCGGATTCCCTCTGGGGACACCGCACCCCCCTACCCCCCTCACTGCACCTTCTGTGCTGCTGCGGGGACGGGGACCCCCCCGGCACCCTCCTGTGGTGTGGGAGAGGCTGGGGACACTTCTCGGAAGGGTCCCTGCACCCCTACACCTGGCACCCCCCTGTGCTGCACCCCCTGCCACCCCCCAGTGCTGCACCCAGCGACAAGGACCCCCCTGCCACCCCCCTGTGCTGCACCCAGGGACAGGGGCATCCCCAGTACCCCCCAAATTGCACCCACAAAGGAGGGCACCCCCCCCCCCCGCATCCCTCAGACCCCCCCTGCACTATTTTAGGGGGCACCCCAATTTCCCCTCCCCCTTCAGACACACTTGGGCGCAGGGATGGGGACAGCTCTGGACACCCAAAGACAGGGGCACCTCTGGGGGACCCCCCTGCACCGGGACAAGGACATTCCGTGTTCAGAACGCTGATTGCAGGGGAGTGGGGTCCCCTGAGCCCCCCCAGCCCACACAGGTCACGAGTGGGGCAGAGCTCAGCCTGTACGGGGGGAGGGGGGGCAGAGCAGGGGGGTCACGTCCCTCTGTCCCCGCGGGCCAGCACGGGCAGTGGGGAGCAGGGTCGGGAGCAGGACCCCCCCTCCCGGGCCCGTGACCCCCTGGGAGCCCCTGAGCACGCGTGGGTGCGACTGTCCCCCCCCGCCCGGTGTGACGCCAGCGGGGGCTCGGAACAGACGCGCTCGCTGCGCGCAGCGGCTGCGCCGGGGCCGCGGCTGCGGCACCGCGGTGACTTCACCGCCCGCCCCGCGCATTGGCTGCGCCGGCACGGCCGCGGCACCCCCGGACCCCCCCGGCACAGCCACGGCACCCCCGGACCCCCCTGTCACCGCCACGGCACCCCCGGACCCCCCCGGCACGGCCGCGGCATCCCCGGACCCCCCTGTCACCGCCGCGGCATCCCCGGACCCCCCCGGCACAGCCACGGCACCCCCGGACCCCCCCGGCACGGCCGCGGCATCCCCGGACCCCCCTGTCACCGCCGCGGCACCCCCGGACCCCCCCGGCACGGCCGGGGCACCCCCGGACCCCCCTGTCACCGCCGCGGCACCCCCGGACCCCCCCGGCACGGCCGCGGCACCCCCGAATCCCCCGGCACCCCCGGACCCCCCCGGCACGGCCACTGAACCTCCTCACCCCCCCGTCACCGTCATGAGCACCCCTGGGACACCCCTCACTGCCACAGCACCCCCAGACCCCCCCTCCACCACTGGCACCCCCAGCCCCCCCTTACTGCTGTCAACACCCCTTGGACCCTTCCCCATCTCCATAGACCCCCTTCACTGCCATCGGCACCTCCCCCTGCCCCCCCCCCCGGCTCCCCTGCTCTGCCCCCCACCCTCCTCTCCCTGCTGGTGAGGGTGTTTGGGGGGGGATTTGCGTTGCCCCAAATCTCGGTGCCAGCCTGGAGTGGGGACACCAGGGCCATCCCCCTCCCAAAATCTGCCGAAATTCCTGCTTTTCCAGGCCCCGATGGCTTCTCCTGCATCCCCCCACCCAGGGCATACCCGGGCCTGTGTTTGTTAGTGCTGCTAATGAGGGCTCCCAGTTAATCCGGACTGGGGGGAGGAATGCTGGTGTCCCCACTACTGGGGGGTCAGGGGGTACAGGGAGGGCCCCTTCCCCTCCTGGGGCTCCTGGGGAGCCAGGTATCCTCAAATCGTACCCTCCACCATGGGAGCCAGGAATGACAGGGCAGAGCCACAGCCCTGGGGCCACCCAGGGGTGCCTGTCGTGCTGGGGGTGCCCAGGGCTGGGCTGGGGGCTCCCCGGCCCACGGGGGTCCCTGTCACCGTGTGGGAGGCTGGGCCAGTGGCAGCGTGTTCGCTGTGTGTGCCACGTGTGCTGTGTCATGTCACCTGTGTGTCCTCTGAGTGCTCCCCACGTCACTGTGTCCTCTGTGTGCCCAGTGTGTGCCCAGTGCCCACCCCCTGCTGCCCAGGTGGTCCCGGTGTGACATGGGCGTGTTTGCCCCCTGTGCTTGTCACACACTCAGTGGGATGTTTCCAGCTGGGTGTGGCAGCATCCTTGTGTCACAGCAGCCAGCCGGGCACAGGGACACTGGGACAGGCTCCTCTTCCCCAGGCTTCCCTTCCCTCTGCTCATCCCTGTGGAATTGCTGCCTGTTATAATTGTGCACAAAACCACACATGTGTGTGCAAGGGCAGAGCATCGGCCCGGGGGTGTTTGCATAGACACACAGACACACACAGACACACACAGAGACACACAGACATATAGACACACACACAGACACACAGACACAGACACACAGACACACACAGACACACACAGACACACACAGACACACACAGACACACACAGACACAGACACACAGACACACACAGACACACAGACACACACAGACACACAGACACACAGACACACAGACACACACACAGACACACACAGACACACACACACAGACACACAGACACACAGACACAGACACACAGACACACACACCACAGACACACAGACACACACACAGACACACACAGACACACACACACAGACACACAGACACACAGACACACACACAGACACACACACCACAGACACACAGACACACACACAGACACACACAGACACACACACACAGACACACACAGACACACACACAGACACACAGACACACACACCACAGACACACAGACACACACAGACACACACAGACACAGACACACAGACACACACAGACACACAGACACACACAGACACACACACAGACACACACACACAGACACACACACAGACAGACACAGACACACAGACACACACAGACACACACAGACACACACACAGACACACACAGACACACACACACACACACAGACACACACAGACACACACACCACAGACACACAGACACACACAGACACACACACAGACACACAGACACAGACACACAGACACACACACCACAGACACACACACAGACACACAGATACACACACACACACCTGTTCATGTGTTTTTTGTTGCCTGCACATGTGTACCACCCACGTTTCCCCCACAGGATCAGGCCTCTCCCTCTCCCCCTCTCCTGCTGGGTGCAGGGTCCAGCCAAAACATCCCCTGGGATATCCCAGCTCTGGGGCCACAGCAGATCCGTGCTCTGGTGGCTCCTGCTGTGGGGACACACATGGACAGGCCCCTGCTGGCCCCAGGCAGTGCTGGCACCTCACTGGCAGCATCTCAGGGCTTCCTAATGTTTTTTCAGGGAAACACAAATTTTGATGCATTTGAGCCCCCCAGCCCCCTCCCTCCTGATCACTTCCAGCATCCCAAACATGGGGGCTGGCAGCAGCAAATTCCCCATGTCCCAGTTCTCCCCAGGATCCACTAATGCTGAGCCTCCTGCTGTGTCCCCAGGCTGTCACCTGTCCCCACACCTGTGTTCCACCAGCACACACAATCCTGTGGGGTCTGCAGGAGCTGCTGGGGCCCCACACTGCAATCCCAGCTGAGGGAAAACAGGAAAGCGAGCGGGGCTGTGCCGGAAGGCGGCTATTGTTGGCCAGGGAGCAGAGGGAGAGTGAGGGGCCAGGGGATGGTGGCCACCCCTCTGTGCCCTGAGCCCCTCGTGGCTGCCCATTGCCCCTGGATGTGCCCAGCTGCTGGGGGCTGTGCAGGGCTTCCCCTCCCACCCCACTGCTCTGCTTTGGGAGGGAAAATAAACAAACCTCCTTTTTTCCGTGTGTTACTTCGCTGGCCCAAGGAGGGCCCAGCTTCCCGCCCCTGAGCTGGAGGATTTGGAACCCTGGCTCTGTGTCAAACGAAAAAATCCTGCAAAAAAACCCTGGAATTTCCTGCTGGGCAGAAACCCGGAGGTTTGACACTCCTGGTGCTGGGGTGGGACAGGAGGGGTGGGAGGGACGGGGAGCAGGAGGGACACAGGGGACACACACAGAGACAGAGACACACACACCCCACCCCTCCCCACACCCAAAGCACACACAGGCTCGGGGCTGAGCTGGTTCCTGTGCTGGTGGATCCGTGTTCTTTCTCCTCAACTTGAAGCCACTGGGAGAGTTTTGGCAGCTCCTGCCAGGTCTCCAGTGCACCCCAAGTCCCCACCCTGCCAGGGGTGCCAGTGCACCCATATCTCCCAGGGACAGGGCCCTGGTGCCTCACTCCCTTCTGCTGCAGGGAAAGGGCTGGGGTGAACCCTGCTTGGCTTTCCCAGCTGCTCCTCTGGGATGGGGCTTGGCCCAGGGATCTATTGGAAAGATGGACCAAGTTCCTCCAGGAGGGAAATCCCTGCAGCCCCCAAACAAGGGGCAGGGGCTGCAGGAGCTGTGGTTTTTGGGGTGTCTGGGAGAAGGGCAGGGAGAGGGCTGATGTTGTATCACCATGGGAGTCCTGTCTTAGCAGATAGCAGCAAATGGGAAAAGCATTTCCAGGAGGACTTTAAATGCCCCAGGCTCTTTTCACCCTCCCCCATCCTCCCAATTCCCTGGGAAGGGGAAATCTGCAGCAGCAGCTGGGTCACTCTGGGGAAGCCCCAAGAGAGCAGGGATGTGGCAGGAAGAGGTGCAGGCTGGCATGTTGCACATTTTCTTAGAAGGAGCAGAAAAACTCCCAAACCACCAAAAAATCCCCCCTGCTCCCTTGGAAAGGGCACTGAAACCAGAGTACACCCTGTGCTGAAGGACATGGGTGCTGGTGGTGCTGGGATCAGCAGGGGTTTGTTCACCAGGAGCAAAAATGATCCTGGGGCCCCTTCTCCTGGTAAAGCAGAGGGTGAGGAGGCCTGCAGCAGGTGCCCTCAGTATCAGTGTCACCAGGGGGATGGGACATGTCCTCCCAGCCCCAGTGTTTTCCCAGAAGCATTCCAGGTCCTGCCCATGTTCCTGGAGCTGCTGGCCCCTGGCCTGGCCTGTGCCATACAAGGGAGAGGGAGCACGTGCCATGCTGGTGACTGTTCCCTTGTGCCAGGGCTGTCACCTCCTCCATGCAGCCCAAAACTGGAAGGGAGCAAACCCTGGGCCCCGCCTGGGAGGAGGGCTGGAGGGCTGCCAGGGACCCTGGGGAATCTGGCCCCAGAAGCATCAGCTGTCCAGGGAACACAGAACAAACAAAAAGCACATTTCAGAGCTTGGAAAGTGTCCACTGCCCGTGCAGGGATGAGGGACAGAGGCACCTCCAGGGTCTGGGGGCTGAGTGTGACAGCAGAGCTGTGCAGGGACATGTCCTGTGCCACCTGTGCTCTTGTTCCTCCAAATCAAGAGCTGCAGGGAATGAAGGAGCAGCTCCCGGGGATAGGAACACAGTCCATGGCCCATGGTGCCCATGGCCCCTCTGGAGGGGTCCCCCACTGTCCCTGGGACAGTGCCCAGGGCTGCAGGGGCAAGGCAGGGCAGCCTAAGGACATCCTTGTGTCAAAGCAGAGCCCCAGCACTGCTCTGAGCAGGATCTGCTGCCCAGGGAGGTGGTGGCAGGTGGGAACATCCCTGTCCTCCCCCAGCAGGACCTGGCTCTGGCACAGACCCCACAGACACAGCCCCAGGTCCCACAGGAGACCCCCTGCCCCTGCCCCCCCTTGGCTGCTTTCCAAGGGGCCGTGCAAAGGCTGCCCCCACTTCCCAGCTTATCACTGCAAGCAAACCCTAATGGGATTTGTGGTGGATGTGCTCAACCCTTCCACCAAACCAGTGATGGTCTGGTTTGGGATCCAGAGGAGGAAAAGGCCAGAGCCCAGCCAAGAAGTCCAGGAAACCCATGAAGGAGCAGAGTGTCCCAGGGAGCATTGATGCTTGTGAGCTCAGAAACAAGGCTGGGATTAACACTTGGAGGGCAAGTGGCTTTCCAAGATTATTTATCAAGGAACAATGAAAGTTTGGATACAAGGAGCCCTCTGCACTTCTCCTTGTGAGCCAACTGCTTCATCCCATCACCCTGCCACCAAGGTCCCAGTGGGTGCCTGGAGCTCTCCCTGCCTGGCAGTGTGACTGTGGTGGTGTCCTGGAGCAGGGACACCTCCCCAGCCTGTGCCTCAAGGAACAGAGACCTTTCCACTGCCAACAGATCTTTGGATGAGTCCAATTTGAGTTCCCCCCAATCTGCAGCTGGACTGCACATCTGTGATGGCCTGGAGGTGGGACACATCCTGGAGTTTGGGAAGAGACTGAGACATCCTTCACCCAAGGTGGAGAAATCCTAACTTGCAACAGCTCCTGACAACACCCCAAATTAACACCAATGAAATGTAGGTATTCAGTTCTTTCATAAGTGAACCACTGTCCAAACCTGAGACTAAGACTGGACCTGGGCTGTGCCTAAGGTCCATCAGGAGTTTAGGAAGCAGGGAGGGGGTTCTTGTCTGAACCTAACAGAAAGGTCTCTCTTACTCTTTTACATCTTCAGTTTCAGTGTAAATCATTCCAGCTCAGTTCTAATTTGATTTCTTCAGTCCATGTAGGAAGTACCACAGGGAATCTCACCATTGTGCTCTGTTAAATCACACTTTCACAGATTCCTATTAAAATAACTTCTGCTAACAGCATTGATGGTGACTGGCTGACCCCAAATCACTCATCTGTGACAAATTGATGTTGTTGTCAGGATCCTAAATCCGGATTCATGGCAGAACCGAGGCCCTGAAGCTCCTGAGCTCCTGAGGGTTTAGGGGATGAAGCCCAGTAGGGGAGGATCAGGGCAAGGCACAGCTTCTGGGAGCAGCAGGAGACCCTGCTCGAAGCACAGGGCAGGAGCATTTGCCGGGAATATACGGCAGCCAGAGCCCCCTGCGTGCTGCCAGCCCCGCCCCAGCTCCGGGGCAGAGCCCATCTGTGCTTTTTGGGAAGGGATCAGCCCTGCTGGAGCCCTGGGCACTGGACCTGCTCGGCACAGGCCCTGCAGTGCAGATCTGCAGAGCTGTTCCCTGGGCTCTCAGCACAGCCTTTGTGGTGCCTCTGCACCCAACCGGTGCCGGGGGAGATGAGCAATGAAAGGACCAAGAGCTCCTGGTCAAGGCTAAACCCCGTCCCTAGGCTGGGCTCAGCAAGGGGAACCCAGTGTAGGTGGGCTCAGCACTGGGGGCTCAGCTTGTGGTGCTCAGCCCCAGGGGCTCAGTTTGTGGGGCTCAGTACTGGGGGCTCAGTTTGGGGTGCTCAGCCTGGAGGGCTCAGCTCGGGGTGCTCAGCACTGGGGGCTCAGATCGGGGGCTCAGTTTGGGGTGCTCAGCACTGGGGGCTCAGTTTGGGGTCTCAGCCTGGAGGGCTCAGCTCGGGGTGCTCAGCACTGGGGGCTCAGATCGGGGGCTCAGTATGGGGTGCTCAGCACTGGGGGCTCAGTTTGGGGTGCTCAGCTCGGGGGCTCAGTTTGGGGCTCACAGCTGCCTGCTCCCTGCAGCACTCGCAGCTGCAGCTCAGGAGTGAGCACACACGAGATGAAAGCCCGGGGAGATGAAAGGGGAGCTGGGGCAGAGGCAGAGCTGTGGCTCCACAGACCTGTCTGGGCAACATCCTGCACTGCCGGGCGTGGGGGCCGGGCTCAGCACCGCCAGCCCTGTCACATCTTCTCCCACAAAGGCGCTTTTCCTCCTCCCCCTTGGCTGGGCCGGTCTCCCATGGGAGGGTCTTTCCCCCACAAAGAAAGAGGAGGGCAGGGCCCTGCAGCCCTGCGGGTCACAGCTGATGGGTGCCACAATCCCCGACTGGGCACCCACAGCATTGCAGCCGGCTGGGAGCAGCGGCAGGAGCTGCCCTGGCTGCGAGGGCTGAGCCAGCACCGCCACCACCCACCCGCAGCCCCAGCACAGCTCAGCACTCGGGGCCCTGCAGGTGTCCTGGTTTCAGCTGGGACAGAGCCAGTTCTCTCCCCAGGAGCTGGTACAGGGCCGTGTTTGGGACCTGGGATGAGAATAACGCTGATAACACACCGATGTTTTGGTGTTGCTGAGCAGTGCTTACCCTAAGCCAAGGACTTTGTGTGTCCCGTGCTCTGCCAGCAAGGAGGGGCACAACAACTGTGGGGAGCAGGGCTGGGACAGCTGAGCCAGGCTGGCCAAAGAGATATTCCACACCAAGGAACAGCACGTTCTCCAGCTGAGCTGCACCCACAAAACACCGGGAGAGGGGCTGGAGGGTGGTCCCAGCACCTGCACTGGGCAGGGGAACAGGCAAGAGTCAGTGCTGCAGGCAGGGAACAGGAAGAGCTACAGCTGGCTCCCAAATGCATCCCCCAAATGCAGTTTTTCCCAATTTAGTCCACCAGCCTCAATGACTGCCCCCCTGGCTCCTTCCCATGGCAGAGGAGCCTCTTGGCAAGTTGGTGAGCTGGAATTCCCCTCCTCTGCCACTTTCCCCTGTGTTTCAGAGCTGGGAGAACCCCTGGGTACAGAGACACTGCAGACACAAGTCAGGACAACCCCAGGCTGCTGGTCAGGGCCCAGGGCCTTGGGACCCAGCACAGGGCTTGGAGCAGCCTGGGCCTGGCACCTGCAGAGCAGGAGGAACCCAACCAACCTCCCAGGAGCTGTGCCAGGAGCACACATCCACGAGCACAATCCCCAAGGAGCCCAACACCCTGTGTTTGCTTTGCTGATGGGAAGGGCTGATGAACGTGCAGTCACGAGACGCTGAGCAGCAGCGTGTGCTGTGTAAATACAACATAATTTATTACTGGTTCCATTTCAGAGCACGAGTGGTGTTTGTACGAGTGTCCAACGGCAGCACGAGAAATGAGAGTCAGGTATGTACAGAGATTCCAGGGCATGGGAATGCTTTGGAAGGAAGAAGTGGTTAGTGGTGCAGTTTGGTCACTTACTGGTCCCCAAATCCTAGGCAGACCCACTGCCTACCTGGGGCACTGCCAAGGCAGACGAGGCCAGGGGGGCTCTGGCTGCACACCAGAGCTTTTGGTCCCAGATGTGCACAGCTGTGTGGAGTGGTGATGCTGGGGAACAGGGAGAAGGCTCTGTACCCCAACAGGAAGTGGGATGTGGTTCTGGCAGGGTCAGGGTACCACGAGGGACAGGAGGGAGGGGATGGAGGAGAATTCTTGGTGCCTGTCCCAGCACCTTCCCTCTGGTGCTGCCATGAGGAGCTGCCAGTGTGGTCTGTGTCCCTGTGGGGACAGGGCTGAGCCACAGCCAGGCTGTGTGTGCAGGGGCACACACGAGGGCAGATTTCCACTCCAACTGCAGCAGCCATGGGATGAAGCCCAGTCCCAGCTCATTCACAGGGAATGCAGCAAAGCCAGGCCTTGGGGACAGGTGGGCACAGAGCAGCTCTGCCCCACACCTGGACTCACAGCCATGGAAGAGGTGCTGGGGGATCCATGCACACCAGTCCTGTACCCTTCAGAGGTGGGAAATGTGTATCCCAATTCCATGGCAGCACCAGCCCCAAGCACAGCTCTGTCTGAAATGTCTGGCTCAGCTCACTTGGGGCACACAGAGGAGGCAGCTCAGGCAGCTGCTCCCCACTCCAAGAGCCAACATTCCCATCAAGTGGCCCACAAAATATTTTCTTTCTTTTTTTATAGAAATTACTATAAAAATTAGTTAATCTAGAGCATCTTTAAAAAAATATTCCTGCAGTATCACAGTTTTACATTGAAACTCATTAAAAATATATAATTTCTTCAACGAAACGTCTCTGTTCTCCCCTTGAATCATGTCTCCAATATGGGATGGGGGCCTGGAGTCCTCAGAAGAGGTGCTGAGGTGGGAGCAGGCAGGCTGAGCTCAGTGGCACATCCGGGAGGTCATTTCCTTCTGTCAAAGGGACACAGAAGGTAAGGGGCTGGGAAGGAGGATCCAGGTTCCCAGGTGAGGGTGTGGATGAAAAACCCATGTTTAGCTGTCAATACCAGTCCTAGGCATGGGGTGACACTGCTGCCCACAGCTCCAGTTTGGACAGGGCTGTGTTCACCCCACCATTCCATTCCCAGCACATCCCACTCACATCCTGCCTCTCAGGCTCCTGACAGTTACACTGCAAGGCCAACTGCTCCTGAATTTGGGCAACCAGATTCAGAAGAGAATCACAGAATCCTTAGGGGTTGGAAAGACTCCCAAGATCATCAAGTCCAACTATTACCCCATCACTGCTGTGTCACCACTAAGCTATGTCCCCAAGTGTCACATCCACATGTTTTCTGAGCACTTCCAGGGATGGTGACTCCAACACTGCCCTGGGCAGACCTTCCCAATGCCTGTCCCACCCCTTCAGTGAAGGAATTTTCCCTTAAATCCAATCTAAACCTCCACTGGCACAGCTTGAGACTGCTCCCTCCTGTCCTGTCACTTGTTATCAGGGACAAGACTGAGCCCCCCCAGCTGTCCCCTCCTGTCAGGGAGTTGTGCAGAGCCACAAGGGCCCCCCTGAGCCTCCTTTCCTCCAGGCTGAGCCCCCCCAGCTCCTTCAATTGCTCCTGGGTCTCCAGACCCTTCCCCAGCTCTGCTTCCATCTCTGAACATGCTCCAGCCCCTTAACATTTTTCTTGGAGTGAGTGACCCAAAACTGACCCAGGATTTGAAGTGGGGTCACCTGAGAAGGTTCAGAGCCCTCTGTGACTCCCCAGCCCTGTGCTGGCCACAGACCCTGAGAGCCCCACCCGTACCTGAGCCCAGACACTCACCAGGGGCTCCAGCTCCTTGGTGTCTATGAGATTGAACTCTTTCACAAAGTAGTAAAAGTGCTTGTAGCAGGTGTTCACGTGGGCCTCCGAGCCCATCTGGGTGATCCTGTCAAAGTGGTGGATGTAGACATGGACAAACACCCTGAAGAGCCTGGAGAGAATCTTCTTCACCACTGGGAGGAAGTTCTTGGGGAAGGGAGTACCTGGGAGGAGAGAGTGCCCATGACAAACCTTCAGTCAAGTTAAACCTGGTTGCTTAGGGCTAAAATGAATTAGTAAAATGGACAGATTGAGGTAAAAGTGCTTCTGTCCCTGGTAATTTCCATCTCCCTGCTCCTTTTTCCTTTCCATTGGATCACATTTTTCAAAGCACAGATTTTTTAAGTGACAGAGTGATGCACTGCTGTGACTGAAAGCAGAGCCCACATTCCCAGCAGTTGTTTCAGTCAGCCTTCCAGTCCTGTTTGATGTATTTATATAAACAGTGCAAAACACCAGCTACAACCAAGCAACTTCCCCAAGGAAAGGGCTGTTAACTCCCCACAGTTATCCCTTGGTACATCTCTAGCTCTTTGGTTAAAAATTAAAGCTGTTAAGGTCCTCTTTGAAGGCTCCAGGACTGTTTGGCTGGGCCCCTGCAGCAGAGCAGTCTGGCCATGCAGCCACCTCCATGGGACATCAGGGTGTAAAGTTCACACTGTTTCTGGAGGAACAAGGATGAGTTAAACCCTTTCCTTGCTCTGCCAGAGCTGCAGCATTTCAGTTGTTAAAACATCTGGTAAAAGCTGAGCTGAAGACAGTAACAACTAGAAAAACCCCAAACCACAACCCTCTGTTGGAAGCTCGTGCTGCAGCCCAGAACAGAACCAACAGCCCCAGTGTGGTCCCCAGAGAGCTGCAGCAGAGCCTGTGCAGCGTGAGAAGAATGGCTGGGGAGGGTTTGCTGCTTCAGCTGCCTCAAGACTGAGCACTGTTTATGGCTCCCCTCCCCTCTCTGCCCCACTCCACACCAGGTTGAAGCAGAATTTTGGCACAGTGGATGATCCCTGTGGATGCTCAAGTGGTAGATGTGCCCCAAATAGAGACTAACTACATCCCATCAGAGCTCCAAAGGGATGAACACAGGAGCAGGAGGGAGGGAGGGAGGGAGCTCTGCTGCACCTCATCTCCTCCATCCCAGGAGATGGAAGCTCTGCATAGGCTCAGCTGTATTTACCTGATCCCTTAGAGACTGAATTCTTCCATCTTCATCACAAAATAAAACCCAACAATCTCTGTCTCAAAGCTGTGTTTGGATATGGAGATTGAGGTATCTTAGGCCAAACTCCTGTTGCCACGGTCCTGGCAGTAGATGAAACAAGGCCCTTCCCTTCAGGCCTGTGCCAGCATCCCACCCCTGAGGAGGGGCAGAGGCAGCCAATAATAACAGAGGAGGTGATTATGGCACGTGGCACCATCACCAGGTGACACAGAGCTCTGCCTCAGACCTGGGCTGGCCATCAGCTCCAGGAGAGCCACCCTGCACTCAGCATGAACCACTCCAGAGCCACCTCAGAGACTGACTGCTGCAAGGGCAGCCTCCTGTTCCAGGTATCCAGGGCTCCCAGTGGCATCTGGCACAGCTCTGGGCATTTCAGCACTGCAGAAGAGCTGCCAAGAGCTCACTGCACTGCCCTCCTGTGAAGCACAGAGGGAAATAGATCTGCCATAGGGTTCAGCTCTGTTTACAAGTTGAAAACTGGAAGAATAGGGAAAACTCCTCTTCCTCTTCCAGACTGCAGAAAAGAATCAGCTCCAAAGGTGAGACACAAGCTGAAGGGGACGCTGCTGACAAACACAGCTCTGTTTATCTGCAGCTCATCACCCCTCCTGGAACAGCACCAGGGGCTCCAGAAGGCTCCACAGGCACCTCCCTCCCCCCAGCCCCAGCTGGCACCCAAACTCACCAACGTTGGTGGGGAAGATGTCCTCGTTGTTGATCTGCACCTCGATCCAGTCCATGAGCAGGTTCATGTACTGGGGCGCCGACAGGGCGGTGGGTTTGCGGTACTTGTGCTCGTCCTGCCAGCGGTACTCGTACTTGGGCCCGCCCGACATGACGGGGCACGAGTGCTCCGTGCAATAGTCACTGATGGTGCCGTAGATGAGGTTGATGCGGTTGAAGAAGTCCACGACGTGCACGGCCACCCAGTCGTTCTGCTCCTCGCCCGGCGGCAGCTGCACGGCCACCTTCAGGTCCAGGCCGGCGTTGAGCGAGGCCTGTGCCTTCTTGTGCAGCTCGAAGCGCTGCGTGCCCGGCTCGAACTTGCGCTTGGGCCGGAAGGTTTTGTCTTTATTGAACACTTGCTTTAGCGCGTGGGACATTTTCCTTCTCTGGGGGCGCTGACAGCCCGAGGCGCGGCCGCTTCCCAGGGCAGGGCTGGGGCGACTGATCTTCACAGAAACCTCCCTCTGCTCATCTGCTCCTGATCTGTAACGCAGCACAGAAGGGCAGCGATTAGGAGCAGCTCTCTCAACAGGAAACCTCATTTAAATCCCATAGGAAGAGATCTGGGATGCCATCTGGGCCCTTGCCCCACATCTGAGAAGGGGGGGAGCTCACGGCAGCTTCCCTTCCTCCCCCTTCCCTTCCCCGGCTGGAGCAGAGGGGAGGCTGCAGGAGTGACCTGGGCTGAACAGAGCCACCTCCTGTTCCATGTGGGATGGGGGAACAGGCTCCACAGCCATGGGAGGGGCTGCCACTCCCCCTGACATTGCCACACCCTGCAGAAATGCCACCGCCTGCCTGCCTCACACGCTCTGCCAAAGAAGGGTAAAACCAGCTGGGTTTCCCCCAAATCCCACCTTCACCCCTGCATCCCCCCTTCTGGGAACAAGGCAAGGCCAGGCCAGGTCATGCCAGCCCACAGCAGAGCTCAGAGCTGCTGCCAGACAGCCCCCACCAAGGCAGCCACTGAAAGTGAGAGACAGGAACCAAGGGGTGCAGGGCAACGAGAAGAAGAAGTCACAGCTCAGGCACCCGGAAAGCAAATATCCTGAAATAACACCAGCCCTGAGAGCAGCCACAGCCTCTTCTGCAGGTGCACACAGACCATACACATATTTCCCATTTCCCATTACTGTTTACAAGTTGAAAACTGGAAGATTAGGGAAAGCTCATCTTCCTCTTCCAAACTGTAGAAAAGAATCAGCTCCAAGGGTGAGACACAAGTTGAGATCTGAAGGGATGCTAACAAGAAACACAGCTCTGTTTATCTGTAGCTAATTATACCTCCTTTGTTCCCACATCCAGCCCCTCACAGAATTTGTGACAGGCTGCTCTTTGATGAAAGCTTAAGGCAGAAAGCTTTGTGTACCATAAATATTATTTTACATGTGCTGGACAGAGAAATGAATAAAGTAATAGAAATTAAGCTGATGCCTTAAATAGCATAAATAAGTTCCCATAATTTCATAAGCAAGCAAAAATAGAAAACCTTTCCCCAAGTAGAATCTGCTTAGATTTACATGAGGCCACAGTGTTGTTCCAATAGGTAAATAGTGTCCTCAGATGCTGGCAAACACATCCCAAACTCAAGGTCATGACTACCACGGCTGCAACCGAGCCCGTCTCCAACAGATGCTGCAGTGCTAATCAGCAGTTCTTCTCTGGAGAAAGATTAAAAAGCTTTAAAGCCAAGGCCTCTTGTTTCCTTATTTAATTACAGTGAGGAAGAAACCCCAAACCACTCCAGTTCACCCCACTAAGAACAGGCTCCACATTTCCTGTGGGAATGGGCTCAGTAACCTCTTCCATGCAGGAGCTGAGAGATCCAAACCCCAACATGGGCCAAGATGTGTTGGGAGAAACCCTAAAAGCATTTTAATGTGGTTCAGTGAGATCCACCACGGGCTGAGAGGTGAACCCAGAGCAGATATCATCTTGGAATGGTTTGGGTTGGAAGGGACCTCAAAGACCATCCAGCTGCAACTCCCTGCTATGGGCAGGGACAATTTCTATGGGCAGGGACACCTTTGGTGTGCAGGTACACCTTCCACGAGACCAGGCTGCTCCAAGCCCCATCCAACCTGGCCTTCCTGCTGCCAAAACAGCTGCTGTGACCCCATGAGCCACCTCAGGGGAGGCAAATGCAGCATGAACCCCTGGCAGACGTGTCCTTTGGAGTGTGATCCTGCCCCAGACGTGACAGAGGAAGAAGTGGAGGGTGTGGAGAGGCAGCTGAGCAGTGCTGGTTACCAGGAGCTGTGTCACAGCCTGGCCACATCCTGTGGCAGAGCCGGAAGCTTCAGGGACTGCGCCCACCCCAGAACTGAGGCACAGCCCCAGGAACCAGCAATGTGGGCAGCAGGTGCTGAGGCTTCCAGCAGAAAGTGCAGGGAAGCACTTGTGATGAGTTCCTTGCACTGGAGATGGAGGAAAACACATCCTCTCACACAAGGAGTCACAAAGCAGCAGCAGCAGCACCACCCTGCACAGGGCTCCCTGGAGCACCAGCAGCATCCCTGGTGCAGTGTGACTCCATCCCTGCTTCTCTTCTGGAGGATGTGCACTGCAGGGCCTGGCATGGATGTGGATGGAGTAAATCTCAAGGGTAAAACCAAACATCCCCTGGTTTTGGCCCCACACATCAAGAAACAAACACCAACCATGTTTCTCATCTGAGCAGGATGGAGAGACTTTTCATAGAATTCCAGAATATCCTGAGCTGGAAGGGACCCTCAGGGATCATCAGTGCAGCCCCCAGACCCCCCAACAACCCCCCCCCGATCATCCCTGAGAGTGTCCAAACGCTCCTGCAGCTCTGGCAGCCTTGGGACCATTCCCTGGGGAGCCTGGGCAGTGCCAGCACCCTCGGGGGGAAGAACCTTTCCCTGAGCTCCATGCCAAGGCCTGACACAGCTCCAGCCCTTGCTGGGCTCCTGTTCCTGTCCCAGAGCAGAGCTCAGCCCCTGCCCCTCTGCCTCCCCTGGGCAGGAGCTGCAGCCCCCGAGGAGTCTCCCCTCAGTCTCCTCTGCTCCAGCTGAACCAGCCCAGTGCCCTCAGCTGCTCCTCAGCCCTTCCCCAGCTCCCTGTCCCTCCTTTGGACACTCTCCAACAGCTTTGGCTTCTTCTGACCTTGTGGTGCCCGAGGTGCCCCAGCACTGGAGGTGGGGCTGCCCCAGTGCAGAGCAGGGTGGGACAATCCCTCCCTGGCCTGGTGCCCCAGGACACGGTGGCCCTTTGGGCTGCCAGTGGTGACTCAGATCCAGCTTGGCACCCACCAGGACCCCCAGGTCCCTTCCCAGGGCGCTGCTCTCCATCCTGTCCCTGCATCCAGGGCTGCCCCACCCCAGGGCAGGGTCTGACACTTGCCCTTGTCACCTGTCACATGTTGGGGATCTCCCAGCCCTCACATTTGTCAGGGTCTCTGTGCAGGGCAGAGAGACCCTTGGTGTTGAGGCAGTGCTCATCCTACAGACAAATTCCTGATCCTATGGAGACATGATCCCTGAGAACTGGGGAGCTCAACACAGCAGCAATTGTCTCTCAGACGATTCAGCATCTGTGTGAAGCATTAGCAAAATGAGTAGCTGAGACATCAAGCAGATGCAGCCTATTTAATTATGGTCTCTGACTGCAATGAGCTAAAAGAAACATTTAGCTCTAGGAAAAAAAATAAAAATAAAGAGGCACAGAGACCAAAGCATCCCTGACATTGCTGGGGGATGATATCATCTGTACAACACCTACTTCCACAGGCAGGAGTCACAGCTGACACCGCCCCCGCACACAAGGGAAAGGAAAGGTTAAAGACAATTGGGAAATGGGACATGCAAAGCACCTGGATGCTATCTGCAAGCTTAAAGGTGAGGGAAAAACACACTCCCCTCCCAAACAAACCTCAGTACATTTTGTTGCCTCCTCCTTTCAGCCAGCCAAGATCACAGCAGACGTCACCAGTGCTCTGAGAGGACCTTGGCCATTGCTCAGGATCACAGAGCCCATGACCCCTGTGGGCTGTCCAGCCCATGAACACACCTCCAGCTTATTCATCCCAGAGACACGGCAGGAGCAGCTCCCTACTGTGCTGGACTTGCCTGCCCAGGGGTCTCAAGGCCTGGCTCTCCCTTCCCCTCCCATCCCAAAAGCTCCTTTTCTCTGACTCCCTGCTTGTGCAGCTCCAGTCCTGTGCTGGTTTTGCTGCCAGGGCTGCTGGCATTGTCCTGCCATTCCTCTTCCCTTCCTCATTCCTCTTCCCAGGAATGGTGGATCATGAGGAGCTGCCTTGCTCCAACACCAGAGGAAGTTCAGGCAGCTGCTTCCCAACCTTTGGTCACTTGTAAAGACAGCTCAGAGTCTGGAAAAGGGAACAGTCACCTCCTCCAAAACACCAGGAAACCCTCTGTGCCCTGCTGCAGCCATCCCGAGGTTTTCCAGGAGCCAGCAGAGTTCCCAACAGATCCTGCCCTGCCCACAGAGGCAGAATGGCCCAAAAAGGACTCCAGGAGTCCCATGACTGCTCTGTCAGTGCCAGCCCCAGCAGCACTCCATGCTCCCCTCTGCTGCCAACACTGCACAGGGGTTTAACAGCAGCCAGGGGAAAACCAGCAAGGCAGCAGTCAACAAGCTCCTACCTGTGCTCCTGGCCTCAGCAGGTCACTCCTGCAGAGGGCTCAGCCCTGCTCTGCACCCTCTGCCAGTGCTGGCAGGCGCCGAGGCCAAGCTTCCTTTTTCAAAAGAGGGAAAACCCCCTCCCCGTTTGTTTCACGGGCGGCCGCAGCCCGCAGGCTCCGCAGCTGGGGAGGGGTCAGACACGAGGCCACCTCCCTCCTCCGTGACCCCAGCGCCGGGCCGGCCACATCCTGCTGCCCCTGCTGGAGCAGCCCTTCAGCACAGCACAGGGAGCAACCCGGCTCTCCAAAACAGGGATCTGTCCAACCGCCTGTCCCTGAATCCCACCGAGTCCAGCTGCTCCTAACCCTCGGGTGGGGAGTCTATGACACCCATGTGTCCCCAGAACTACCCAGGATAGAGGAGCCAACACAGGACACAAAACCTTCCTGACTCGTAAATCAGCCCTGATAAAGGTATTTTGGATGCACTGAGCATTTCAAGTAAAAGCATGAATTTACAGAGTGAGAAAGAAAAGAAAAGCAGCTTCAAACAGGCAAGATGCACAAAACAGCCACTACGGATGCACACGCACGTTTTTTCCATAATTCCACCCCCCTCCTTTCACACATCCCTTCCCATGCCCACTCTGCACTAGCCCAGTATCTCGGGACAGGACGATCCTGGTTTTCTCCGATCAAAGGAGAGATTTTACTACAGAGAGCAGGGACCAGAACAATCCTGGCAGCCGCACTGCACTAATGGCAGCCAGTTTCTGCTCCTCCAGAGCCAGTCTGGCAACAAACAAGGGCTTGTCTTCCCAGGACGAGACTTCCAGCTGCTCTTTTGAATGGATTTGTGATATGAGGAGCGAAGGTCTGCCCCGTGCTTACCTCGGGAAGGGCAGGGCGAGGAGGGCTCAGCGTGGCTGGGAGGCACTTCTGGCCATTCATAATCCCGGCCAGCCGGCACTTCCACGTCAGCCGCTTCCTGTCTGGCACTGACTGCAGCCTCCCGGCCCAGGCAGCTGCCAATGTTTTCCCAAAAGCTAATCCTTCCCCTCTGCAAGCTCTGTCTTTCCTCCCGCAGGATCGCTGCGTGTTGCCGCGGCCGTTCCCTTCGGCATTGCCTTCCCCCGCGCTCAGTGCCGGCAGCTGAAGCTGCTCAGAAGTTTCTGGAGAAGGAGCAGCTCGACCCAGCCCAGCTGCACCTCCAGCCCCAGCCCCACTCCATTCTGCTGCTCTGCAGGGCAACATCCACATTTTTCTTTTAGAAAGTGCTTTAGCAGCAGCCTCCGCAACCAAATCTGAACAGGGGCACTCTGGAAATGCTGAATTCCCGAGGTCTGGGCAAACAAAGAGCCTTTTGTCTTTCACCAGAGGCGGCTTTAAGAAGGTCCTGCCTGTTGCCAACCACCCCCAGGGCCTGCTATTCCAATCTGCTGCATAATTTGGAAATTCCCAAGTAAGAAACGGTACAGTTCCCCTGGGACTTCCCACCTCTCCAGGCCCTTCCTGGAAAGAGGGTGGCTTAGGAGAAGGGAAGAGGTTGGTTTAGGAGCAGGACAGGCTCTTTACACATCTCCAAGCCATGGAGAGGCAGAGCCATATGCATGAGGAAAGGAAAATGCATGAGAAAAGGCCAGAAATAGTTATCCTGGCCTTTAACTGGCATCTCCTTTGCCCCTGAAAGGCCAAGCATTCCAGACAATCCTGAAGTCGAGTTAGTTTATGGAATAAAGGGAAGCACTGTTAAATTAAGCCATATCTGGGATAGCAGAAGACCCACCAGAGGTGAGGGGAGCTCTGGCAGAGCCCATCAAGAGCTGCAGGTGGGAGTGTTGCTGCTTGGAGCAGAGGAGCCAGGGCAGGCAGCAGTGAGACACCAGCATCCATCCTGGGCAGATGGATGAACAGGGAATTTATTGCTTAGAGCTCAGGCACCAAGCTCAGAATTTACATTCAGACCATGGCAGTGACAGGAGGGATGTTATGGGTGACACTGCTCACACTGCACAGGGATGCTGAGGGAGGGCAGGTGAGGCAAAGAGTGATGGGGAGGCTGGAAAACCCAGTCTGACAAGGAAGAGAGAAGGCAAGAAACACAAATTTCTAGCATGGTTTGTCCCCCTGGCCTTCCTCCCCACAGCAACAGAGGGAGAAAAGCCACAGGAGAAAATAAGTTGTGTAAAAGGTCCCCTCCTGCTTCCCTCCCCAGAGGGGAAGCTCAGGCAGCAGATGCTGGATTTCCGTGGAACAGCAGTGACTGCAGGGAGCCCCACGGAGTGTTACTGACTCAGGGCCAGCCCTGCTGCCTTTATGTGCCATCTGCATCCATTGCAATGTCAGAGCCCTGCTGGAAGGTTTCCATGGATCCAGCCGGGATGGGGCTGCGTGTGCAGGCAGAGCTAATCTGCTGCAGGCTTTGCAGGGCTCTGCTAAGCTGACAAGCTGGGTCACGACTCCAGCACACAGGTTAACTGCACACACAAGTATTTCCAGGGCAGAGCACGGCCAGTGATGGCGTGGTAGGAGCAGCTCCCTCTTCTCCAGGTCCCAGAGCAGCCTGGTGCTTTGGGAAGGCCTCTTGCTGTCTCCACTACAGGCCTGGAAGGGCAGGGTGCTGTTTATCAAGTCCCAGCTGAGCTGCTAGTCTCTCTCCCTGCTTGTGCAGGCTCTGTACTGTCCTCACTGGACAGGGATATTTCTGGGCCTACAGCAGTTCCATTTCCTCAAACTTTGGGATCTGCCCCCACCCAAGTCAAAGCTAACATCAGTTAGGAGCATGAAATTTGCATTAGGATGATAAAATGACTATGGCACCATTTTAACAGTGGGCTGGGATCCCAGGAAGTGTGGGATCACACCCCAGGGCTGAGCTGGAGCACGAGCTGGCCACACGGCCAGCCCTTCCCAGAGCGTGGCTAATCCCAGGGACAAACATCCCTTTTCCCCTCGTTAATGTCACACGTTGGGATGAATGGCAGGATTGTTTCCTGCTGACAGCAGAGGCCCACGAGGCCTCTCCTGGCCTGGCAGGAGATATGGGAGAAACCCAATCCTTTAGCACAGTCACAGGCACAGAACAAGGCCATGGATGTGGAGCTGGAGATCACCTCAACACCAACCACATCACACAGAGAGAGGAAAGAGAGGGAAGCAAAGGCAGCCAGACAAGAGCCCCAGGAAAGGCCTGTAGAAAATGCAGGGCCTTTCAGTGCAGCCACGGGGCCAGCTCAGCTCCCACTGCAACCTCAGCCTCAGTCTGGGTGGCTGCAGCTCACCTTCTGTCCCACGAGCTCCTGGAATCAGCACAGGGTCACAGCATCACCACGGTGGCCTCGTCTCACTCACACTGACCCAACACCAGCACCAGCCCTTTGGGACTCAGCCAGGTTTTCTGGAGGAAGTCAGAGCTGTCACAGAGTGTGATAGATTGTTTTGCTCTGGGTTTGCCCACTTGCAAAAGTTGTTGTTTTGCTGGGCTTTTTTTTCTGGCCTTTGCTGACTCCATCCCTTCCTCTGCCCTCTCTTCTGCTTCACATATCCGGAGCAACAACCCCCCCAATTTCACCAGGAGCAGAGCAGCACCTCTCCCACAGCACCAGCTCCAGAGGGAAGCAGGCAGCAGACCAAACCAGGCCTCAGGGATAACTCTGCCTCCCAGGGGCCTCTGGAAAAAGGAGGATAAAGGTGCAGCCTAAGGTGCACTCTTTATTGACAGCATTAGCTGGGTATTACATATTCCTAAAGATAAGCTGATAAACCTCCAGCAAAGCTGGTTCTGGATCCACTTACAGCAGCATTTATGGGTCAAGAACCAGAAAACACTTCCCTGACTTACTAGAAATTAAAACTCAGAAATTGAAAGCAATTCCCTTCTCAAATCTGTGGACAGGACTGGAAAGGTTTTGCAATCCCTGTGCTCTGACCCCAGAGACTTTCACTACTCACAAGGGACATTTTGTTTTTCATTAGTGCAGCCATGGAGGTCCCTGGCCCTCAGAGAGGAGCAGGAGTGACCAAGCACAGCACAGATCTGGCCAGTCCAACCTCCAAAAGGGACTAAATCACCCCATTCCAGAGTGGGGGATACCTTTCTCCCCATCAGTAGAAGGGCCACGTTAGATGTGGACAAGGAAGCAGCTGGCAAACAGCTCTGGAGGCAGCTGAAGTGAAGCAGGACAACTTTGCTGGGGATGCTGAGTCTACTCCAAGCTCCCCAAGCACATGGGAGAGCCCATTTCCATGTCTGCTGGTGGCACAGGTGACAGTGCAACCCCAGGTGTCAACAGAGCATCCCAGGAGCTGCAAGGTGAGCCAGGCACAGGGAACCCTGCTCAGCACCTGCACTCCTCACTACAAACCTACAGCTCCAGGTTTTGCCACCACTGGCAAGAATTCCCAATGCTCCTCTCCCCCTTTCTGGGGGATTTTGAAGAGTCACAAGCTGACCTCAGGTTCACCTCACAGTAAGTGACTAAGACAGAAAGTGAATGTGAAACATGGGATACACAATCCAGAGACCAGTGATAGACATCCAGAGGGAGCTGGATGTGAGCCTAAAGTTGGGAAAGGAAGCAGAGTGCAAGGACAAAGCCCTGGGGACTGTGATAAACAGGTGGCTGGGGAAGTTTCACATCTCCCAGCAAAATCCCTCCCTGCCCTGCAATTTGGCAAAAGATTTCCAGACTGGAAAGGGGCTTTTAACAAAGGGATGGAAATCCAGAGAGTGTGCCACTCTGCAGCTCCAAGCTCAAGGGAATCCTGCCTTTCACTAGCACTGACAGAAATGCTTTTCCCAAACATCTGTGCTGGACACTGGACAACTTCAGATCCCCAGCCCTTTCCTTTTGCTGTCCTTCTCACAGGAGCTGAGCTCACTGTGCTGCAGATCAGAGGCAGCTCTCTAAGATCAGGATTCCTGAGCCCGCAGCAAGAGACAGAAGCAGAGCAGAAGTTTGCTTTCAAGTTCTCCCTCATGACAGCTGAGCCGTGGCTCGCCATGACCTGAAAATAAATGGAAAATTCCCCATTCCCCGAGCAGTTTAGAGATCGAAAGGGCTATGCCTTTACCTGTGGCAGCTGGGCTGGAGAAGGGCGGGAGGGAGAGGTGCGATAAAATAGGGAAGTTGCAAGCTGTAACCTCACAGTTGTGCCATCAACCCTCTTACTCTCTGCGATAGTGTTTTTCCCTCATTATGAGTTTTTCGGTTGCTCACGAATCCTGCAGCAGGTCCCGACCCCTCAGAAGGGAGGGGGCTGTGCCCAGCAGCCAGAGCTCTGCTGGTTTCTCCTCCGGGCCGGGGCAGCACGGGCAGTTCCCTGCCCTGATCCGCGCCCCGTTCCTCCTCAGGGGGCTCCGGCCGCCATCGCCCCCCGCCCGGGCAAACACAACCACCCCAGAGCGGGGACGCGGCGGCCGCGGCCCAACAGCTCCCGAACCCGCCGGGGCTGGGGGGACACGTGGGCAGGGCTGCGGCCCCTTTTCCCCGGCGCCCTCCTCCCTCACCGCCTGTCCCGCGTCCCTCCCGCCGCCCCGTCCCCCCCGAGCCCCCGCACCTGCCGGGCCGCGCTCCCTCGCCGCGGACGCGCACAGTGCCGGGCCGCAGCACGCCCCGCGCGCCCGCCGCGCTCCCGCCGCTCCCGCGCGCCGCCGGCGCTACTTCCTCTTAAAGGGGCCGCCCCGCCCACCGGGACGGGCCGGGGAGGGGAAAGGGACACTTCGTGTTTTATCGTGTTTTTAATATTTTATTGGGGTTTATTTTATTCTATGGTCTTTTATTCTATTTCAATATTTTATTCTACTTAGCTGAATTCCTTTTATTTCCTTTATTCAATGCTTTATTTCCTTTATTCAATTTTCTTTCATTTTCTGTTTTATTTTCTACTTTGCTTATCCTTATTTTTTCTATTTTATCTTTATTTGATTCTGCTTTATTCTCCATTTCATCTTCTTTTTATTTTCTCTTTTATTTTCTATTCGAATTTTTTATTCGCTTTTGTTTTCAATTTTCTTTTTCTTTTATTATTTTACTTTAATTCTATTTATTTATTTTCGTAACTGTATTTATTATTCCTTTTATTCCATTCCAGTTCTCTCTCTTCCATTTTATTTCTTTTCTTCTATTCGGTTTTATATATTTTTTTCTTTTATACTGATTTTCCCATTTTATTCTGTTCCGTTTGTTTTCTCTTATTCCCCTTTACTCAGTGTTTGTGTTTTGGGGAGCAGGGACAAGGCAGGGATGCTCGGGTGCAGTATTTGTTATTGTATTGTTATTAAGGCTAAATGTGCTATTTTGAATTCACTCAGCTGACATTTAAATATTCCATGCATTGGAGTCCCCCACACATGCCATTGTTTCCCCTCCTATTTTATGTCTGTATTTTGCTCTTTATCTAAAGAAGAATTTATAACTTATTCAGGACCGTATTTTTGGGATGGCCTCAAAAATGCTGGAGGGACCTGCCCAGACCTCACAAAAAGAGAAGTGGCCGGAACCAGTTCAAAGGGAACTGCTGACAAATGTCCGGATGGGGAAAGTCAAAGGTGGGAAATCCCTGGGGAGCCGCAAGGCTGAGCCAGAGCCTGCAGAGCTCCCGCCTGGAGCCTGAGCTCTCCATCCCAACCCCACAAGCTTTGCAGACCTCAATTCCCTCCTCGGGGGGTTCACAGACCCCCATTCCCATCCCGGGGGGTTCACAGACCCCCATTCTCCCCCCGGGGGTTCACAGACCCCCATTCCTCCCTCCTCGGGGGGTTCACAGATCCCCATTCTCCCCCCGGGGGTTCACAGACCCCCATTCCCATCCCGGGGGGTTCACAGACCCCCATTCCCTCCTCGGGGGGTTCACAGACCCCCATTCCTCCCTCCTCGGGGGGTTCACAGACCCCCATTCCCCGGCCCCGGGGAGTTCACAGACCCCCGTTTTCCCCCCCGGGGGTCGCAGCCCCTCTCAGCCCAGCTGAGCGCAGCCCCCGGGCTGCAGCTCCGGGGGTCTCTGGCTGCTGGAGCCGGCCCCGGCTGATGGCAGCACTTGGCTGCTCCTGCACAGCAGCTGCTGCTGCTCCCCTCCCGCTGCTCCCGCTCCCCTCCCGCTGCTCCCGCTCCTCTCCCGCTGCTCCCGCTCCCCTCCCGCTGCTCCCGCTCCCCTCCCGCTGCTCCCGCTCCCCTCCCGCTCCCCTCCCGCTGCTCCCGCTCCGGGAGCAGCCGGGCCCGGCTCCAGCAGCTCCGTGCCCGCGTTCCTCCGTGCAGCAGATGATGCTCTGCCCCGGGGGGCAACTCCGGCTCACAGAACCGCGGAAGGGAGGGTGGGGGGCACCACTGAGCTCACCAAGACCCCAGAGCACACCAGGGCTGTGTCCAGATGGCTTCTGAGGAGCTCCAGGGAAGGTGACTCCAGCACCTCTCTGGGCAGCCTGTGCCAGCACTGGGTCATGAGCAGGGCAAAGTTCTTCCCTGCTCAGGTGGAATTTCTTGTGTTCTAGTTTCTTCCCATTACCTCTGGTCCTGTTGCTTGGCCTTGGCATTTTATAAAGTATATATCCACATATATATATATGTGGATATATATGTATGTGTGCATATATATATATTTGTGTGTATATGTGAATATATATATGTATGTATTTATATATATTGTCTAAATCTATGTCCATCTCTGCCCCAGCTCCCACAGCCTTTCCTCACAGGAGATTCTCCATCCATCCCTCCTCATCCTCACAGCCCTGCACAGGCCCCATGCCAGGAGCTCCAGCTCTGCTCCAGAAGAGCCCAGAACTGGACACAGCAGTCCAGGGCAAGGAAGGGGCAGGATCAGCTCCTGTGGCTCATTTAACACTTGAGGTCTGCTCCAGGCACTTGCTGGGCTGGGTTTTACTTTTGTTTCCATCCTATTCCATCAGATTTGTGCAGTGCCAGCCCATGGCAGGTCCTGTGGGATTGCAGCACTGAGAACAGAGGATCTGGATCCTTCCTGAGCAGCATCTGCCAGCAACAGGCCAGCAAGTTACTGGGCAATTCCCAGTGCAGAGCTGACTCTCAGCCCTGGGGATTTCTGTCCCAAGATGATTCTCACAGGTTCTGGTGTGACTGGAAACCACTGGGGCATCAGCTAAGCCAAGGCCTCATTCCTGCTGTGGCAAGACAGGGCCTTAATCCTCATCTCAATGTCACCACATTTGTCACAAATTTCACTGGAGGCCAAGAGGAAGCAACAGCAGAGGCTGATTCCAGCTTCATTCAGACCAGAGCTCTCATTTTTCCAAGTGTTGGAATTTTAGCTGTAAATATGATCCAAAAAATTAAAATTAATGGAGATTTAACTGAGATATAGTAAATTATTTTTTCCTGTAATTTCAGTGTTAGTGACAGCTGCTGTTGTAGAGCTGCCTTTCAAAGGGGTGGGGTTAGGAATTCCCTACCCCCTTTGGGAAGAGAGATACATTCAGATCCACTGAAGACACTGTTCACCCCTGGGGTAAATCCATGCCTTGGTTTCGACTCTATCCAAACTGGAACAGTCTTATGAAAGGAGCATTTACAAAGCCAAAAATTTAACTTTGTTTTGAAAGTTTATTGGATCATCTTGACACAAAATCATTACAGCAGCTTGTGGTATGTTGTTTTCTTTTTCTTTTTTTTTTCCAGGGAATGTTGATAGCAAATAAATTTGTGAATGTAACACATCATACAGTTTCAAAATTCTAGAATCACTGCACAGGATTCTGTAAGAGACTCTACATGCTAAAGTGACAGTTTTCATCCATGAATTAAAAAACCCAAACACTAATTGAGGAACATTATCCTTTAAGACAATTTTAATATGTTCAGTTTCTAATACACAACTGGCTAACCAAGGGAGGCTGACCAAAACCAAACCCTCCACATCCTGGCAGCACGGTCAGACACAGAGCTGGGCCTGGCAAGGAACCCAGAGCACCAGAGCAGAGCCTTTGCCAAAATACCTCCTGTGGGAAGAGTGTAAAGAGCACAAGACACGCATAAAGTACAGGACATCACCCAAGGGATAAGATCAACACTTCATCCTGCTCCCTGTGAAGGGGTTTGGTGCTTTAGGAGTGATGGTGGAGCTGGAGACGTGCAGACCCAGCCAGCTCCTCCCTGGGCACCCTTGTGGAGCAATCAACTGCTCCTGACCTGTGCCTTGAAGTAAAACCATTCCATGGAGTTTTGCTCACTGGGTGTGGAACAGCAAAGAAAGAAATGGAGCAGGGGGAATAAAAAAGAAGTTGAAAGCAAGGGATGTTGGAGAAGGACATCAGCTGAGCATCTTTGCAGGACACCATGACATCCCTTTCCTATCAGTGATTCCACAAGATTCCTATAGTGCAGAATGGGCACTTCCCAGACTCTCCCTTCTTCCCTCTAAAGCAACAGTCCCAAATCTGCAGCTCCTCAGCCCCCTCCCCATCCTGGCAGGGAGAGGGGATCCTCATCCCTCCTCCTTCCTGCATCTGGGACAGGGCTCCCCAATCCCTCCCTCTCTCCTGCACCCTGGCAGGGAGGGCTCTGCCACAAGGACCCAGGGGCACTTGTGCTGCCACATCTGCTCTCACTGCTGCAAGGGCAGAGCCAAGGGACATTGAGGGGACACAGACCAGAATGACCCTGCTGGCTCCAGAGTCCAGAGGGAGGACATGGACCTGCACACAAGGGGCTGCACCCACGGCTGTTTCTCTAACCTTGTAATGGTCAACCTCAGCTGGTGAGCAAAAGGATAAAAAAGCAGGAACAGACCCCTTTGAATTTCCAGTTTCTTGCTACAGCTTAACTGCTCAGGAATGTGAAATTGAAGGACTCATAGAACACATCAGCAGAGACAGCTCGAAGTGGAGAGGCCTGACAGACTCCCTGTGTGGGGCAGCTGAGGGGAGCACAGACCCAAACAGTAACACACAGCCTGTTTCACCATTCCACACTCTTCCAGCTGTCACTAAAAGAAGGTTAAGGCTCAAGGCAACTACTATAAACAGAAACTCAAACACCCCAGTTCTCACAGGGCTCCTTTGGATTAGCTCAAGGAGATGGAGGATGTTTATATGCTGATCACAATAGATCTTGAGATAATAATAAATCATATATATATATAAAAAAAAAACCAAAAAGAGGCCTTCTGGTCCAGCACCAGCCTCTGCTAGAAATATACATCAACTACAGCAGCCCTGAAGACATATTTCATGGCTAAGGATTAAGTCAACCTTCCCTGGCATAAGCACAAGCAACAAACTGTGCTACTGTTGATAAAGTCCTGCTCAGTCCCCATCCCACACAGATGAAGGTCATGGGATCATCATGAGCTGCTGAATAAATAGTGCCCGGCCCTCCCTCCCTCCCCTCCTCCCCTCCCTCCTCCAGTCATGTCACCAGGATCTCTTTGGGCTAGAAAGGGTTAACACCACAGTTCATAAAAAGTTCTGAAAATAAAAAGGTAACATACAGCCTTAAAATGTCTAAACTGCAACCAATGGTGGAGTTAACTGAAAGCACGTGCCCCAGGGTAGTACATGCGTACGAGGGAGAAACTTAACACTTGGGTCTGCTCGTCTTTACACGTTGGGTGTGTTTCTTGTCGTTGGAATATCTTATAAGGAATATTCAGCACTTGGACAATGTCTCTTTCATCTCATCCAACAAGTTGCTAAGCAGGGTAGAATCGTTACATTTCCCATCTATGGATACAGAGTTCTCTCCCTTAGAAAGGAAAAAAAAAAAGAAAAAATCCATTAGTTCCTCTTCCAAGTGGGAATGTGTTCCCAGGCAAAGTCAGGGACTGGAATGAGGCAGGGAAGGCTCCAGGTTTAGCTTCTCTCAGGGTCACAATGCTCTCACCTTTTTTACCAGTAGGCAGACATGATGGCCTTGGATAGAACGGCTGTACATGGATGCACACGAATCAACACGTTCCACAACTGCAGAGAAACAGCAATTTCATTTCATTCCATTCAATTTTAATTCAAGCCTTGCTTCCCCTGGAGAGCAACCATTGCTCTGTCTGGCCTCGAGGAACAGAGGCTTCTACAGAGGGGAGGAGGAAGTCAGGGTTAAGATGTGCCTGGCTCCTCCTGGCTTCTCTCTGGGACATTTCACAATAACGAGGTGAGTCATTTGTATCCTAAGCCACAAATGTTCTGTGGCAAAAACACTGCTCAGAACGTAGATTTCTTCCCCAGAAATACTTCCAGTGAGGCAATGTCTAATGCAAACACCAGAGCATGATGAAACAGCCATTTGTTTTGCTTCAGCCAGTGCCTGTGTTTTAATTAAGAAACCTAAAGTGGGATAGCTGGGGCTCTCCCTCACTGAAATGAAGCATTGGGGAAAGAGTCTGAAGCCCTACAGATCCAACCCACTCTCCAGGGAACAGTTACAGCCTGAACTCCACACTAGCTGCTCCCATGATACTTGTCACATGCCTCACTGGGCTGCAGGAATTCCACAGGGACACAAGGAGAATTCATTTTGAAGAACACTGCATGCTTTGAGTGTTGCAAAACTGGAGAAAACTCTCCCAAATGCATTTAATCTGGACATCACCTGCTCCTGTGATTGCTGAGCCCATGGAGTGTTGTGCTCACCAAGCACAGCAGAGATTTTAGAATATGGAATTCTGCAGAAGGTTCTGCATAAATGAAGACTCACCTGAAAAATGATGATGAAAACAGATCTTTGCCAGCAGATGTTGGAAAGAAATGCTAATTCCATCTACTTTAATAGAAGTCATGTGCAGATCTCCAGACTCTAGGAGCTTGGCAAAAGCATCACTGCAGAACAGGAAGGAAAGTAAATGCTTTACTAGAAATGCAAGTGAAATCTGTCCCATCATGAAACATGCCAGAACACAGAAGTTGAAGTGCTACCAAGCTCTAGGAAAGAGTTACACAGCAAATACAGAAACCACACTCCAGAGTCCACTGGAGCACCTTGTGCCCCCCTGCTGTCAGAGCTGCCTCTGGCAGCTGCAGGGCACAGAGCTCCCTCTGCAGAGCCCTTTGAAACAGGTCACATCTGAACAGTCACCCCGTGCAGACACTGCCCCAGGCCTCAGGAGCAGGCAGAGCTCAGCCTGCAGGGCAGCACAGGCACTCACCTGTAGCAAGGCGTCGTGATCAAGTACGAAGCACAACTGAAGTGCAATTTGAAATCTAGTTTCTCGTGGGTTGAACCTTCATCATTCTGCAAGAGGGCAAAGGACAGCAGATGAGTGGGAGCCCTGAGGCAGCAAGAGGAGGAGCCACCCCCACCCACCACAGCAGTGAGGAGCTGAGGGCTGAGCTCCCTCTGAAATAGCCTGGCTGGGCCTGAAGGATCAGTCTGACAACCATCCCACAACATCAGCCCACTCCAAGATTTGGGCAGCTGGGTTGATACATGCACGTACAACAGATAAAGGACACACCAGGCTGCAGCTCTGCCTGAACTCTGCTGAAACAAACTGAGCATACTGAGTTAAAGCCAACAATTGGAGGTGTGGTTTTACAGTTCATTATTTCCTGAGCAAAATTAGAAATTAATAGTTCCCAGATTCTTAGGTACTAAAATAGGACTAGCATGCTATTTTTAATAAATCCTTAAAATAGAGATAATGGCTGACTCAGGAGTAGCCACAACTGTCTCCTTTCATTTCCTTTGAGCTGCTCATGCAGCTCTTTCATTAAGAACTGTACTGAAATGACATCAGAGACCCACAGTGTCTTATCCAGCTCAATACCTACTAAACAATGCTTTCCACTGACCTCACTCTTGGTCTGGGTGTCCACTCTTAATAACTGCATCTAATTCTTATTTTTGTTTTCCAGCCTTTCCAGGCTGCAGTGCCCAGCTGAGATGAGGAGGAGCAGATCCTGGCTCCCTGCCCCCTCCCCAGCAGATCAGTGTGATTCTCTAGCTGCCAGTGTGGCACATGTTCCAGGCTGCCTTGCTCACACGCTGCAGGAGTGACAATCTAGGACGTGCTGACGCAGGACTGGGGGCACTCTTTGCACAAGATGTCATGTGAAAATGTTCCTCACAGAATGGGCTGGTGCAGCAGAGATGAAATGATGCCTAAAAAAGCTCCAGAGCAGAGCTTCCCACCCGAGTCTGGCTCCCTGACGCAGTTCCCAAGGAAGCAGAGGCAGTTGAGAGCTGCACTTACTTTGACTATAAAGGACAGTGTTCCTTTTAACTTCTGAGCCATAACAATACTCTGAAGTGTAAACACAAACTGGGCTTCATTAGAGATTCCTAGTGTGAAGAGAGGAAAGGGAAAAGTCAGGTCAGAACATGGTTTCTAGATCTAAGTAATGGTTAGCATAAACTGACTTATGTGCAGACTATTTTTGAACCAAGTTTGAAATTCTTTGGGTTGGAAGAGAGTTCTACACACAACTGCTGTGGTGAGCCAACACTTACAGCACTTGGGTCTCTCAAAGCAGCAATGGTAGCTGGCATTTGGTGGAGCTTATTGAGCTAAAGTGCCTGGGCAGAGAGTCACATATTTAAACTATTTGCATAACTGGAATTATATTTATAAACATTTCAGAGTAGCTTTCAGAGCTAATCTGAATTCTAATGTTTCTATGTTTTCCTTTTAATATATAAGCCTGTGTCATGAACTACTTTATATAGATTTAAAACTAAATCAAATAAATACCCCACTGCTTTTCATGGGGATTGGAAAACACCCCAAGGCCACTCCAGCCCTCTGTTAGCAGTTTCAGAATTCAAATTAACTTCTCAGTGAAAGAAAGGAAATTCAGGGAAGTTCACTGATTTGATTGTATTACTGTGCTCTGTACAAAACTGTTATCCTTAATTTCTGTGCTTAATACTTCTGGAGGACTCAGTTCCCCTCCTTGCACATCCTTATCACAAACCTTCATTGCAAAAGGCTTCTGTCACTCAAACGATGGGACAAGAGCTCCAGAATAAATCTACAGTGGATTCTAATGCTTCACAAACCTAATAATGTGTTTCATTTTAAATCTCATAGCATACACATCATGAATTTTGGATTCCTGTAGTCAAAGGTGTGCCAGCCTGCAGGCACCTGGAAAAGGAACTCAGACATTTGGACTCCCAGCCCTAGATTAAGGCTTTGCTCTTGCTGTGTAGAACCACCTGCATTACAGCCATACTGGGAGAAGGCTTATCCTCTCCAGGGAACTGTGGGAAAGCCCAGCAACACCCAGGCAGAGATGTTTTTCTGGAAAACAGCAAGAAGTTCAAGCAGCTCTTCCCACAGGAGGGCAGTGCAGGGCCAGCCAAGAGCCCTGTGCAAAGCTGTGCATACCAGGGGGGAGCTGGAAGGGCACAGGTATCCCATCGTGTACTGATGATCCTTCTGGTCGGAGCATTTTAGTGTTGAGAGAGTCCAGGACATTCAGTTCCATGCTCTTAAGGAAGCTAGTGCTTTTGTTCTCAAAGATAACAGACACAGTAACCTGGCTGTCATTCTGGAGGTTTCCTTGAATATCATAGGTCTGCAAATGAAGGGAAAAATGTCACAGGGAAGAGTCAGAAACTTCAAGGAACAGAACACATCATGGGGACAAAGCCAGGTTCAAAAAGGAGGTAATGTGGCATAGCTAGAGGATTATGGAAACACACTGGTGATCAGCTAAGGACTGGGAAAATATCAACTTAGAAATTAAAGTGGGACACCCAAAAGAATGGAAATGGAGCTTGGTTACAGCTCTACCCTCTGGGACTGAAACAGTTCTGCAGTTATGTGATGGCTACATAAAGTCACTCCACCATGCCCAGGGCACTCCTCTCTCAGGGAACTCAGAGAGAACATTTGGAACCAAACCCAGACTCACCATTTTAATGTAGGGGTTTTCAGCAAGAAGGCGGTAACTGGACATGGGCTGAAAAATGAGAGAAAAGTCACAGTCAGAGCAGAACAACGACTGAGAAGGGCTGGCACTGTCCTCCCTCCCAGCCAGCTGAGCTCCCCTTGTCCCCAGGCCTGGGCACAGCTACTCACTGGTAGTGGCTCATCCTCTAGTGTTCCATTCTGCACCGACTCTGGGGGCTCCTCCTCACTGTGGTGACTCTTCTTTTTGGATTTCTTTTTATCCTTTGATTTCTCTTCTTTCTCTTTCTTGTGCTTTTTCTTCTTATGCTTGGAGGACTTCTACGAAGAAGGATGAGAAACTATAACAAAGCCTTAAAGAAACCTTTGATTTCTAGCCATGATCCCTCAACCACACTTCTAACTCCAGGCTCTTGTTCTCTGCACTTCCTGGGCAGTTTCCCTTTAGTGCAGAACCCAAGACAGAGCTGTCATTCCTTAAATCCCATGGAGAGTCCCAGTAAACCCTGTTCCCCATCCAGCTGCTCATACCTTATCCCAAAGCAGCCTGGGAACAGCACAAGGCCAAATCTTTCCAACTATCTGGAAGCTCAGCTTTAACTGGGACCTGTCCCTAGGCTCAGGGAACAACCAAACCTCTGACCACGAGCTGTTCACAGTTCCTCAAGGATGCAACATCTGCAGGTGCTCACTGCACTGAACAGATGCTGTTGGTAAATCCTGTGTGCTGCTTTTTAAGGAATTAGAGACAGGAGGAGAATATGGCTGAAGGGTGACAGCAACCTTATAGAACCAGAGAATTGTGAAGGTTGGAAAAGATCTTTAAGACCATCAGGTCCAACCATCAGCCCAGCACCACCACATCCACCACTGAACCATGCCCACAAGTGCCACATCCACAGGTTTTCTGAACATTTCCAGGGACAGTGACTCCACTAATGTCCTGGGTAGCCTGTTCCAATGCCTGACAATTCTTTCTATTAATAAAAAAAAAAAAAAATCCTAATCTAAGCCTCCCCTGGTGTAGCTTGAGGCAATTTCCTCTTAACTCGAGCCACTTACCTTTCCTTCATCCTCCTCTTCATCTTGCTCTTCCCTTTCTTCTTTTTTTACCTCTTGGGGTTCAGCCACCACAGCAGTGCCCATTGCAGGCTCACTCTGAGGAAATGAGCAGAAGGATTCTGACACCAGTGCAAAGCAGCTGGAACAACCCAATCCCACACCAAAAGAAACTCAACAGTGACAACTCTTCACAACTGTTATTTCAGAAATGACATTAGGCTAACATGGTATCAAGGCTTTCATTTTATGCCTCTATGATCACCTGAGGACACAACTGAAAAGATTTCCTCCAAGGAACCCATCCCCTTTTATTCCTTGCCTCTTCTCTAGAATTTCCTATCAAAATTCATGAGAATTTTTCTTTCACACTCTGTCTCTCATGTCTATTAATATTGTTAGACTCTACCTCATACTGGGAAATAAAACCACACAACTGTATAACATTACACCTATCAATAACAAAATCAACCAAGCCTGGAGCTGCAGCTGTATTTCTATTCTTGATCTGCACAGAATGAGCCTGAAGTCTCCCATTACAGTTTCTCTGAACTGGGCTGACACAATATATCTCTGCTCCCCAGCAGGAAGTTAAGATGAAGCTGATGTTCTCCTCTGCTGCAGAATGACACAGCACTCCTGCACAGCTCACAGGCAAGAAAAAAACAGAGAAGTTTCTTCTGATAGGGGAAAATTCCTACCTGTGGCTGGGGAGTGGGAGCAGCTGGTGGAGCAGTGGAGAGCCAGAAATCCAAGTCTTCCCCCTGAATTTCAGGAGAAAAAAAATTCATGAGCATTGCCTTCCTATATTTCTTAAAAATCAAATTAAAAATGCAATAACAGAAAACACAATAACAGCAACAAAAGAAAAACCAAAACAAAAAGATCACAGGGCTGGAACATCTGTCTATGAGGAAGGGAGAGCTGGGGGTGCTCACCTGGAGAAGAGAAGGCTCCAGGGAGAGCTCAGAGCCCCTGGCAGGGCCTAAAGGGGCTCCAGGAGAGCTGGAGAGGGACTGGGGACAAGGGATGGAGGGACAGGACACAGGGAATGGCTGCCAGTGGCAGAGGGCAGGGCTGGATGGGATATTGGGCAGGAATTGTTCCCTGGGAGGGTGGGGAGCCCTGGCACAGGGTGCCCAGAGCAGCTGTGGCTGCCCCTGGATCCCTGGCAGTGTCCCAGGCCAGGCTGGACATTGGGGCTGGAGCAGCCTGGGACAGTGGGGGTGTCCCTGCCATGGCAGGGGTGACACTGGATGAGCTTTAAGGTTCCTTTGAGCCCAGTCTGGGTTTCTGTGACTCTACAACAATTAAATCAAAACCTGAAGTTCCCATGGAAATGCAGAGTGCTCCTCATGCACAGATCTGTGACACAGCCAGGAGCAAACACACCAAGAAGCTTTGAGCACTTCCAAAGCTGGGCCCAGCTGACAGCACCCCCACACCAGGGTACCCCCAGCATGCCAAGGGCTGCAGTGCAGAGGGAAAGGACAGCTCTGCAGAGGGTTAACAGGAGGATACTCCTGGCACTTAATGGCAGGGTTTAACTGAAAGGCTCTGGAGTTCATGGGAGACAGGATGCAGAACAAGTGACACTCAGAACACAAGTTCCAGATATTTTGCTAAGGAGTTTCCCACTTGAGGAACAGACAAAATATCAGCAAATTCACTTTCCGTGTGAGCTCTGGCAGATCTGCTGTGTAGGCTGCAGTAAGCTGAATTCTGCTAACTTAGGAGGATAAGTAAATGTTATTTTTATTAACAGAAATCTTTAAATACCTGCTGCTGCAGTTGTAAAAATTTAAGGAAATACAGGTTGAATGCATTCAGCTGTTTGAACTGTTCCTAAGCAACAAACCAAACTCAGCAATAAATAACAGCAGGAGCTAAAATAATGCAAATATGGAGAATTACCTTTTTTTCTTCTTCCTCCTCCTCTACCACCTTTTTCTCTTTCTCTTTCTTCTTTCCTTTATCTCTCTCTTTATCTTTATGTTTCTTTTCCTTCTTTTTGGGTTTCTTGCTCTTCTTCTCTACTAGGGGAACTTCTGAGTCTGGTGACTTCAGGGTCTCGACATTCCTGTGTCTCTGCACTGGCAGCTTCTCACTGTCTGCTAAGGGTCTTGAAAAGAAAGAGTCCATTACCTGCTGGAAACAGCCTCCCTCAGCCACATGACCTGTCCCAGACAAGGTGTGCTTTGTTTATAGGGAGCTGGGCCCCCAAGACTGAAACCAGCACATATTTCTATACCTGGAGTTTATTTATGCAACTGCAGACACTGCCCTTGTGGGTCAGGAGTCAGAGGAAACCATTGGAAGGTGACTGAGAGCCAAGGTGGTGTGTTTAACCCTTAGAGGTGGCAGCCAGAGACCTGCAGGCTGAGAAACACCCACAGGGGAACAGCTCCATGGAGTGCTACACTGTGTTTCCATGGAATCCCTCTCCAAGGAAAAGCAAGGATGTGGAACAGCATTTCCAATAGAGTGGAAATTTGAGCAGTGGAATGTCAGCATGGCTCCAGCAGCCCTTGAAGGGTGTGGGGTTTGTTGTTCTCAATTAGATCAGTCCAGTTGGGAACTATTCTAAATCATTTTTATTTTGGAAGTTTGCACTATGAATTTCTACTCTACTGTCACATTTTGTAAGTTAAATGTAACCTCAGACACCTGTTTCCAAAAAGTACCAATAGCAGTTTATATTTACACTGCATCCTAAATCCACTTCTTGGGAAAAAAACCTCCACAAAAATTTCTCTCATTCTTGTCAAACGTTTCCAAAAATCAGCAAGAATTTCACCAACTGCATCTTTTTCTATTTCTTAGCTTTTATTGAATGTTAATTTTCACATTTGCACAGCAAACATCAGTTCAGGAAGACTTCTAATGGCCTCAACTGCCTCCATTTTTTTGCTTATATTACATTAAGAACCAGAACCAATTAATTTTTCACTTTCAGACACTAAGGGAAGATTGAACAACAAACAGCCTCATCTTTTACTATTGCAGATGCACCTGTACAGGAACTGCAATGGTGCTGAAAGCCAGTGACAAAACAGACTCACAAGTGAGAGGGTCTCTGGTTTAACAGTTCCACCACCCTTCAAGGACTTGCACTGTCCAAAATCAACCAACCTGACAAAGGTCAACACTCAGGAGATTCTTACCTGGGAGGCTTCCCTGAAACCAGACTGCGTGTGAGCGTGACAGACAGAGCAGTGCAAGCACAGAAAGAAAGAGAGAGGACACAGACATGAGAAACCATGGCAGGAGAGCACAGCACTCATGGCACAGGGGAGGGAATGGATGGAACAATCCAACAGCCCTGGATGGCTCCTGGAGCACCAGGACCTGCAGGGTGTGCCCAGCACTGCTGAGAATTGCCATGCAAATATAGGGGCTACAGGCAGAAATTAATTTCCTTTTATTCATTTGTCTCTGCAGACTTGGACTGGCCTTCCAAAAAAGGAAGTTTCTCAGAAACTGTTTTATTCACTTAAAAAAAAAATGCTATGACACTTTTTCACAAGGTACTGAGGGGCCAAAGTCCTATAAATTTGGAACTGCAAAGAAAGGCACAGACTCTCAAGTGTCAGGGGAAGAAAGATCCTACACACACACACATGGGCCTGCACAATCTTCCCAACATTACAGGAGGCATCCCTGGACCATAATTCAGCAATTATTTTTAGCATGGTGATTTTGTAAAACAACAACTAAAACATAATTCCAACCAACCAATCTCCATGTGCAATACAGAACAGGGCACAGTCACTCAGTCCAGTGCCCATGGTCATGTGGGTGCAGGGCTCAAGCCTGGCTCTGGCACAGCCCCAGCAGCTGGGTGGGAGCAGCCTGCTCACAGGGGTGACCTGCAGCTCAGTCACATCAGAGCAACACTGAAGGGCTCAGGGCAGTGGGGTGGGACAGCCTGGGTGACACTGGTCAGTGATCACAACACAGGCTTGCCATGGACACACAGCTTCTGAGGGGACAGATGGACACAGGTCACAGCAGACAGACAGTGGGACACCTGAACCAACACCTGATCCAGTGACCCTGTCTGTGCTCCCAGACTGCTTCAGTCACATTGACACTGCATTTAGTGACTCCCCTGCCCCTCCCAAACCTCTCATACTCAGGAGCTGAGATTTTATCATCCAAGCTGCAGTGGGAGCCAAAGCTGGATGAGCACCTGAGGTTTCCTCAAAGACATGGAGAGAGACTTCAGCCTTCCCCTCTGGCCTGTAGTGCCTTTGCCTGCTCAGCCCCAGCCCTGCCCTCAGGCACTCCCTTAGCAGTGAATTCACACACAAAACTGCCACTTACTTATCCAGATCTATGTCAAGTGCCTTATAGGGATCATTGGGATCTTTGTCATCTTCATCACTGGGCAAAGCATTCTGCAGGAGAGAAAAAGAGACATCCACTGAGGCAGCAAACCACTGGCAGTTTTCAAACTCAAGCTTAAAACCACCCAAATTAATTTTTTTGAGCCTGTGAACCCTGCACCAGGCCAGCTGCAGTCAGGCACAGTAAGTTACAGAAACAATGCACTTCAAGGCAGCATCCAGTTTCAAGATTAATTTAGAACAGAAACCCCTTCTTCATAAACAGCAGGATTTGAATTGCTGCTGTTCGGTTTTGATTAAAGGAAATTTTAGAAACAAATACAGATGACATCATTAGCATCTGCAATTAATTGTCATCAGCTGCAAAGCTGCTGACTAGACAGCAAGTTACTGTCAAAGTGAAGCAGCAGAGCATAATAAATGCTATTTGGACAGTGTTACTTTTTGAGCAGGGATGAACATTGTTTTGTTGGTTTTGATTTTTTTTTTTAATAACTTCAGTGGCAATTTTTGTCTTTTTGTGAAAGAAGGACAGTAATTTCTTCCCCTGCAAAGAACAGCCTGGGATCATCTCAGTCATTTCTGAAACAGCTCTGCAAGACAGCACAGCTCTGAACTGCCACATCACAGCCTGGCTGCAGTTGTGGGGGTAAAAATCTCTCAAGAGCTGCACACAGACAAATCCCAGACCCCAAGCACAGGAACTGACCTCTGGCATCTCCTCTGTGATGATGTCGACGTGGTGAGCTGGGGCAATGTCCTCCTCACTCTCTGTGTGCAGGGAGTTGTGGCGATGGTGTTTCCCTCTCTTCTCCTTTTTCTGTTTTTTTCTTTTTCTTGTCTTTCTCCAGTTTCTGTTTATGCCTTCGCTCTTCTTCCAGTTTCACGTACTGGTCTGACATGGGCATTCCTGGGGGAAAGCCAAGCTGCTTTCAGCTACAGAGCACATGCACTGAAACACCATGGCAGGAGAGTGCCCTGCTCCTGCTTCCAGCTTCATCCACACCTCCCTGTGCTTCCACATCACCTCACACAGCCCCCAGGCACCACAGTGCTGTCACTCCATCTCTCCAGAGACAGGACAGAGCTCAATCCCACTCCCTGATTCTTGGCTGCATTACAAGGAGCATCCAAACATTGAGATTTTAAGGAGAATTGGTAACATTGCTGCTGTACTGACAACTTTCAGAAAAAGCCTCAAATATTTGCATTTAGAACACACTCCTTGCAATGTAAGGTACTTTATGAACAGCTTTTCAGTGGCTGTATCCAACCACTCCTTAGATACACAACTACTTTTGATAACTGAAACAAGATATTCAAACACTGTCGCCACCATTAGATTTTATTTCCTGTCTCCTGATCACCTCCATCAGACTTCTATGATATTTTCAAGGTGACTCCTCCCACAGTGGAGAACAGTGGTTCCTCTACATGTTACAGAGCTGGCTGCACAATATTCCTAATCACAGAATTATTTCTAATATTATCTTGAAAGGAACTCAGACTGCAAAGTACTATTTTCAAAAGTAAATTAAGGAGATATATTTAAGACTCTAATGAAAGTGTGTTCCTTGCCCTTTAAAACCTCAGGTGGAAGTCCAAAGAAGGAATTATGACTTCTGCTAACAGAATTTCTTTAATTAAATTCTAAAGATGAGTGGTGCTTACCTGGAACTTTTAATGGGACAGAAAGGTCAATCTGGACCACAGGAATATGTTCCACCCCTGGAGTGTCTTGGTATCGCTGGGAAAAGAAAGATTTCTCATGTTCTGAGCACTACCAGCACAGATTTCTGGAAACAGGCACATTACAAAGCATCAAGCATTCAATCACTTAAGTGAACATTTTAAAGGTTAGGAATGGAACAGCTTGTTAATAATCCTGGTGTGGTAGAAGAGTGTTTTAATTATTGATTGTTGATTATTGTAAAGGACCCTACTCTTAGCTACAGTTTTTTTAACCCTCCTACTGCCCTGAAGAATTATTGCAGCTCTTTGAAGAATTTTTGGTTTGTGTTTTATTGCTAATAACTTGCCACTTCAGAAGACAAAATTGGAGATTGCAGTTAAGGAACATGGGTCAATCCTATGGCTACAGAGGAAATAAAGGAAGTTCTTTCCCTGAAAAGAAGTGTTCAGAGACCACAACAACTATCTGATCCACAAACCACAGTGTGTGTTCCAGGATCACCCTCTGCAGGGCTCTGAGTGAGGTGCCTGGGGATGTGAATGTTGCCATCACCAGGGCTGGGACAAACTGCACAGACTCTCTCAGGCTGCTCTGGGGGTACCAGGTCACTCAGGAGATTCTCAACACAAACTGGACTTAGAAAAACAGTTGTAGGCAGCCACTGCAGGCCACACATTATAAAGAGGTCAGAACTGCAGGGGAAATATCAGAGTGTCTCAGAGCAGCTCTGATATTCAGGGAGCCTTTACACAGTGACAGCAGAGACCAGTGAGATATTGCAATTGAGACTCACCTTCTGAGGGGAAGGAGAGCTTTTAATATAAAATGGGTTGTTTGCCTGTTCTTGTTTCCGGGCTTCTCGACGCTACAAGCAAAAGGGGATTTGCAGTTAAAATGTTTGTGAGCAAAGATATAAAGGGCACCAAAGTGCAAAACAAAAGCTCCCTACATTTTTGTAACAATACATAACTACTGTGAAAAGACCAGAGCAGAGCAGTTTGTGGGTGATAAAGCAGTTCTGAGTTAGCAGACAGGAGGACAGAACTGCAGGTAGCATTGTTAATTCCCACCCCTGGAAGAGTTCCAGGCCAGGCTGGAGGGGCTTGGAGCAAGCTGGGATAGTGGGAGGTGTCCCTGTCCATGGCAGAGGGTGGAATGAGATGAACTTTAAGGTCCCTTCCAACCCAAGCCATTGCATGATACTGTAACTAATTTCCCTTAAAACACCTTTCTTTGCTTTTTAGTTCTAGACCAGAGAAAGTAACTTCCCAGACATCACTTTTTGATGGTAATTGGAATGTTCCTGTTTTCATTTCTGCAAGGAGATGAAGAAGTGAAGATTCATATAACAGCAAGTTCTCTCTGTGAAACCACAGAGGTCAGAGGCAGGAAAGGTGGGATCAGTGCTGAGCACAATCATGTTGCAGTCACTCACAGAAGCTGCTGAAGCCCATAAGCATCAGTTCACATGAGTGATCAGCTTTCCTGAGCTATGGAGAGCAGAAGGGTTCCCTGGCTACATGGAGAATCCACAACAGCCCCCACTGCTCCAGCACCACTTAGATTACTACTGAATTATGTAGGGAAAAGCACTTTGACATTCACTCACTCTGGCCAGTTCCTCTTCATCTATTTCTGGCTGTCTGTGTCTGGAATGCCTTTGTTCCTCCTCATGAAATATTGTTTTGGGCTTTTCATCTTCAGACTCACTGTCTGATGGAGGCTCATTGATCCAGGCATCGAGGTCCAGGCTGGGAAGAATTGCAGCAAACAAACAGCTTGACTCAGTACCCCTGAGTATTTCAGTGTCTCAGCATATACTTTGCTTTATTTGAAGTTTAAATAAGGGTTTGTGAGAGAAAAGGAACTTTACCCCTCTGGAACAGGCACTTTCTTCTGTGCTTTAGGAGCCACAGGGTTCAGCTCACCAGCAAACAGGGCTATTACTTCCTCAGCTACAGGAACTTCTTTTACTTGTAGCTTCTGAATGTATTTTATTAGCTGCAAGATGCAAGAAGCCTAAAAACAAATGAAGAATTGGTTTCAGAGTAATATTTAACAAGCTAAACCAAACAAATCCACTGAAGTCAACAGAAGGTGTTCAACTCCATTAAGGGAATTAAGAGAAACAGCACAAACTGCAGGTTTGGAGCAAATGTTAAGTCCATATTAAGCTTCTCTTTTGGCTGGGTCCTTTTCATGCCCTTATGTGCCTGAATAATTTTAAAATAAATTGTTTTGAGTGAAGATCTTGCTAGCAGCCTTCAGAGATGGCATCCAACTGCAGTAATATCTGAGCTTTGTCATTGATAACAGCTTATAGAAAATGTGCATGGCCACAGGGACCACAAACCTGCTCCAAGGCTTCCCATGATAAATCCCAAAGTAATTTCATTCTCTTACCCTCTCCTGAACCTCCAGATCTGCACTCTGCACAAACTGAGGCAGGCGCTCGATCATCAGCTGTGTAATTTCCTGAGCTGCTTCCTTTTCCCCAGCCTGCTCCTTCTGCTGCAGGATGGATGCATAGAGCTTCACCATGTTCTGCACATAAACAGCCTGGATGTGGCCTGGCAGGGTTGTCACCTTGGGCCTCAACATGGCTTCCAGGGTTTGGTTTGCTTCCTCGAGGTGTCTGCAAAAACAGAGTACACAGATGAAAGGCAAGGAGAAATAAAATCCAGCAGGCAGTGCTTAATACACAAAGGAATATAGATCACAGCACTTTGTTTTAACAGATCTCATGCTGTTACTGAAAATTATCTGCTCATAACTATATGGAAGATGCACAAAAAAAGTTACTGGACTATTGCAACTTCAAAAGCTAGAGGTGTTTCTAAGTAAAAATGTGATCATGCTGGAAAAGAGTATGTTCTCTTATTTCACCATCTGCAGTTTTCTTTGTACAACTTTTTTATTTAAAAAAACCCCAAAGATCTGAGCTGCACGAGCATTCCCCCAATATCACACCTACAGTGTGAATTTAAACTGGAGCCAGTGTTCAGAGTAGCAATGAGAAGGAGACATCAAACCAGCAGGTAAGAGTACCAGTACCACACCTGCCCAGTCTACCAGAATAAAAGCTGGGTAACAGCTTTATCCACACAAGCAACAGACAAAATCATCTGTTGAAGCTAAAAAACTGTATTGGTACAAGAACTGCAAATTGTGCTACATTGGGCACTGAAAAATTTCGAGCAAAATGGTGACAACTTTTAATTCCAGGAAGATGGGGCTCTGCAAAAACCTTTTAACAAGGGCAGAACAGGGAGGAGAGAAGTAACTAATTCAAACATGGTGATTGATCCATAAAATATAAATGGCAGTAGACCTTAATGATCAAGGAGTTCCTTCAATGCCTTACCTACAATGTCTGTATCTACAATGCTAGAAGGATCCAAAGCTCTGCTCTGGGACAGGAACAGGAGCCCAGCAAGGGCTGGAGCTGTGTCAGGCCTTGGCATGGAGCTCAGGGAAAGGTTCTTCCCCCCGAGGGTGCTGGCACTGCCCAGGCTCCCCAGGGAATGGTCCCAAGGCTGTCAGAGTGTTTGGACACTCTCAGGGATGCTCAGGGGGAGGTTCTTGGGGGGTCTGGGCAGGGACTGATGATCCTGTGGGTCCCTTCTAACTCAGAATATTCTGGGATTCTATGATTCACTACTATGGCTTCCTGCACGAGTGGGCAAGGCTGGAGAGACCAGGAAAAATGACCAGATAATTCAAATTATGTTGGCTAGAAAGAGCAGAGCAGTGGATAACACGAGAAAAACCACCACTTAGGTGTCATTAAGCCACATGCTGTGCACCACCCTCTCTCCAAAGAAGGCTTTGGCCAGGAGCCCTGTCCCTGACTCACTCGGAGAACTCCCCGCAGATCCAGGCGGCGGCGTAGAGCACCTCGCAGATGCCGTTGCGCTGGGCGTTGCAGGCGATCAGGTGCGCGTTGTCCAGCAGCGCGGCCATCTGCGACACGGCGAAGCGGCGGATGGCCTTCACCCGGATGGCCACGTCCAGCATCTGCGCCGCGATCAGGTGCCCGTGCCGCGTGCCCTCCAGCCGCGTCAGCTCCACCAGGATGCTGATGTACCTGCGGGTACAAGGGATGGGCCATCAGGGGCAGCCCTGCAGGGGCTCTGCGGTGAGCTCCAGGGCAGCTGGCAGCACTCACCATTCAAAGTTGGTGATGTATTGGTAATTGGACTGGCTGCAGATGTCTATGATCTTGGTCAGCAGCTCGTCTCGGTACGTCGTCCCTTCGGCTTTATCCACGTGAATCATCAGTTTTTTCACAATCTCCATCAAGTTCTTCTTGGAGACCTGTTAAAGAGGTGGTGAAGGGTTCAACTGCTTTCCAGTAAAGCGGCTGCTGGCTCTCTGCTGGACCTGTACCACGTTAACCACCTGTGTGGGCACCAATCCAAAAATGAACCTGTTTGATACTGTTCAATGTTTTTGTTAGAAAAGAGCCAGCACAAGTTTTAAGGTGTTTAAGACAAGACTGGATGTGGCACTCAGTGCCATGGCCTGGCTGACAAGTGGTGTTAGGTCATAAGTTGGATTTGATGATTTCCAAGCTTATTCTTGATGACCTTGCTGTGGGAGAGCTGAGGATGAGAATTACTCTCATCAATACAGAAATCTAAGAAGAAATGAAACTTCTACTGCCAGATTAGAGAGTTTATAAGCAAACATGTCTTAAGCTCTTAAAGGAAACAAATTTAGGAATCATTAACATCCAAGGGAATGGATTTCAAAATGGGTGATTTCCAATAGGGTCTGAAGTGAGAAACTCCACCCAGTCTGAATCACGACTTTTACAGCCCTCATGCTGAACCAGAGATTTTACTTCTCCTAAGTGCCTGAAAAGATATAGGAGTTATCAAAAGTCTGCTGTGGTGGGGGCAGAGAAAGTTGCATGTTTTCCTTAAACATCACCTTCCTAAAGGGTCAGGGGGGCTGCAGAGGAGATAAAAGCAGGAACATACCATGCCATAGAGGAGATCTAAAGCTCTGAGCCGGATGGACTCATCCTTATCATCCAAACACTGGAGAATGAGATCCTTGTGAGACTGAACTGACTTGGGGTGTGTTTTCAGGATTTTGGACATAGCTAACAGTCCCAGGTACTTCACTGTGAAAGACAAAATAAAACTTCTTTCCAAATATAGAAACACTGTTTTGTGCTGAGCATGAAATTTTAAAGTTGGTTTCAGCAGAAGTACTTGGTATTGAAACCCTTGAATAAAAATCTGTGATGAAGAAAAGCATTTTTGAGAATGGTGAATCACAGACTACAGTCTTTAATTTCATAATCCCATAGACAGATAAGTAATCACATATATAATCCTCATTAGGGTCTTCCTGCACCACAAGTTTTATCATTGACTCAAAAATATGTATTTAATAAATAGAAATGCTGTTTGAGAACAGGCATCCTGAGGTGAACACAACTTGAAAAGCACTGAAGGTTGGTGTGTAACAACCTTGTTCTCAAGGGGAAAAATTCAGATGGCAGGAAAAAGAGCTGCACAAAAGAAAAATTTCCCAGTGCTCTTTGCAGTCACTAAAGTAAGTCAACACTCTTGCATTTTACTATTATGCTCACTCTGCTGAAAATAGCTGTCACTGCTTTCCAAGCAGCCAGTCTATAAAAAGGGAAATCCCAGAGCATGGAAAGAACTGGTTTAGATTTACAAGACCACAAACAGCAGTAATAATTGCTGTCATTTGTTTTTTAAAAAATATTATCATAAAGAAGTGCTCATCATAAAAAATTATTTCCATATTGAACTCCCCAGTAACTGTTTACACCAGGCACTACAAAACCCCTCTGAGGCTGCTGCAGCATCTCCCCAGTGATAAGGGCCCACAGCTCCATGAAGACAAGCACCATACTTACAGTTCTGGTCAGAATCTTCTATCAATATCCTCAACTTCTGCACACAAAGCTGGAAAAAAACACACCATTTATTACAGGTCTTAATTAAAATAAGTCTTCATGAACTTTTCTCAATACACAAGGAAGTATCTGACCAACACTTGAGGTCTCCAGATGAGAGGGTTTTGTTGCATTAACAGACTTCCAAACAAAAGGAACCTCTGTATGAGTGTACTGAGAGCAGGAAAAGAATAGAGTTGGGAAAACTCTCAAACCCTGCATTTTAGAGTGAATTAAGTAGGAGAATTTATCTAGGAAATGCTTCAGACTGCAGGATTGCAATGAGAGCACTTCAGGGAGCTGCTGCTGTAACTCCTGGCAGAGGAGCACAAGGCCATTTTCCCCAGCCCCTGGTATCCCAGAGCAGAGCAGAAGAAAAGCCCCAAATGCAGGGTCCCACCTGGATACTGGCGCTGTGGTTGGGCATCCCCGAGGACAGAGAGATCAGAACTGAAACACAAGCACAAATTCCAGTCAGATCTGTGCTGGGAGTGACTGCAAAACCACCACCCAACAGCCCACACCTAGCTCAGCTCTCAGGGAAAGGTGCTAGATTGTTGTTTGTCTGTTTGCCTGGACTCTTGGGGGTCTGGAGGGAGGAGAGCAGGTTGTGACATGAATTTATAGTTTCATACACCTTAACAGTAATAATAAGAGAGCAAGAAAAAAGGTGGAAAGGTGGAAATAGTTGCAACAGTCAGGTCAAAGCTGCTCTTCTTTGCCCTCACTAAGGCTGATTTCACTGACATCACGTAGCAGTCAAGGCTGTTAATGTGTCAGCAGCTACTGCAAAGCTGAACTTTTAATTGTGTACTTTCCTAATGCAATGGGATGCAGCACCAGATCCTGGAGTTTAATGTGATTAGATTGGAGCTTCAATCAAGCCAGCCATTGTATGGGACACTTGAAAGCCCTGGCAGCACACAGCCCCACTGCAGCAAAGGTGGGCTCACCCTGGTAACTGCTGCTGGCACAGGCAAGCCCAGCTGTACCTGGGCAGGAGCCATGTGCTGGCCTCTGTCCCTGCAGGAAGCTGTGCTGGACACTGTCACCTGCAGAGCTGGCAGCTGCCAGGTGCTCCTCTGGTGCTCCAGGGCTCCTTTGCTGGCTCTGAGTCTGACATCACCACCCCTGAGGTGTCCTGGGTGGGAGAATTCCCCCTCTACCCACAGGATGACCCACTGGTCTCAGTGAAGGCCACTCTCCTCCACAATGGAATCACTCCCTGTGTTATTTTCCCTCCCATCCTGACACCTCCTTTCCCTGAAGGAATGAAGGAACACAGAGTGACAGATCTCTCTTCCCTCTCTGAACTGACCCAGCACAGCAAGTTCTGCACCATTATCCAAAGTACCCACAGGAGACAGACAGACCAACTGTGAATGTCAATAACCCTCTGCTCCACACTCTGATAAGAAAAGTGCCAAGTATGAGCTGCAACACTGTGTTATCCCTTTTTGCCTTTGTTTTCTCTCACTCTCCCAGTTATGGACTTCATATCCTTTCCCCAGAAACTGAAACTGCCAATCAGTAACTCAAATTGCCTCCTCTAAGGAATTACACCCCATCTATAAACTACAGAGTTGCAAAATTTAAAAAAAACTCTGATCTACCATCACATAAGAAAACCTGGCAAAGAAACATCACTCTTGTTTTAATTGTATTGCTGCTGGTATATTTTGTAGTTGTAGCAACATTTAGGATTTGGCACATAAATAATCTCATTGTCTGTACTTGGTTTCAGCTTTCAGCAAACACAACACAGCTGTAGTGACTGTGCCTCACCCACTGACAACAAAAGACTTCAGCCCCACAGTAACACAAAGTTTGCCAGGAGACTTATTGCATTATAAAATACATTAAGTTAAAGAACAAAGGTTTAGAGGTGGTGTTAGTTGATGACAAAGATCATCACTTTTTTTTTTCTAGGTTCCAAGTTTCAGTTCTCACCTGCTATTACTGTGTTCACACATTCATATAAGAGAGACATGGCTGAGGTGCTGAAACAGAAATCAAGGATATTAAATAAGGAATAAACCAGCACATTTTGAAGAGTTGTCAGCACTAGCTTGGAGCTAGTTAGCACCTTGAACTTTACAAGACATTGTCAATATTCTGCTCCATATCCCTTCAAACAGATGAAATGATTCTCACTTGAAAACTGTTGGGAAGAGAAACTTTAAATAGATGCATAAAAACCCAAAAAATCTTCCTGGAAAAGCAGAAGTAAGAGCACTATGACACAAGGAATACAGAAGGAAGTGGTTACTCAAACTCCAGCACCAATCACAAAATACTAATGGAATCTTGTCCAAGAATCAAATTAAGTCCTCTGCCTGAGGTCAAAAATTCATTGCAAGGCAGATGGAGAAACTCAAGTCTCTCTCCAAGAGAGTCACACCCCAAGCAGAGGCTTGGGATGCAGGAACACACTTCCCATCCCTGGAAGTCAGCAACTCATTTCTGGTGTCTGATTTCCTCCAAAAGTCCAATTCCAGGCTGCTTGTGCCAGCTGAACACACAGACAGAGCAGTTCTGATGACTGCAGAGCTCCTCCTAAAGCCTGGTCTGCAGCAGAGGGAAACAGGAACCTCCCAAGGCCTAAGGAGCAGGCTCCAAGTGCAGGGTACCCAGGGAAGGAGCACAGCTCCTGCTGCCCTGAGGGTCAGCCTGGGATGCTGAGAACAAAGACCTGAACAAAGTTCTGCTCCCTGCACATCTGGTGGGACAGCTCAGGGTGTAGTGACTCAATCTGAGAGCCAAACTGAGTGAATGGAGACCAAGCCAAAGAGGATTCAGCCCTCACAACTCAGAATTACTAGTGTGGGAGTTGGGGAGAGGAGGTAGGATTGTCCATCTTCCTGCTTTTTTTTATGTTGTATCTATGTGTTACTGCTAACAACTCCCTGGAGGTACCTGGGTGTTGGTCTGCTCTGAGCTGCCTTAAAGGAATAAAGATGGGCAGAAATCACCTGCCTAGAGCTGCTCTCAAGGCTACACAGATATCTGCTTAAAACCTTGCTGTGTCACATGAAAAGAAATCAACTTTTTCACTCAACTCCTGCACAAGATCACACTTCCTCTTCATAACTGGGAGAATCCATGTACTCCCCTCCAAGGCATCATTTCCTCATTTCCATCCAGAATTAGAACCACTACACCACAAACCAGCATTAACAAGGGACAAGGCAATAACTTCCATTTCATTTAATCTACATTGGGAACATATATATTATAAGAACCTCTTTCAAAACCCATCTGAGCTGCCAAATGCATGAGAAAGGACTTTAATACATTCCTTGTCATGCTGCTTTGGTGGGTAAGGCACTCCTAAAAGTCAGGAATCAAATGTGTGAGCTGAATAGGAGAGGCAAATACACAACTGAGCCTTTTTAAGCCAGAGTTTTTATACATCCTCCACAGTCATCTCGAGCTTGAAATGCAGTGAAAGGAAAGCAAATTGCTCCAATTTTCATACATCCTTTGCAGGAATTCATGCTGACAGTCAGACACCCAGAGACTTTCCTTTAAGGTATTTTACTCACTCAGGTTTTTCAGAAACAACCCTAAGATTATCTTTTGATACTTGAAGCCAATACACCAAAAGTCAAGAAAAAGTTATAAAATGCATCCTCAGCCCAGCTATTGACCCACCCAGCAGGTTCTCCCCCAGTCCTGACTGAACAAGGCAGGATCTGTCACACATACCTGTGGATGAGGTTGGTCAGGGGCTCAATCAATTTCTTTCCCAGTCTTGGTTCTAATGGAGTAAGAGCACCAAACTATTCAAAGAGAAGAAAAGTGAGTTAATAGCTGCTTTTCAACAGCTTCAAAACATGATGTAAATTACAGCTGACTGTATTTAAACCAAGCTGTATTAAAATTTTTCTCTTTGGTTACATTCACAAACATTAGGAGATATTGCTGGTTTCTTTTTATTCAGAGTGAATGGTAACTATGCCTTCCAGCAACAAATCCATTTTCACACCCAAGGTAATTTAATGAGAACCCTAATCCTGCAAACAAAAAGCAGAATACTTACCAGTTTTATGATTTTAATGAGAACCCAATTATTGGTTGATGACGTCATCAACTTGAAGAAGAGTGGAGCAAGGGAAAGGTAATTTTTGGGATTGCGTCGAGCCAGCTCACAAATAACATTTACTGCAGCAGACTGCACACCTGGGGAAAACAAGTGGGAAAAGCACAAATCCCATCAATGCCTTCATTGGAATTGAACTTTCTGGTGCAGAACCTCCACAGCAAAAGCAGCTGAAGTTTCAGACCTGTGTGTCCAATGGTTTGGCCTCATTCCCAACCCTGAGGCAGTAAAGTAAATACAGGGATGCAAAAGCAAACTGAAAATGGGTTTTATTTAATTCTGTCTATTTTCTAATATAGCAGCAAGCCAAGTGTCTGCTGTGGGTCCAGCATGACAAAAAGCAGCACACTGCCACATCCCTGCCCTGGGCTGGGGACAGCTGGCTGTGGCACACAGACAACACAATCAATAACCACCCACTAGAGAGCTTCCAATCACTCCTGACTTCTGATAGGTATGATTTAAAAATGTTTAAGTACAGAACAAAAATAACAATTCCTTAGACAATCTGACTGGACATGTTCACTCCCTTCTCATTGCTCAGCCTCCTACATGGGTTGCTGTCAGTCTGGAATGTTTTAGTCTAGACAGGATGGGTGTCCTAGCAGAGACCAACCCTTCTCTCCACAAAGTATAACAGGCATTTTCTTCCTCTCTCTGCAGGTCAGGGATTTTGCTTTCTTTAATAACATTGTCCCTGGAAGATGAATATTCCATGCCCACAATAGAACAGACCAGGAAATGCAATTACATTTGTCCCTGTAATTGCAGATACAAATCAAGTGGAGATCAGATACACATCACACACAAAACTCCTAAAACACTTGTTTTTGTGCAGTGAGGGAACACCAGCACCTCCTGAAGACTGAGCAAAAATGTGAATATGATACAGAGCAATTGCAGATTTCCTCCACTGACACAGTACTGCCCAAAGAGCAGACTGGACTAAAATAAATAAAAAATACACTAAGGGATGTTAAATCATTTTAAGGGTGTCCAGTGCAAGTCAATAGCTGCAGCTTGCTAAAAAAGCACAGGAAGTAACAAAAACAGAACCTCAAACCCTGAAATCAACTGAAATATTTTCAATAGCCAAGTTCAGTGAGCAACAAATCAGGAAACCTTAAGCTGCTTTGTCCATTGAGACTTAACCCACTGATACATTTTCATCAGCTTTGGGCTTGAAAAAATGGACATTTTAGAGAACATATTTTTAATATGGCAACACCTGTCAAAACTCTCCTATGCTGACCTACCCTGGAACAGGTGAGTCAGTGCCCAAAAGATGATGACAGCATTTTTCATGTATTCTTTTCTCCACAAGCTCTATAAGCACATGGACCTCCACATATGGGAGCAGAAGGAATTCACTAAATTCCACTCACCAGGATCTGGGTCTTCAAGTTTCTCTTTAAGGCGAGGAAATGCAGGACGGAGGGACTCTGGGTACTTCAAAAAGACTTTGTACATGATTAACACTGCCTTCTTCCTGATGTAAGGCTTGGTGTGAGACATCTGTTAACAAAACAACTGCAGTCAGGCTCTGAGCACATCTGTTTCCAGAGCTCCCATGCTCACACCCCTGTCACCAAAGCTCTTCCTGGGAGACTTTACTTTTAGAAAACTCAGTTTTGGGGCAAGAGCAAAATACTGTTACATCAAAATTAATGCATATACTTCAAAGTGATCCTCTTGATCTAACTAAGGTCTGTAAAAGCTCCCCAGAACCCCCAAAAGAATGAAGCAGCAGTTTGCACATGTATCAGTTCTAAATTTAATATCATTACCAGATTTGAATAACTTAACATCCTATCATCCTAGAGTAAAGTTATTTCAACTTTATCAACTCACCAATGTCATGATGTCATTTGCCAAGTCCCTGGCAAGATCTGGAGTAACAAAACAGGACAAGCCAGTCAGTGCAACTCCAGTATCATACTGGTTAGGGCTACTCAGATCCTAAAAAAAGAGAAACACGCTCAAAAAATTTAAGATCACACAGGATTGTCAAGAAACAATTTCCTCAGACTAATTTTATTCATTCAATATAAATGAAGCAGAGCTTCTGCTTCATGGGAATATTTATCAACTACTAACACCTGTTAAAGTACAGCCAGCCTGGGGTTTAATAATGGGCATGAGGAACCATAATTAAACAAGAGATGGATGACTGTAACATAAAAGCAATCAGAGATTGCACCTTGGTGGCGTTTGGGGAATGGAAATAGTTCTTAATCTCTCATTACAGGACTACAAACATATTTAAAGTCCTAAAAAAAACTGGTATTACACAATAATCCTGCTAAATCCAACTCCAAGAGCCATCAGTTTCACTGGGAACAAGCACTCTTGGTGAGTGATATCCCACCTTAATCTAGTAGAGAAATGAGATTATTCTTGTCCTGAGTTGCTGGCAGCACCACAATTTATAGTCCTCAAAGACAGGACACAATGATGTGTGTGGAACACATTTATTGGTGAAGTTTCCTTGGATCTATTTGTAGTGAGTATCCTACCCAGCCCTCCACAGCCTTTCAGGTCTTTCTAAGCTTAAGTCACTCAACCATAGTAAAATTAATCCCTGAGACTATAAATTGGGTATCAGAAACACAAACATGAAGAAGCTGAGCAGAGCATTCCCACAAGGATTGCTGAATTAAGAGTCCAGATTCACATGGACACTGAAGCTGCTTCAGGAGAGCTGAACATAGTCAGGCCTTTGGGGTTCTGTGCCAATTGCATCTCATTTAAAAACCTGCTGCAGGTGGTAGGAAATGAGAGTCTACTTTAAGAATAATGCAATCTACTTCTTAGGGAGCAAAAAACTGCAATTCATCCTGGCTTTAATGTATTCTGAGAACTGATAAATCCTTCAAATTTCAAGTTGTTGGATCAATAAAACATGAAAAGGCATAAAGAAAGATGTTTTTAAGTGAAAATTTGGGCACAAAGTGGAAGCAGCCAGTAAATGACTGAAATTCAGTAAAATAAAGTGTCCATAATAAAGACAATAGATATTCACATTCAGCACAGAATAGTTCAAAAGATAAAGAGAAAATCACAGTTCTTTAGGGATGATACTGGTAGCATCCCACTGCTCTTTTTCAAGCAAGGAAAACACATTTTAGTTCCTCAGATGGCAAAAATGTAGGCACATAATTGACTGGATCAATTAAGTTTTAAAGCAGTGATACTTAAAAAATGAAAGTTAAGAGCTTTAAAAAAAATATCTAATTTCAAGAATGGGAAAACTATGGTGCAAACCAGTAACTCCAAGTGATGAAGCTCTATGAAAATGAATACACACATGGATACAGAACAAAACTTTCCATACACTCTTCATCATTTTTACACCCAATTCTACCAGAGAAGTCAAAGTTTGATCTGGAATAACAGACAAAAAAAACCCCCTCACAAGTAGAAATGTTGTGGAGCCACATCACTCCTGAGCCACTGCTCATTTTACTTCAGGAATAGGGACATTTTCCCTGCCTGTTACATTCTTATAAGCACTGCCTAGAGACCAGCAAAGTTATTTCTGTCACCATTCTCTGTGCTGAACAAACAGAGCTGGTATGAGACAGCACAGGGAGAGCTGTGCACAGCCCCTGAGTGTTTCATTAATCCCTCAGTTTGTGGAATGACAGGAAACTTCAAATCAAAAATTCTACTTAAACACCTCTATATTCCTAATGGAGACATACTCAGTACAGATGTGAAAATTACAAGGAGGGAAAGAATGCAAGAAAAAATGAAAAGCTGAACATTTACCTTTCTGATCTGATTAGTTGTCAACATAATGACATCAGTCCCTTCATGAAAGCACTGGGAGGCAGCCAGGTAACCAATGCGCTGGGAGAATGCAAGGAGGAAAACAAGGTTTGTTTCTAAAGTCACTTTAGACAATGTTTAGGTGGAAAACAACTGGTGGCTTTATAAGAATTATTAAAAAGATGAACAAGTAGGTTTGTATAACAGAAGAGGCATGAGAGGGTTCTCTAGAAAAGGGGGTTTATATTAAGAAAGGATAAATTCAGATAAGTAATGTTCTACTGATAATTTATCTGTCTTAGGTATAATAAAACCACCTTCACCTTCTCTATTTTGTCTACCACATTAATTTTGTCTGTGCTGACTCCTGAGTTTCAGGTACAAAGCCCCATTTGGAAATCATTCCTTAGGAAGTAACATTCCAACCTGTTATGTGAAAAAGGTCTGCAACAGAACATGAAACCAATCTTTCAAGAAAAATTATAAAACTACTACAAAATAAAAGATGTCTGGTACTAGGAATCTCAGGTGTCTTCACATAAAAATTTCTGGCTTTTCACAAAAGTTATCTGACAGCTTGGCCAGGACAGCTGCACTTGCAGAGAACTCACCTTGAACGTAAACTTGGAAGCACTCATAACTTCAATAATGTTGAAAGCAGCCCAACTGATGTCATAGCCCAGCATCTGTAACTGTGAGCAAAGAAGCCAAGATAAACTTTAGAAATAAGAGACTCAAGAAAATAGGTCAAGATACCTCCCAAAACTGAAGATGTAACAGGAGTCTGAAAATGATACTGGAAGACATCACAGGTTTATGAGCAATGTTACACTGCACCACTTACAGTAAGTGAAAGACATCACAAGTTTTAAACAGCTTGCATTAGCTCCAGGGTGCCCAGAGCCCCTGGATCCCTGGAAGTGTCCAAGGCCAGGCTGGACAGGGCTTGGAGCAGCCTGGGATAGTGAAAGGAGTCCCTGTCCATGGCAGGAGTGCACTGGATGAGCTTTAAGATCCCTTCAAATCCAAATCAAATGTGACTCTATGATATGCAGTTATATAAGCACTGGTGTGAAGGCTTTTTTTCCTGTTTTTTTTATTAAAAACCATAACAGAACCACTAAAAGAACTCTTGACCAATATTTCTGTCTTCTCCTTGTCAACAAAGCACTGAGCAAGAGAAACAAACCCAGTTTCAAGTGCTGATGTCACTATGCCATAAGAACCAATCCAGCTGAAAACAATTTCTTTTAACTTGTTTGTTTGAAATGCGATTCACTTGCTGAGCCATCACAATAAAATCCAATTGTACCAAACAGAGCAGGAATGTGCAGCCTCAGACGTCAGAGCTGGGGGAGTGCTGTCCCCAGAGCCTGCACTCAGAGCAGCCCAGGGAGAGCAGCAGGAGAGAACAAAGCCCAGCTGCAGCTGCAGGGGACCCCAGCAGGGCACTCACATAGGTCAGTTTGCAGACTGCGTTTGCCTTCACTGCGATGTTGTCCTGTTTCAGCTCCTGCTTGATCTCATCGATGCACTGCGAGATGTATTTTGCCTGAGGAAAACAAACAATTTCAGCTGCTTTACCAGTTTCTCAAGTTTCCAGCATGTTGGTGGGGAGAAACAGCAGGAGTCACCATTTACAAGCACCAATCTCACACACATGCTATTTAGTAAGAGCTTAATTCTGACAAAATTACTTATTTAAAAACCCCACCACAACTCTGTTACAAAACCAAAAGTACGAGATGTTTCTTTGGTTGTTGTCCCTTCTGCCTCTCCCTCACAATTACACCACTCACTGCAAAGCTCCAGGTTCAAAACCTGCAAACATGAAGTTGTTCAATGGAGACAGAGTAGGCAGAGGTCTGAACAAAAGCAGAGTTCCCCATTGCAGGAAAGCTCGCTGCCCCCAGAGGGACGTCAGAGAACTCCCACTCAGGACACAGCAAGGAGGAACTGTCAAACACACTCAGCAGCCCACAAATGAAAGGTGAGTGATGAAAACATGCTGTGCTACCCCACTTTTGGACATGCTGCCAGTGATGACACTGTGGGTGTGCACCCACAACACTGTGCCTCAAGGGACAAGGCTTGGATGGGACAGGTCCCTCCAGCCATGGAAAGTGCCATGGAAACCCTCTCTAGTTTTCAAATTGCATGAGGCCTTTTGCCATTTCCACATTTTGATACATAACAGTTATTTGTATGAATTTCTCAGCAATTCAAAAAGCCAAATGTCACAATGTTTACATTTAAATATTGGTGCTTCACGTCTTTCCAAGCAATCACATCTGTGCTTGTGGGAAGGATGTGGCAAACATGTGATTTAAAATTATCTGTACAGATTTTAATTTATAAGTAGAACTTGCTCAGCCAAAGATTCTTCCAGTCCACAATTAATTATTATTTAAGTACTGAAGGCATCTGCTATAGGAATCATGAAAATTTAAATGCAAAGAAATAATCTCTCTTTCAAAGCCATGCTTGCAGCAGGGTATTTCACATTCCTAAAAGCCAGAGGAACCAGGTCAGAACCCAATTACCTAATCCCTGCCTGAATTCCACCACCTTCTTCCAAAATCATTTTTCAGCATAGAAGTCTACTGACTTTAAACAACATTTTTTCCCCCTTACACTAATTTTTGTGTATTAATGCAACCATTTTTTAGTATTTTTACAAATGTCCTGGAGTGACATTCACTATTCAAGTCACAAAAGTTTGCTGCTAGAAACATTGGGTGAAAAATGGATGGGAGCAGCCCTGGGGAGGATTTGGGGTGTTGGTGGGTGAGAGGCTCAAGCTGCCCCAGCCATGGGCACTGACCCAGAAACCCCCCTGTGCTGGGCTGAGCCCCCAGCGTGGGCAGCAGGGCAGGGGGGGATTCTGCCCCTCTGCCTGCTCAGGTGAGACCCCACCTGCAGAGCTGCCCCAGCCCTGGGCAGCAGCAGCAGGAGGACGTGGAGCTGCTGCAGCCAGTGCAGAGGAACCAGGGAGATGCTGCAAGGGCTGGAGCCCCTCTGCTCTGGGGACAGGCTGGCAGAGCTGGGGGTGTTTGGCAGACAAATAAACCTGTAGGAATTTAAGATATTCCTAAATGCCTCTGTTTGGGACAGAAACTCTTCTTACAGTGGGAATTGTCATGTTGAGGGAGGGCACTGCAAACACCAAACAACCCTCTCCCATACACAGATCCCTTCTGCTCCCCTGGATACAGGTGAGTGGATCACAGCTGCCAAAACTGAAGATGGCATCACCCACAAACACTTAATGTAGTGACCATGTGACTTCACCCAGAGACAGATTAGGGATTCTAAACCCTTCACCTGAGAGTGATTCAGGTCCTGACAACTCACATGGGAAGTTTAAACTCTGGACTATAAACTAAAAAAACCTGATGGTAGAAAATAAATACTTTAAAAGATACTGAAAGAGTGAATTACACAACATGCAACTGATCCACAAATATATTGTACTTGGACTTGAATATTTTATGCCCACAGAAGAGCATGCAGGAACAGTGTCACAGAATCCTTCACGTGTGTATCTTGTTGCCACATCCTGGGCAGCAAGGCCAGTGATGGCTCTCCAGGCAGTAGAACACTTATACACAGATTCCCTGTTTTACATCCATAAGCAAAAGCCTCACTTATTTCCCACTGCATCTATCCCCAAACTATTCAAACATTAGCTTAAGCTTCCTGGCAACCTCCTCAGAGTTGAACACAACCCACAGTGTGAGCAGGATGGGGGGAAAAAACAGAGTACAGGGAATTTCAGTAGTGCCCAGGCCAGCTGAACACAGGCTCCAAAGTGACCAGCCCTAACACCTCACAGGCAAATAAATCCCTGCCTAGCAGTCAGTCCAGCTTCTGGAAAAGCACATTACAGAACTCAGATCTTCAACTGAGAAAACAGGATTAGAGAGAGCAGAAAGGAGCCTTTCCAAAACAGCTGTACTTCAAATCCCAAAACACTCCAAGGAATGACAGGCACTATATATAGAAAGCTTTACAGGATCAGAAGGTATTAACTTTTTGTTAATCCTGTGGAGCAGCACTGCCGTGAATGAGCAATATGAGGAAAACTGACCTATTCAATCTCCCTCCTAAATGTGAAAGCCAAGCACCACACCCAGCTGGAGCTGCTGCCACATTTCACACCCACAGGACTGGGAGGGAACCTGGAGGTGGGAGTGGATCCTCAGCGAGGCTCTGCCTCAGGGAACGCTGACCTGCAGCAAAGCACTTCCCACTGAGCCATACCCACAGCCCCCAGCAGCTGCTCAGGGGGGTCACACCAGACAGCAAAAAGGAGAACAACCACCTGATGCAAAGAAAAAAAATTGTAGCCACTCAGCAAGGCCTAAGTATTTGGAAGAAAAAAAAAAACCCTCACATTTATATACTAATACAGCAAAATATCTGGGTATCTTGCCCAGCACTGATTATGTTTTTGTATAAACCCTTCTAATATAGGAATTTCCTAGTGTGGTAATTAAAAGCAGATATTTCCCAGGATATAACTAGATCCATTTCTCCTTAAATGCTTTTGAGGTCCCATGAATCACAGAATCATTAAGGTTGGAAAAGCCCTCGAGGATCAACAAGTTCAACAGTTGTTAATCCAGCACTGCCATGTTCATCACTAAAACATGTCCCCAAATGCCACATCCACATGGCTTTTTGAACACTTCCAGGAATAGTGACTCCACCACTGCCCTGGGCAGCCCCTTGAAATGCCTGACCACCTTCTCCATGAAGCAATTTCCCCAATATCCAATCTAAACCTCCCCTGGCACAGCTGGAGGACGTTTCCTCCTGTCCTGTCCCTGTCCCCTGGAGCACAGCCCTACCCCCCCACTGTCCCCTCCTGTCAGGGAGTTGTGCAGAGCCACAGGGGTCCCTGAGCCTCCTTTTCTCCAGGCTGAGCCCCTTCCCCAGCCCCTCCTGGTACTCCAGCCCCTTCCCCAGCTCCCCCAGCCCCTCCTGGTACTCCAGGCTCTTCCCCAGCTCCCCCAGCCCCTCCTGGTACTCCAGCCCCTTCCCCAGCTCCCCCAGCCCCTCCTGGTACTCCAGCCCCTTCCCCAGCTCCTCCTGGTACTCCAGCCCCTTCCCCAGCTCCCCCAGCCCCTCCTGGTACTCCAGCCCCTTCCCCAGCTCCCTCAGCTCCTCCTCACCACACTTGTGCTCTACTCCCTGCCCTGGACACTCTCCAGCCCCTCAAAGTCTTATCATGAGGGGCCCAAACCTGACCCCAGCATTCAAGATGGGGTGTCAGCAGTGCCAAGAGTTCATTTATGCTCCTAGTATTCATTACAATATCAATATATTTCTTAGCTATTAATTCCTTACTAATTTTAAGCTAAAACCCAAATGCAGCCTGAAGATGTGAGCAGAGAGTTCTCAACAAAGCTGTGACAACAGTCACAACTGCTCCAAGTTATGTCACAACGAGATGCTGCAACATTTTAGATCCATTAACTAAATACAAAAGTTGTTTCTCAAAAAACAAGCCCAAATTCCTCAAGAGTCCCAAGATCTCACCTAGAAAATATGTGAATTCAAATGAATGTGAGTGGCTAAAATAAGAAAGAAGGCATCATGAATCAGACATAGTCCCTCTGAAATGGAAGGTGGAAGGGAAGAGTGGGTCATGGTAATAAGCCAAAAATGTCATTTTATAAGATTTTTCATTTCCCAGCCACATTTTTAGACTTCACTTTGAAAAACACTAAAGCTTTATTCCAAGCCAAGACAGACCTTGGGGTTTGCTGACAATTTCAGAGATGTTCAGAAAGACTGACCTTCCTCAAGCAGTATGAGAAGTTTAAAAAAAAAAAAAAAATCACTAATCTGTACAACAATTACATTCCTAAGAAATGTGATTCTCCATGCTGTACTTTCTTTCATTACCTGACAGGAACACACTAATGATTGGGATGGAGATCACTGCAGAACCTTTACATTCAATTTAATCATGTGAACTACTCATTCCCAGTAGTCTTTAGGAAGCTGTATTTTCATCTCAGCCATAAACCACCTTCCAAACCCAAGAGAAGCCAAACTCATGTTCCTACCACTTTGGGTTACAACCCAGCAAACCAAATGCACTTGATCTGAGATTCAAACCTGCCATTGCAACATCCAAGTGCTTCCATCCAGATGAAAAACTAAAATGCCAGTGAACATTAGTTCCTATTTCTTTTGTGCTTCCAGGGTTAAATACAGTGTTTTAAGGAAAGAATTATTAACAGTGAATGTCACAAGGAGCAAGATATTTTCTGCTATATCTGAAATTACACCATGGTAAAACAGAAATGTTATGTTTACTTAGGACATCAAAATAAAGAAGCACAAAATATAACATTTCTTCTGTTTTAAGCACTATTTGATTTATCAGGTTTTGGCAGGACTCTGAGATGAACTCCATGAGATCAGGCTGAGCACAAGCACATGATGGTCTCACATGAGAGGAAGATGCCCAGTGCTGCAACTTTGTAACATGATCTCCGTGCTCAACACCAAAGGCAGTCACAGCACAAGACACCTTGTGGAGGAGAAGGAACCTCCAGCTCTGTTTGTGCTTCAGGCAGCAGATCCTACTCCCAGCACAGCCCAGACCAGCTGCCAGCTCCTGACTCCAAAAGAAGGCTGGGAGGGAATATTTATCACTGGCCAGGCTTCTCTCAAACCCCCAAAGCAGCACTTGTCAAACACCATGAAGCAGTCAGAGAACACCTCCAGTGTTTGCATGTGTACCATGACAGGATGGAATGAATCAACTGAATTAACAGACAAGGGCATTAGACAGCAAACTGTGCTGCTTTCTACTGACTTGGACACAGCATTAGAGACCAACATAATACACATTAATATCCATTAAAATACTGTATTATTTAAATACTGTAGAAAAAGCTATTTGAGATAAATAACAGCATTTTTTATTAAGGCTACTCCATGGCTGGATAGAAAGAATTCCAAGGCACCTGCTCCTCACAAGAAACTTCACAAAACCATGGCAAAGCAGCTGAGCACAGAGCAGGGATGAGCAGTGAGTGGGAAGTGGACAGTGCTCATCTTGGTGGCTTTGCAGCAGCCTGAGTCCAGCAGAGCTGCAACAGAGAGCTCAGGAAACTGAAAGGCATTTCCATAAAGCCAAGCTTCTCTTTCACTCAGCTGCTGATAAACAGCAGTGCTGTACATGTTTTAACATGCCTTAGCTTTGTCCTTGCTGCCCAGCTTTCCAGGGATTTACTGGTTCATCCTGAGGGAGGTTTAAGATCCCAGCCCAATGTGCTGTTCTGAGTGACAACAGCAGAGGCACGAGGTTCTGCTGGTTTGTTTGCAGCAGACTTCTGTATTATTTATTAGAAACAGGATGCATTACCCACTGCCCCCTTTCTGGTACAAGCACAGTGAGATCACAAGACTCCTTGGCCAAATAACACAAAGGAAGGAATGCAAAAAGTCAGTTTACAGTTTTTTCTGTTAATGTTTGCTGAAGTTACACACACCAACTGAAATCTGGTATGATGCACGCACACATCCATCCTAAAGTGACTCATAAGCCAATTAAAACCTTTGAACCTTATTCTAAAAATTCAGAGAAATGCTATCTATGCATCAATTGTGCATAACTGTGCATCAGTTTCAGGGCAGATACCCAACCCCAGACCAACCATTACAGCCCCTCAAGGCACCACAGAAAAACACACAGGATCTTCTGAACAGGTTTGTAACACAAAGATTGGGTTTCAGGAAGCAAACAGCTGTAGAGTTGCAGCTGCTTGTCCAAAATGACTCCAAGCACTGGGGTATCTCATGGACAGCTCTTCTTTGGTGGTTTAGCCAAAGACAATTCAGGATTTCACACTGAAATGCCCACAGAAGGCACTGATGCAGGAAGCTGGAGCTACATGAGCCATCCTGGCCCCCTCCCAGGTGGGCAAGGCCAAGATCACTGCTGGCACCTGGGCAATCAGGGAAATGGCCATCAGCAAGCCCCAAACACCAGAAAATCAGTAAGCAGGCAGCAGCAGCAAGGGTCAAAAAAAGTCCCTAAATTATCTCCAGTCTGATCAGCCCCTTAATAGAAGCACATCTCCAGTCTGATCACAGTATTTGTTAATTTAATTGTACAGCAATTAAACAATCCTCAGGGGTCTGTGCTGCCTAAACCATATCTGAGCAGACAACTTTTAAGCCTGGAGAGATGTGTCAGATAAAAGTGCTCATCCTTGCAAATACAAGATGTACCCAAAGTTTTATTTTTACATTACTATGCAAAAAGTTATGCAAGTGTTTTTACAGTAGATTTTCCAAGTTGCTTGTTACAGCTATCCCTGCAGTTTCAGGCTGTGATAAAGGCAGGCTTCATTAAAGCATGTGCTTTCTTGGAACCATAGGAAACAGTCACTTCCTCCTAAGGAACTAAAGTAGCTATTGTTGCTGAGATTGTTGCTGAAGTAGCTCAGGGAGAAAGAAAAAAAAAGCTTAATGATGTATTAATACCAAATAAAAATGTCACACTGAAAATACTACAGAGCTCTAACACTGATTCATGCACAGCTGTGAGCACTTTGCAGTTAAAGAAAGGTAAGGAGGACAATGAAAAAAAAAAAAGATGTTCCATGGCCATTCCTGACTTCTTAAATTCAGCACAAATATTTGTGTAATTAAAGTAAGTTTGCTCACCTCCTCCCTGCTTTACAATCACACCACTCACACTAAATAAACATCCACTCTCAAGGCTGAAGCTGATTAATACACTGATCCACATGGGGCAATGTATTTTATACAGCTTTGCCATAAAGACTGAGCCAACCAGAAGAAAATTTCAACATTCCCACAGACTCCCTCCATTTATACACCTTTCAGCATGGGAATTTCTCAGCAGAAGTTGTCAGGTTTCTACATCTAGGTCATCATGGAAATAAAAAAAAAGAATCAGCTAATACAAAAACCAGCACTGCTTCTTATTTAAAAAACCCACTCAATCACCTTTCTGAGCTACTAACGCTACCAATGTTATTTTCTGTAACTTTTACTCTAGTCAAATATTCCTCTGCTTCCTGACACCTGGGTTTTAGCAAACTCCCCTTTAGATGATGAAGCATTTCAGTTTCTCAGCATGAATGATCAGCAGTTTTTAATAACCCAAAGAACATAAATGCTTCCCTGTAACCATTCCCATGACTTGGTTCTTTTTCTGGTGCCTGTCATGCATTGCTGCCCTTCCCAGGGCACCAGGAATGGGATGCACTCCCAGGAACACCCCCAAGGGAAAATCCTAAAGGTGCTGTTTGTACACAAATGCAATCACTAACCCACACTGCAGAGGAAGAGATTTGCAGTCACTTTCATACACACTGATGGCAAGAAACCACAAAAAACCCCATTTTCAGCACTCAGCACCAGGACAAAGATCTGCATCAAAAAGCACCAAAAAAGCAATTCACAGTGCAGAAATGTAATTTGTATCCATATTTTACTTTGATTTTTCTGGCTGTTTTTCCCCTGGCCTCACTAAAGGTACAGTGGATGGTTGGTCACTCCATTTCTTAGGTACCAGACAGCTCTTCCTGTCCCCTGGACCTGCCTGGGCACAATATTTACTCCCACAAGTGCCAGTGTGGATCTGTCTGGAGTGTTTCAAACCCTCAGCAGAGACAGCTATAAAATGATCAGGACTGGGAACAAAGCTATTATCCCCACTTATGCCACAGTCAATTAAGTAATATTTAATAAAGGAGAAAGCAAGAAGCTAATGAAAGGCAGCACTAATGCAAAGCCTCAGCTGCTGCTGCCTGTAATCACAGGAGAACAAGCCCACATCTTGGCTGGTGTTCCATGCTCCAGGCTCTTTGTGTCCATGACACAGCAGGTGAGACAGGACATTGTCACACTGGACCCTGCAGGCCAGTCCCAGACTGGGCTCTCATCAAGTGCTGTCAGGTCCTTACCCAACCCTCTTTGTGTATTGTTTCTATTTCTGACTTTGTCTTTTCCAGCGATTCACACACGCTGAAGAATTAACAATAGCAACTCTAGATCCACTTGGAAGTGGGTGGAATAATGAGCTGCCTTCAAAGATCTCAACACATATGTGACACACAGTAACTGATGGAGCAGCAGTGCCTGAAAGAGCTGTCTGTCATCAATGAACTGCCCTGCCCAGCAGTTGGTCTGTTCTTCCAGGCACCAACAAGCTGTTTAGTGCTCCTCAAAATTCCCTGATTATGTTCCATCCCAAATCTTTCCCACCAAACACCAATCCTGCACTAGAAGAGGCCAGGCTGTCAGAAGCCACAGCATGAGAAGACCTTCAGCCTGGCTGAGGACAAGAGTTTTGTGATGTGACAAGATTCCTCCAAACTCCTCATATCATCGTTTTGTCTCAAAATGTGTCACAGAAAAAGCTGGGAATCAGCAGAGGAACACAGCAGCCCTTCATTTAAGGGGAAAAAGATTTTCTAACAATAAAAGTACCCTGTCCTCAGGTAACTCTCAGTAAGCAGAAAGAAGCCACTGCCAGGTTGGAAAGCCCAGGTTAACAATAAAACATATTTCACAGCACAACACACAATGCTCCTCCCATTTAGCATTATATTAGTAACTGAAGTTAATTTTTCCCCCAATCAGCAGCACTGATTCCTCCTTTTACTCTTCCAAAACAGTTTAAGTATAAACCAGCTAAGAGATACTTATCACCCTACACCACAGAAAGGAAAATGTGAATTTTTCAATATGACTTTTGCTGAAAGTATCAATTACTAAAACCACAAAGGTGCAATCCTGGCACACACAGCAGTGTCTGAGAAAAGAAGGGAACAATCTTCTCAAATTATAAAGAGAAGTGCACAGATATTTTGTACAGGACTTGTTTTAATCCCTTCTCTCTCTTTAAGTGTCCCACAGTAAATCAAAGACACCTGAAACAGAGGGCTACTCTCTGAATGAGCCTTAGCACACTCATTAATATCTGTTTCTGTTACTTTATAATTTCAGTTTTATAAAGAATCATCTCACATGAGCATCTGACAGGAACCTCCTTGTTGGGAAAAACCTTTAACTGTGAATGAAAAACACTTTGCAAGTGCCAAAAAGAATTATCCTGTCCCTTACTGCACACTTAGGAGAACAGATATAATTTATCAGTTTGGACTATCTGGGCAAAAATCCAGTATATTTAACTGCCTATGGTACAAGGCATCTCCTGAGCATGCTGTGGAACAGATCCTGAAGCAGCAGGCACAAAGTGAGAGAAGTTATTCCATGGCACACATAACCACCTAATAACTGCTGAAAAACACCACTTTCATTAGCAAAAACATTCCTCTTCCAAATGAAAGGGAGAGAATGAGGTATTGGAAGTGAAAAGTCAGGAAAACACAGTAGATCAAGTCTGGCTTTGAGCTGGTGCTGGGGAAGAGCACAGGACCAAAGCAGCTGTGGGAAAGCAAACACAACGTGTCAGAGCTGGGAAGGAGCTAATGCTGCTGTGGCACCTCACTCCTGCACACAGGGCATGCCCTGCTAACCACAGTGCAGCTCCAGTGCAGCTCCAGTGCAGCTCCAGTGCAGCTCCAGTGCTCCCAGAGCACTGCAAATGGGCAGAGTGAGTGTGCACAGAGCAGTGACTCTGTTAACCACCTCCTCTCCTACCTCACACTCCTAGAAAAGCCCATCCCTTCAGTTTCAGTGCTTTAAACTCAAAATAAATGGGTCACACAACGGGAATGTCTCTGACAGGGAATTAAGATGCTGCAGAAAGGGTGTGAGCTCGAGGGCCAAGCAGAGGAGCACACAAACCTCATCAATAGAGAAGTGGCCTCCTCTGACTTCAGGACACACCTTGGGGTGTGAGGTTTAGGGTCACAGGAACACAAGAAGAACACAAACACATCAAGCAAGAACAAAGAACTGTTCTGAGAAACCCACTGTGGACTGGGGTGCCAAGCACTGGTACAGCCTCAATGGGCTGTGAAATCCCAAATATGCTCATGTGGTATCTGAGAAATGGAAAAGAATAAACCTTTCCATCTCAGCTCTACCAGGAGAGACTGCCCAGAGAGATGAGGGAATAAGTGATGGCAGATTTTTCCAAGTGATTAAATTCCAAAACACAAATCCCAAGGTAAATAAACTAATCTCCTACAAAAAGCACAAGTAAATCAAAAGTCAAAACAACAATCTTGCCTTCATTTCTCTTCATATCATTGCTATTTAACAGCCACAGTAGCTCCTTTCCAGAGACAACTCTTCCTGGAGAAACTCCTGTTGAGCCAAGACAAATATCCTCCCCACTAAAATACACTTTTTTAAACAAATTTGCTTTTCTGAACAGGACAGAGTGTCTGTCTTAGACACTTATCTTGAGACACACAAATGTTGGTTGAACTACAGCACTAGAGCAACATTTAAGAGATACAATGGACAATGGAAGCACTGTAGGGAAAAGAGGAAGATTTTCTGCAGCTACTTCCTCTAAAAGAGCATTCTGATTTTGTAACATCGAATTAGCCAATGGCCCTGGCCACAGCCTGGGAAGCACTGAATCCACACCCAAAAGCTCAACAGCAGATTTACAGCTCTCTCCAGATGAGCCAGGAAAAGGCACAGTCCTGCACTGTTTGCAGCCACTCTCTGGAATTAAGAAAAATGTTTCCCAAACACACAGGTTTTACAATGTCTTAATCAACTGAACACATCCTGGTTTGGGTTTTAATTTTTGATGTGCTCATGAGGATCTAAAAAGGAACTATCCCTATAGTTATCTGTTTCAAAATCTCACCATCAATACTCCAAACTGAGGAGTTTAAAATCCCACCATGCTGCAGCCCAGCTGTTGCATATTGCTTTGACCTCACAGAATCCCAGAGTGTGCACATACCTGAGTAACAGCTTCTACAAGTACACAGAGCCCTACAAAATTGTCCAAGGAGTGTTTTCTCCTAACTCCAAAGGGCACCAAAGCCAATACATTTTAACCATTTCTTGTTACAGACTGAGAACAAGATCAGTGTGGCTTGCAATTCTCTTTATGAAGCTGCTTGTCACAAAATTATTTTGGAAAGAGCATTCAATTCTTCTCAAAGAGCTGCTGCCACAAAGGCTTGGACTTTCACCAGGGAGATCCTCAGGGGTTTGACAGCTGATGGAAACACTTTCTGTCCTATGCACAAAGGAATAAAGCAGATTTACTAAAAGCAGCACAACACATTGGGGGGGGTTCCATGAGAATACAGATCACCTGCTCTGGCAGAACATATTAGGCTAAATTCCATATAAATTTCCTGTTGCCACTACATGGTGTTCCCCACATTTTCCAAGGCACTACACAGCAGCCCTGCCTTCCTCTGCCATCAAACCAATACTATAAATTTCACATATGCTGGAATAAATTGGATTCAATGATCCTGATGGGTCCCTTTCAACTCAGCATATTCTGTCATTGTGTGATAAGCAGAAGTTTCCCAGGTATGCTCACTACCAAACAACCCCGTGTCCTGTACACAAGGGGCTTCACAGAGATTTTGGAAGCTGTAATTTATGTTCCAGTTCAACAGCACCAGCAAGGAAGATCAGTTTTCCCAGTAAAGTTCTTTATTTAGTTAGATGCTTACAGCTTTTCCAGATGCTTTTGACAGCTGACACTGACTCCACAGGAACTCCCCAACACACCAGCAAAGCCCAGCTGTCAGACCAAGAAAGTTTCTCAGGCTTCATGAGTCACTTGAAGATGAACATAAATGACATTGGGCCCGTTACTTCTCAATTACCAGGTGACACTTCACTGTGGAGTCTCATATAACACGTTCTTGATGACTAATTATTTCACCTATACTAATTTCCTGATCACGTGCTTCTCACACAAGAATGGATAACAGGCCAACACAGAGAACTGACTGCTGCCGAGAAAAGCTCTGAGAGAAGGACATTTTAGTCAGGAGATACCAGGCTTGAGTTACCCGAAAGCTGAATGAGGAGCTCAGTTCCCCTGTACAACAGCTTCAGGGTGAAGAATAAATAGGTAACTACAGCACGAGGCTGTAGGGCTGGAGAGGAAGGAATTCCTCTATATTATTCCTCTATAATAATAATAATGTATACACTTGTGTATATATAGGTACATAACCATATGTACATCACGGATCTCAGCACCACAACGCAGTGAATGGAAAGGTGAGCACCAAGCACGACCCTCCCTATGAACAGCCTGTCCCTCCTGCCCCACAGCCCAGCGTCTCCTTCCTCGTTCTGACTCTCGCTTCCCCCTTCCCAAACCAACCCTCCCTTCTCCGGCACGGCCCCAGCGGGCAGCGGTGACATCCCCGGGCCGCAGCGCGGGGAAGGCTCCCCTCACCTCATCCTCCTTGTGATTGCGGATCCCGCGCACCAGGTCCTGCAGGTTCTTGTCAAACATACGGTCGATGCTGCCCTTCACCATCTTCAGCGCCATGGCGGCGGCGGCGGCGGGGCCTGCGCCGGGCTGAGGGGCCGGGCCCGGCCGGGGGGGCCGCCGCGGTGCTGCTGCCGCTCGAGCCGGGTGAGAGCAGCGGTGCCGGGACGCTCACATGCCGAGGGGAGCGGGAGGGCACGGGCGGAGCTGCCCTAGCGAACGAGCGGACACGGGAGACCCCGGCCGCGGGCGCAGCTCCGGGCAGCGCTGGGGATCCGGCACCGACAAAATGGCGGCCGGTCAGCTGAGGGCTCGGCCACGCCCCCGACATGGCCACGCCCCTGGGCCAACTCCGTCCGCTGTGCCGCTTCCAGCCCCGCCCACTTCATCTGGCCACGCCCCGGAACAGCCTTGCCGCTCCCGCCCGCCTCTGAAGCCGCGCTCCATCCCCCTGGACACGCCCCCGAGCGGTCTGTCCCCGCCCCCGTCCCCGCCCCTGTCCTGTCTGCCCGCCTTCCTACTCTCTGGACGCGCCCCCTCCCCCTCTGACCCCGCCTCTGATCCCGCCCCTCACAGACCACGCCCCTCCAGCCGTTCGTCACGCCCCGAGTCCGCCCCGCCCACCCGCTAGCAAAGCCACGCCCAGTCATTCATAGAGCTCCGCCCACTCATCTCAGGTCCCGCCCACCCGGCCCCTCAGTCGGGAAATCCCGCCCTTCTCATCCCACGGATGGAAACGAGCAATGCCTGCAAACACACGAGAGAAAACACAGCCCTGCAGGCGCTTGGAGCAAACACCGAGTGTTCAATGAGCTGCTGGACCTGAACTAGGGGCCAAGAGGCCGGGGGGATCTCGGGCTGTGTTAGGAGCAGCATCGGCGGTCGGACATGGGAGCTGATCCTGCCCCTTCCTCAGGCCCGGTGGGCTCAGCTGTGCCCAGCTCTGGGCTCCTCGGGATCCCAGAGGAGATGCTGCAGTGGGGCCCGTGGGGCTGTGAACAGGATGAAGGCACTGGAGACGGGGAACGGCTGGGGGCTGGGGCTGTTCAGCCTCCAGAGGAGACCCAGCTGAGAGTGGCCCTCAGCCCTGGGTGTCCGTGTCTGCAGGGAGGGCCAGAGCAGGGCCCGGGCTCTGCTCCGTGAGCCCCGGCAGTGGCACCAGAGCAGCGGGCAGGAGCCCATGCCCATCCCCAGGAACTTCCACCCGGACGGGATGCAGGACTTCTTTGCTATGCAGGTTACCAAGCACCGAACAGGCTGCCCAGGGAAGGAGCGGGGTCTCCCTCACTGGGGATATTCCAGAACCATCTGGGCACAGTCCTGTGCCCTGTGCTCTGGGCCGGAGCAGAAAGCTGGGAGCTGATGGTCCAGTACGGTCCCTTCAACTTGAATATTCTGGGGTTCATCCTCTCTCACCCCGCGACATCCGCGTCACTGCTGCCACTCCCCAGCACTGGCCACGCCCCCGCCTGACGCCACGCCCCCGCCGCGCGCGCCCGCGGGTACCACGTGGCAGAGCGGGCGCGCGCGGCGGGGACAGGGGAATACCGTGGGAATGGGGGTCCCTCCATGGGGATGGGGGTCCCTCCATGGGGGTGGAGCTCTCTCTGTGAGGCTGGGGGTCCCTCCATGGGGATGAGGTTCCCTCCATGGGGATGGGGCTCTCTCTGTGAGGCTGGGGGTCCTTCCATGGGGATGGAGGTCTCTCTGTGAGGTTCTAGGTCCTCATGAGGCTGAGGGGTCCTTCCATGTGGATAGGGATCATTTCATGGGCCTGTGGTCCTTTCTGAGGCTGAGAGTTCCTGCATGGGGCCAGCGGTCACTCCATGGGCCTGAAGAACCCTCCACAGGGATGGAGACACCTCCATGGTCTGCAGGTCGCTGCTGGGGCTGTGTCCCTCTGTGGGATCAGGGGTCCCTCCATAGGGATGAGGATCTCTCCATAGGGATGTAGATCTTCTGTGGGGTCAAGGGTCCTTCCATAGGGATGGGGATCACCCCACGGGGCTGTGGATCCCTTCATGGGGCTGCAGGTCCCTCCACGGGGTGGGGCTGGCAGAGCTTCACCTTTCCTTTCTGCCTGTGGGTCTCAGCCATGGCTGCACAGCCAATAGAGCCAAATTTTGGGCCATGTCTTTATTGGGGATGTAGCTCCACAGGCTGCCACACCTGAGCACCCACTAAACTCCATCACCCATTTTACCAGGTAACCAGTGTGGGTGTGGGAGCTGTGACAGGTGACATGATGGGTGATGGCCAGGTGGACATGGAGTCTTGTGGGAGTCCCCACATGTGTGGGCATAGAGTGGGCAATGGCTCAGTGTCCCTGTGACCACAGTTTGCCCTCTACTCATGTACCCAGCACCTCTGGACAAGCCCCTACACTTTGGTGACATGTCCCCACTGCAGGTGAATGGTGACAGGGAACAGGAAGGGGACAAAAAATGTACAGGAGCTGTTTTCCCACCCCACCTTCACCATTCCAGAACAGAGAAAGGAAAGAAATAAACAGAAAGCAGCTTGCAAACAAAAAGGAGACATGACCTTGCCAAGATCCACCTGGGATCCTGAGCTGCTGCACAAAGAGGGGAAGGAAAAGGATTTCTCTTGCTCTTGGTGTTTTTCCCTTTGTTCTCTGCCTTCAGCCTGGGCTTTGCAGCCTGTTTGTGTTGGCCCCAGGGCAGAGAGATGAGCCTGGGGGTTGTGATAGTTTTATTCAGAAATAGCTGCACACATCAGCCTCTATGCAGGAGGTTTCCCTTTTTAAGGGAAAAAGTCAAAAGGAAGAATTATGATTGCTGGAGTTCTCATGGTATGGAGAATATCCAGCTACCAGGATGAGGCTGTGGCTGGGAAGGGCTGGCTGTGCTCACCTGTGCTGTCACTGTCCCCTCCACTGTCCCCCCTGGTTCCCACTGGGCTGCTCTCTGAGGGGATCCCCAAAAACCTTGTGAAAATCCCTTGTTTTAACCCAGTTTGCAATGGTGCTCAGCCACTGTCACAGTGTCATTTTGTCACACCATCACATTTGTCACACCCTCACACCCCCAAGCCAGGGACAGGCAGGGCAGCCCAGGCTGGGAGACACAGCACCCTGAGGTGTGGGGAACATCTCCTGCAGATGGATTTGGACCCAAGACTTGATCCCTCCTGACTAAATTTCCAAGGATTTCTCCTTCTGAGGCAGCCTGACTTAGTTCAACCTTAAAAACTGAATTTGGGATATGAATGACTTTTTCACTCTTCTACCTGCTGAAGGGAATGCTGAAGGGTCTAGAATCCTCTTATGATCACCTTTAATTAAGAGCATTGCTTTAAACCTAATTGCTGCCATTGGTGATACCTAAATCTTAAAATTCCCAGCTTTTGTCTTTCTTGGCCTTTGCAGCTCAGATCATTATTATTATTTTAATAAATTACGCCACCTCCTGTTTTCCCTGTTGCACTTATGCAGGCAACATTCCCAGGGAAGGAATTTTCCCAGCTGCATCTCCAGTCCTGCTGACAGTGAACATCCCTAAGGAATGCTGTGCCTTGGGAGAGCTCTGATGAGCTGCTGAGTCCCAGTGTCAATGGGAAAACACAATCCCGGCCATCACATCTCTGATGGAGGTGGGGCTGAGCTGCTTTTTTGGTTTTTCCCCATGGCAGTGCTTCCAAGAGCTTTCCCCCCGTTGCTGGCACTCAGAGCACTCCGTGGGTTTCACATTCCTGCAAGGTTTAAAGAGGTTGTGCTTGGTTACATTAATTATGATTTTTGTGTAAATTGATCTGAAGGAAAAAAAACCATGAAATTGGGGCTGTTCAGCCCCCAAGGGTCCACCCAGGGTTCCCATGTCATGCCATGACAGCATGTCCATTTTGGAGTGCTCATTCTGGGGTGCCCCATGCCTGGGTGCCCATATTGGGGTGCCTGTGTTGGAGTGTCCTCACCCGGAATCCCGTGCCAGGATGCCTTTTTTGGGGTGTCCCATGTTGGGGTGTCCTTTATGGGACATTCAGGCTGGAGTGACTGTGCCAGGGTGTCCTGTCCCCAGGTGACAATACCGGGGTACCCATTTTGGGGTGCTCATATTGGGGCACCCCATGATGCAGTCCCCATGCTGAGGTGTCTGTGACAGGATGCCCATTTTGGGGTGTCTTTGCTGGGGTGCCATTTTTGGGGTGTCCCATGTTGGGTTGTCCTTGATGTTCAGGATGGTGTGGTTGTGCCAGGGTGTCCTGCCTCCTGGTGACAATATTGACCCCACATTGGGGCACCCCCTTATTTCAGTCCCTATACCGATGTGTCTATGACAGGATGCGCATTTTTGGGGTGCCAGTTTTGAGGTGCATCATGCTGGGGCGCATGTCCATATCGACATGCTCATATTGGGGTGCCTGTGTTGGGATGCCCGTGGTGGGATGCCCCTATTGGGGTGCCTGTGTTGGGATGCCCCTATTGGGGTGCCTGTGTTGGGGTGCCCGTGGTGGGATGCCCCTATTGGGGTGCCTGTGTTGGGATGCCCCTATTGGGGTGCCTGTGTTGGGATGCCCGTGGTGGGATGCCCCTATTGGGGTGCCTCTGTTGGGATGCCCGTGGTGGGATGCCCCTATTGGGGTGCTTGTGTTGGGATGCCCCTATTGGGGTGCCTGTGTTGGGATGCCCGTGGTGGGATGCCCCTATTGGGGTGCCCTGTCCTGGGGTGCCGGTGTCGCGGTGCTCGCGTTGTCCCGGCACAGACCCCGCTCCTCCTGTCCCTGCTGGTCCCCGCGAGGTGGCGCCGGCGGCCCGGGAGAACCGGGGGGACACAGCGGGACCTGCCGGGGTAGGGACACGAGTGGGGACCTGCCCGGGGACACGACGGGACCTGCCTGGGCAGGGAACACCCGTGGGGACCTGTATCGGTGGCAGGGAGCTCCCCGCCTTTGAGGGGGGGGCGGATGAGCGATGGATGCCCCATTTTTGGGCTGTGGGTTCCCGTTTGGGCACAGTTTGGGTGTGCGGTGCCCCCTGTGTGGGGCTGGGGTGACGCGTCGGTGCTGTCCGGTTGGGAGTGATGGGTGACATTTGGGTGGAGGCGATGGGTGCTCACATTTGGATTGTGGGTGACCCAAATTTGGCCCCACCCCCGCATTGGGGTGTGGGTGCCGGGTGTGGGTGCCGGGTGAGCTGCGGGGTTGGGCTCGGTGTCCCCGCGGGCCAGGCACGGGGCGGGACACGTGGCGCTGCGGGGACAAGGGACCCATTCAGGAGGCTCCGTGTGCCGCCGATGCCTTCGGGCGCTGCGGGTCCCAGGCGGGTGACTCGGGTCTGGCACGGTCCCCTCGCCCCCACCCAGGCAGAGCCTTTGTCCCCCCACGTCCCCTGCTGAAATAGGGGCGCGGGGTTGGACGCAGCAGGGATGGAGCTCTCCTGGAGTGGTGATGGAGCCTGAGGGTTAAACAACCGCCTCGTGCTCACAAATTCCACATCTAAGAAAATGCTGGAATCGGTCCCAAACGATGCCACATTGGAGCGGGCCGGCCAGGCAAGGTGGAGGGAAGAGCCCGGAGCCAGGGAAAAGCTGGGTACTGCACTCCCTCTGCCTGTGAAATGGAGCCAGGATGTCCCAGCACAGGCTGCCTCCAAACAAGGGGGAAAAAAAAGGGCGAGAGAGGTGGGAGGCAGCAGTAGAAACACCCCAGCCCACCCATGGGACCTGGTTTGGCCTCTCTGTCCCCTCTGCCAGGGGCCAGGGCAGTGCAGAGGCTCCCTGGATGGCACCAGGGGCTCTCCAGGAGCTCTCTAGCAGTGTGGGGTTAGACACAGCCAGGGCTGCACCATTGAACAGCTCAAGCTCCAGCCCAGCCTAAAGGACCAAATTGAATTTGTTTTCTCCTGGCAAAGCAGAGCTGAGGCAGCCCCCGAGGGCTGGGTGGGAGAGATCCACTGTGTTCCAGTGAAAACATTCCTGGTAACATCCCTGGGTTCAGCAGGTGACTCCTCTGTCATCAGCTGTGCCTGGCACAGGCACACGGTGTCCCTGGATTTGTCCATCTCGTTCCTTGCTGAATTTGGAGCTCTGGCTCCTCATGTACAGTGTTCCCATCACTGTGTGAAGAAGGCTCCAGCAGTGACAGCCATATCTCCCTAGGGAGACAGAGCTCCCAAACTGGGCTCAAACCCAGTTTGAAACCAGTTGAGACCAGTTCCAGGACCAAAAGAGGAACACTGACAACCACAAATGACTTTAACCTGCCAGGACCTCCACTGGCACCAGCACAGCTTTGATGCCTCACCCACCCCAGGTCCTCAGTATCAACAGGAGTCTCAGTGCAGAGGAAACTGTTGCATCAATTTGTTGTTGTGGCAACTGCAGCCAGAGCATCCCTGGAGAGATTTGGCCCAGAGAGTTGGCAGGACTGATGGAAAGGACAGATGTTGCTTCATCATGTGGAAGCAAACTCCCTGGTGCCATTCAGGATCAACCCCAAAATATTAAAGTGGGGCTGGGAAAATTACATGTGGGGCATTGTGCATGAGGGGAAGGGAAGTTGTGCATGGCCCCAGAGCAGGGTGTTGGAGCAGGGAGCTGACTCCATCCCTGGGGCTATGGACCACCAGCATCCTGCCCTCCACTGAGGGGGCTCCAACTGGGATATTTCATTTGATGGGAACAGACTTGCCTGCATTAACCTGCCTCGTGATCCAGCTTGTTATTGTCAGCTAAATTGGGTCAATACTGAAGAGGAGCTGTTGCTGGAAGGCAGGTTGCACATCAGAGGAGCTAATGTGCTCCTCGAGCCCCTTTGCCAAGCACTGGCCCTGCCTGAGGGTCAGTAGACTCATGATCACAGTAGAAGCTGACCCCACAGCCCAAGGACAGTAATCCCAGTGTGGGATGAGCTCCAGAGATGCCTTTGCACGTGGTTTGTGACAAGAGTATCAGAGCACTGCTTGTGCAAAGTGCGTTTGGTGCATTAATGCCTCCCTGTGTCCCCCCACACCTGCACAGTTGGGATCTCCATTCCAAGGGATCCCTGGCTGGGGCTGTGTAGGAACAGAGGTGGGATGTGGGAGCAGCAGGGCAGGAGGGGCTGTGCCAGCTGCTTGTGGGCACCAGCTGCCCACTGTACACTCTTGCCAGGGAAAAAACTCTTTTCCAGTGCTACAGGAGTGGAGTTGTGTGTATGGAGCTGTGCAGAGCTTCCCCATTCCTCCCCATCCAAACTGGTTCATGTAGTAGTGGCAAAAATAATTCAGCTCCAAATTCTGCCAGTGTGGAGCCAGGAGCTGCAGCTGGGACATGCAACAGGACCAGAACATCTGGGCAGGAATGGAAACTTCTCCCCCTACAAACCTCCACACCAGAAAAATCCAGCTGCTGCCAGTTTCTAAGTGGATTCTTGATTTTCAGGAAAGACCAATGCTGCAGGTCACTGCCTGGTGTCCCTGGAAAATCATTGGCCCCTGGCAGCACCCAGTGTGTCCTGCTGCAGCAGAGAGAGGAGCTGCAGGAGAGCACAGGGTGAGGGGGCAGAGAATCAGGGAATGCTTTGGGTTGGGAGCACCCTTAAAGCTCATCCACTGCCACCTGTGCCATGGGCAGGGACACCTTCCACTATCCCAGACTGCTCCAAGCCCCATCCAGCCTGACCTTGGACACTTCCAGGGATCCAGTGGCAGCTACAGCTGTGCTGGGAAATCCATCCCAGGGCCTCCCCACCCTCCCAGGGAACAATTCCTTCCCAATATCCCATCCATCCCTGCCCTCTGGCAGTGCAAGCCATTCCCTATTCTTGTCACATGCTATCATATGCTACATGCTGTGGTCAGAAGTCTCTCTCAAGATTTCTTATAGACCCCAAGACACCCAAAAAATCAAAAATCCAGAGCTGTCCAAGGGGACTGAGTGGCTCCCATGTCTCAGCGATTCTCACATCTCTCAGGGGCAAGTTCATCTCACTGAACCAGCAGAAAACAGGGCATTGGTCTTCCTTGCTTCCTTCACTCCTTCCAGATGTGAAACTCAGATAAATCACTGAAAAGGTGTCCTGATTCAGGCAGTTACTTCAAAAATCACCCACGCCCCACTACCTGTCAGGAAACATCAGTACCAGCACTGAACCCTTGCATGGTGGCCAGATGGTCAGGATTCATCTGGGAAATCCTGGAAGCTTCCATTACTCTTTATTAGCAGCCCAGGAGCCTGCTTGGGCCACACAAGGACTTGGACAACAAACTGATTAAAGACCAACCTAACGAACTCAAAGAGAATTCTTTAAATGGAGCCTGCTGTGCCTTGGAGAACTCCTGCCATGTCTATTTATTTAAATTTAATGGAATTTTTGTGGTAAGCTAATTAAAAATGAATTGATTATTTAAGAGGCAGTCAGAGCAGTTTAAGCACTGCTGACTTGATGATTTTAGTGTTTTACTTAGAAAAACGTTCCTAACTATGGAGCTTTCTGCACGTATGGACATTTAAGGGGGAGAAAAAGGATACAAAGAGGGGAGTGGATGAGTTTGGAGCTGGCCTTGGAGCAGTTTCTGGATAAGGGAGCAGCCATGGCCACAGGAGCAGGGGCACATTCTAGCCCCTATCACAGAGCTGTGCAGCTGCCCCCAATAAACAGCTCCTGTCTGTGCTGAAAGCAGAGACCTGTCGGGAAATCCAGGTTTTAAATAATGTACAAAATCCCTCTGCAGGGAATGTCCCACTCTGGCACTTGCTGGCTCTGGATGCATTTCAGGCACGGTGCATTCCCTGCCTTCCTGTGGAGCACAGGGCCACAGGCAGTGACCCCAACCCCACTGCCAGTTTCCAGCCCAAACACTGGATGTCTCCATGCCACATCTCAATCCCAAAGGATTTGCAGAGTTCACTGAATGTGGGAGGCTTTGCCTGGCCCTGGAGCCACATCCCAGAGCAGGAGCAGAGTAGATGTGATGGCACCGACACAGGAGCACCAAAGCTGAGCTCCATGGCCCCCAACCTCCCCAACGTGGCTGAGCCACATCCTCTCCAGCAGGATAAAAGAATGATGAGATTTACAAACTGGGGACAACAGCCAGGAGAGCCAGATGGCAAAACTATCCTGCCCCAAGCCGTGTTTACCTGTATTTGGCTGAGAAAGTGAGGAACCACGGGAAAAAAGCTCCCAGCCCACACTGGCATTGCAGGGCAGCTCCCAGGATCACTCCCAGCACCAGTTCAATGGGGTTTTCCTTCCAGGTGCCATCTGGCTCTGCTGGACCTGGCTGCAGGTCAGAGCCTGGGCTCACCCAAGCCCAGCTGGGCTATGGGCACCTCCTCAGGGTGCTGCTGTCCTGCAGGGATGCTCATCCCCAGCAGCCACTGGCTCTCAGCTGCTCTTCCAGCCCTCAGATGGAGCCTGGCACCTGGCATGGTGTCACTGTCCCCTGGCCCCCTCCTGCGGTGCGGTGTGAGCAGATGGGACAGGGAGGGTGTGGGTGCTGTGGTGGTGCTGGTGCTCTTCCCTCGGAGGGCAGGATGGGGTGCCAGGGTCCCCCAATATCCCTGCACCCCAGGGCAGGGTGCCATGCCCCCGAATGTCCCCAAAACCCAGAGCAGGCACACAGATACCCCCAGGACAGGGTGGCAGGGCCCCCCAAATGTCTCTGTAACCCAGGGCAGGGTGGCAGGGCAGGATCACAGGGCACTCAGATATCCCCATGCCTCAGGACAGGGTGGCAGGGCCCCCAGATGTCCCTGCACCCCAGGGCATGCACATGTCCCCAGAAGAGGGAAATTATCACCTGAAAGACTGTGAAGGAAGAAGCTCTGGCCTGATTTTATCGCCCAGCTGGGCACCTACAGACATGCAAACGGTGTCACCTTGCCCTGCGGGCACCTATAGACATGCAAAATGCTGTCACTGAGGCCATCACCGGCCACTATAGAGATGCAGGACGGTGTCAGGGCTCCCAGCCCCCACCCAGGACACTTCCCGGCTGAGGTGCACTCAGTCCTACTCCCAGGTTACACCGTGTTGTAAGGTTGTAGCTCCCGATGCTGCTCTCGACACCCAGTGCTCGGTGTCTGTGGCTGATGGAGCCCGTCCCCGTATCCCTCCATCCCCGTGTCCCCCTGTCCCGCTGTCCCCGCTGGACACTGCTCCTCCTTGGAGCTGTGTGGAGCCCTTTGCACAGGCTGGCACACACAGCCCTGTGCCGTGGGGACACCTCGCTGTGCCCCCCGTGTGACACCTCCCCGTGACTGTGGTGCCAGGCGAAGCACCAGGAGCCACATGGGCTTGGGGGCTTGGTGCAGTGACCCAAGTGCCATCATATGTGTGCCAGCCCTGTGCCATACGTGTGTGACAGCCCTGCACCATCAAACGTGTGTGACAGCCTTGTACCATCATATGTGTGTCACCTGTGCCATCAAATGTGTGTGACAGCCTTGTGCAATCATATGTGTGTCACCTGTGTCATCACGTGTGTGCCAGCCCTATGCCCTCACACGGGTGTGCCAGCCCTGTGCCACCACACAAGTGACCCAGCCCTGCAAGGCCACATGAATGTCCCATGCCAGCCTGCTGCTGTCACACAGAGGGTCCCACCTTTGCCTTGCCCCATGTGTGGCACCACTGGGTGCCATATGGCACCCTTGCAGTTACATGGCAGGGTTGCAGCCTGGCACTTCCCTGAGTGCCTTGTGCCAGCCCCACGCTGTCACATGCAGGGTCACAGCCTTGAGCTGTCATGGGTGCTCCACCCTTACAGACCCTGAGTGCCATGTGCCACCCTTGCCCTGTCATACGTGTGACAATATGGCCTGTCTTACTCCCATGTGCCACCCTTGCAAGCCATTCTGCTCCCATGTGCTGTGTGTCACCCTCACTGTGTCACTTATGTCACACCACAGCCTGTTCCGCTCTCACGTCCTGCCTCTCCACATTACACATATGACATCGTGGCCTGTCCCACTCCTGTGCCAGCCTTGGCCTTGTCACGTGTCATACTATGATCCGTTCCGCTCCCATGTCACCCTGGCCCTGTCACATGTGTCACACTGCAGTCCATCTTGCTCTTATTGTGCCATGTGCCACCCTGGCCCTGTCACATGTGTCACACCACAGCCCGTCCTGCTCTGGTGTGCTGGGTGTGCCACCCTCGTCCTTGTCACATGTGTGTCACACTGCAATCCATCCTGCTCCTGTGTACCATGTGCCACCCTAGCCCTGTCACATGCGTGTCACACCACAGCCCGTCCTGCTCTGGTGTGCCACCCTGGCCGTGTCACACGCATGTCACACTGCAGCCTGTCCTGCTCTCGAGTTCCATGTGCCACCCTGGCTGTGTCACACACATGTCACACTGCAGCCTGTCCTGCTCTCGAGTGCCATGTGCCACCCTGGCTGTGTCACACGCGTGTCACACCGCAGCCCGTGCTGCTCCTGTGTTCCCGGTGCCACCCTGGCCGTGTCACACGCGTGTCACACCTGTCCGGGTGTCCCCGTCCCCGCGCGCGCCGCTCGCTCCCCGCTCCGCGCGCGACCCCCGCGCGGAGGGGAGGGGGGGGGGGGGGGGTGCGGGTGCGCGCGCGCGAGGGGCCCCGCGGGAGCGCGCGCGGTGCGGGGGCAGCTGAGGACAGGGGGGAGGGAGGGAGCGAAGGGAAGGGAAGGGAAGGGGGGAGGGACCGCGGGGCCGCGCCCGCCCCTCTCCCCGCCCGCCCCCTCCCCGCGTCTGTCGCGTCGCTCGGGCCCGGCCCGGCCCGGCCCCGGCGCCTCATTGTGCTTCGCCTCACGCCGGCCCAAGATGGCGGCGGCGCCCGAGAGCCCCGCGAGCCGCCAACGACAATAGAGGGAGGGACGGGACCCGCCGCCCCCCCGGCACCGGCCGCCCCTCCCCGCCGCTCCCGCCGCCCCCCGGCCGCCGCACCGCGCCCACGCCCCCGGCCCGGCCCGGCCGCCGCACCCCGCCCCGGCCGGCCCCTCTAGCATGGTGCGGGGCCGCCGCCGCCTCGTCCTCCGGCTGCCGACATGGGCGAGAGGCTGGAGCTGCGGCTGAAGTCGCCCGTGGGAGCCGAGCCCGCCGTGTACCCCTGGCCGCTGCCCGTCTACGTGAGTATGGCCCGGCCCCGCACCTGCCCCGCGCCCTGTCAGCGCCCCCGGCCCTGCCCCGGCCCTGGCAGCCGCCGGGGATCCCTCAGCGCCGGCCCCAGCCGGGATCCATCGGGGTGATCGCCCCCCGTGCGGGAACCCCCCCGGAGCCCCGGCCCCGGGTGCCGCCGCTGCTCGCCTGGAAGTCAAATCCCCAATTTCATTTTATAATTGGTTGACTAAACCGAAGGGCGGGGAGGAGGAGGACTGGTTAATGAAAAGTTTTCGTGTTTTCCTCGCGCTGGGCTCGTGTAACTGGTTAATAACCGGTGCTGCTGCGAGCGGGGTGGAATCCAGGGATTCTGCATGGGGGAATAGCGCTTAAATTATGGATGGCCTGGGGTGGTCGTGGGGACCCCCAGCAGCAGCCGCAGAGTGGGAATAAACAGCGGCCAGGAGCGGCTGTGGGTCTGGAGCAGCGCTGGTGTCTGGGGCTGCCGCCAGTTCCCCTCCAGCCGTGCCCTTGGAGCTCCCCTTTTATTTATCCCTAGCAGAATTCGAGCCAGCCGCAGTCCTCGTGCTTCCAAATAAAATGTCACTTGTCCTTGCTTAGCTACCGAGCGGCGTTTTTCCTTAACTTGCCTGACTTTCTCCCGAGCCCGGACGAGCGATGTGTGACCTTGATAACAATGTCCGTGTTCAAATTAGTGACAATCCCACGAGAGGCGAAAGGCTCCGGGGAGGGTATTTTTGGATGTGTGTAGGCTTCCTATCAACCCTCGATCAACAATTTCTCTCCCTACTGCGCGTAGCCCGTCGGAGCACAGTTTGCAGAGGCAGAACGTCTCTCTATATGTTTACTTGGCGCAGGCACTGTTGATTATCCCTGCGTTCCAGGCTGTGCTGTTGTACGTGAGCCGTTTCCCGGCGAGAACACGCTGGGACGCACAGGCTGGGGCAGCTGATACTGCTGATGCTGTTGCTCGCTTTTGGCAATCGCTTGTGTGTGAGTGATTAGGAATATATCGCTCGTGGCAGGGGGAGACGGCTGCCTGCTCCTATCTGCCGCCTGCCTTTCGGGGCTGCTGCTGTAGCCGTGCCTTTTCCAAAACATCCTCCATGCAGGCTGGCGTGCCGTTCCCGGCGTGTCTCCCAGCACACACTGGTTAAACGCAGCTTTTCCTGTTTGGGCAGCTCTGTCAGTGTTGGCGGGCGCGCGCTCCGCTCAAATGTCAGAAACTGAAACTACAAGCGATGACCGGGTTCGGTTTTCCTCGCCAAATATTAACTCGTGTCCCCCCCGCCTCCCCGAGCGGGTTGTGTGAAGCGGAGGTTAAAGATTACGCGGGATAGGGATTGTTCTGGGAGGGAGAGATGGTTTTATGTCTGTTCACAGGGATTCCTACCGGCTTAAAAACCGAACCCCTAAACCTTTATTTTAAGGGTGAAACGTGTGTTTTGCAGCATGGTAAATAAGAATTTAGTTGATTTGGGGAAAACTTGAGCAGCTGTTTTTGAGCATGGCAGAATAAATAGAATTTCTTCTCAGTTAATCAGAAATGCAGCGGATGGTGGTGGTGGTGCTGGTGGGGAGGGGATGTAATCCCCCCATATACTGAGAAACACCACAAACCCCAAACATCCTGCCATTCAACTGGGCGGCAGTTTAACGTCCAGAGTAATTCCCGAGCGGATGGATGTTTCACCCGGAGCCGAGCAGCATCGCGCCCGCAGCTCGGGGAGCGCAGCGGCCAAGGCGTGCTGGCACACACGCACACACCGGCTGAACCCTGGGGCTCTGCAAACAAACGCTGTGTCCGTGCAGCGCTTGGCCTGCTGACATCGTGCTCTGCTGAACTGCAGCCGCGCTTTCCCCGCGCTGGCGCGGCCCCGAGTGCCGGCAGAGCTCGGCTCGCTTTGACGTAAGCAGAACATTTCTTAGTTTCACCGCTCGTGGTTCCGAGGAAGCAAGGTGGGATAGCTGAGAGGAGGGGAAAAACCGCACCGCGCTTCAATGAGTTTTATTTAGCAGCGTTCTGGTCGCTTCCTGTTGTACTCGGTGAGATGTGTTTTCCGAGGAGAGTTGTAGGAAAAGGGAACGGGAAGCTCACGGTCCCGGCTGGTTATTTTTGGTGAGAGCAGCAGCAGGGGCAGGGAGTCATCTTTCCCAACATCCGAGGCTGTGTAGCGTGAACCTGCTGCGTGCCCGGGCTCCGTGGTGTGACGTAACCCTGCCTTGAGTAACTTGGCTATTTTTATTCTCTTACTACATCTTAAATTAGCGGCGTCAGTGTTGCTGCGTTGAAGGCTGGTCTCTCCTATTAATGAACGCCTGGATTAACACCGTGTCTCTTTATTGCTGACTTGCTGTTTATTTCGTGTATAATAGGAAAAGTAGGGTCTCTCCAGACTGCTGAGTCCGGATAATAGCCCGGCTGACAACCCGGCGCTTGTTGGGATGCTAAAAGAGCCGGGGAGGCTGATGTGAAACATGTATTTCCCTCCGAGTCTAATTAGGGCCGTGGGAGGAGAGAGAGCGGCGGCGGTGCCGCAGCTCCAGCCTCCCACTGGCTCCCACACAAAACTGAAAGTGCGGCTCCTTCCCCCGCCTTCCGCCGCCTCAAAGGAAAGGCCACGGTGCCCTAATGAAGCCGTGGTGAGCCGTGCTGGCCGTGCCACACTGTGATGAGTAAGTTGAATAGTGCATGGTGAGTAATCGCTCCTCATGACTCACAAAATATTTTCTGATGTTGACCTCTGTTTTTGTGACTGCCCCGCTTAATCAGAGCTGAAGTGAGTGTACTCTTTTGTGCGCTGCTTAACTCCTCGGCTCCCGCGTACCTGCCCCACTTTTTGGCCGTACCAGGTTGTGTCAAGAGACAGGGATACAGTGTTAAAATTTTAATTTTGATACTATGAAAGATACAGGACTGGATAAAGGAAGTATTTGAGTGAGAGACCGGAGTTAATGGAGTTAAAGGTCTTGATTAGGCTAATGCTGGTGGAGAGTGGCATTTTCAGCCTTACTTCAAGTATTGTTTGGTACTCATTACTGGGATCTGAAGGGTACAAAGGCTGAAATCCCCTTGAGTAGTTTTAAGACTTGCAGATATTTAGTTTTCCTCCCTGAGAATTTTTCTTAAAATGGTTCATTTTCTTGTCTCTTTTACTATAATTAAATTTGAATGTGGATTAGGTTTAAATGTGGAGATTTTTTGTTTTATACCACAGTAAGGTCTGATCTGTGAGCTGTCTCAGGTTGTACTTTGAACTCCTGACAAGTTCCTGTGTAGAGTCTCCCAGGCTGCTGTGTGTGCTGGAGGGAGAAAGGGGTGGAGGTGCTGTGGGGTGGATCAGCTCTAGAGTCTGGTCTGGCAGGGTTCTGCTGATTTATCTGTGGCACCAGAGAGGGATTGCTTGCACAGAGGGCTGAGCAGCACGAGCTTCAGAGCTGCTGGAGCTGATAATTGCCCCAAAATCCATGTTTGCTGGACTGCACCCTATTGCAGCCCAGAGCTGGTGAATGTGGAAAAGCCTGTTTGCAGTCTGTCAGAGACAGGACACTGCTTCATTCATTGGCTCTCCTTGAGGCCTGCACTGCTGGGGCTGCCAGAGTCATCAGTGTCAGTGTGAGTGGGGACAGGGGGCACAGCCAGGGGCTGGGGGATGGGCTGCTTGTCCTTGGCCCCACCTGGCCCTTGGGAAGGTGACCTGCTGCCTGTCATGGTCAGTAGGGTGCAAGTGCTTTCCATTTTCAGGATGAGACACCTGCCTGTTGTGCTCTGTTCCCTGCAGGGTGACATTCCCATGGAAGGTGGCTGCAAGTGTCAGTGTGCATCAGGTTGTTGTGGGTTGTGTTCTCCTCTCCCTGTTTGACTTGCAAGGGCAGGGGGGCTGAGGTGTGACAGCACCTGGGGATCCCAGTAGGGTACTCTGAGAATCATGGGAGGGTTTGGCTTGGAAGAGACCTTAAAGCCCCTCTTGTTCCACTCCCTTCCACTATTCCAGGCTGCTCTGAGCCCTGCCCAAGCTGGCTTTGGACACTTCCAGGGATGCAGCAGCCACAGCTGCTCTGGGCAGCCCATGCCAGAGCCTCACCACCCTCACAGCCAGGAATTTATCTTCTGCCCTGGTTACCATATGGTAATACCATTATTTTTCATCTACCAATTTTGTTGCCTTCTTCCAGCCTTGGACTCTGTCCCAGGAGGGGACAGTCCTGGTTGTGCCACTGTGCACATCATACCTGGGTGAGGTGCCTCTGCCCTGAGCTGCTGGAGCTTAAACCTCCAAATTAGCACCTGTGATGAGAAGTCTGGCTTGAATAATTAATTTATTTGTTTATGTTCCTCATTGTTACTGCTGACTTTCCACTCAGCTGTGATGGCAAGAAAATTCTCATTTTCTAATTAAGTGTTGTCAGAGCATCACCTACACCTGGAGCTGTGTTTGTGGCTGCTACTGGGAGTAATGGGATACAAGCTGCTTATTACTAGATTTTGTACAGGTGGGAGGGTGCAGAGTGTGGGGTTTGGATTTTTTTCCCCTCCCTACTGTTGTGATCCAGCTGATACCGTTCTTTCACCAAAGGAATGTGCTGTGCAGGGAGACCTCAAGGGCAGGGAGTGTTAATGAAAATCACAGCCCAGCGGGGATTGTCACCTTTGAAATTAAAGATCAACAGTGGAGATGAATAACAGACCTTGCTTGAGAATTTAATCCTCTTTTTTTGTGCATGTCACTCAGCTTTCCTGGGAAGAGTTTCTGTGATGCCTGGCGTTGACTTCCCAGGCAGGTGTGGGAGCACTCAGTGCCATAGAATGGTGCTGTAGGTGAATTTGAGAAGGACCTAAAGAGGAGCTCAATTGTTCCCTTGGGGCTGGAGCTGCCCTGCTGCTGAGGGTGGTCCTGTGCATCCTGCCCTCTGCCAAGGTCCATCCCATCCCATCCCACACCCCAGTGCACTCCTGGGGGATGAGCTGATGGAAAACACGTTTTACTCGTGCTCCTGCTCTTTCCCTGGGATCGGCTGTGCTGGAGGGGGAAGGTGAAGCCCCCCCCCGATCCCTCGGGAGTGTCGGTGCCTGCGGAGCTGCGTGTGGGGCGGCTCTGGGAACGGGATCGCTGGAAATATCTGGGCTGGAAAGAAATGTTGCAGTGTTTTCAGAGGCGGCCCCCCCGCCCTGCTGTGTGAAATGTGAGTCAGGGCCTGCCCGGGGCAGCCGGCCCTGCTGAGGAGGCAGAGCAGGAGGAAACTGTTGCTGCCTTTGCCAGGCAAAATCCTCCTCACCCCCTGAGTAATCGCCCAGAAATTCGGCAGCCGTGGCTGAGTCCGGGGGTTTTCCCCGCTGCTGTTGATGCAGCTTGTTGGGAAATGCTTGTGGGGATGACTAATCACTTCGAAAAGCTTGTCTAGCAAAGGAAAGGTTTGAACACTTGAGCGCAGTTCCGATTTCTCAGCACCTCTCTCTCCCTGCCTGCCCTTCCCAGTTGTGAAAACACCTGGAATGGGGAGAGCGAGCAGCGTGAGACTGGGAAATATTGACTCAGTCATTTCAAAAACACTTGGGATTCTCTGCTGCCCAGCAGATCACAGAGCTGGCACAATTGCATCACTTTTTCTGCCTTTTCCCCGGTGCCACAGGGACTCTGGGTGTGTTCTTGGGGGGCAGAAGAGCCCTACAGCGTTAATTGTGCAGCACGTGGGCAGCACACAAGAGCAGTTTCCTTCTGGGCTTTACCCTTTGAAGTAGAACTTGCCCTGGGTGACAATCGGTGCTTGTTCAGTTCTCAAACTCCTTTTGTTCCAAGCTCTGACCCGTTGGATACAAGATAAATCATGAGTTCACTTAACAGACATTTTCCCCCCCAGTTTGAAAAGTGAAAGTTGGTCTCTTGTCTTGCATCTTAAGACCACACTAGTATTTATTTTTTTATATAACTGATTGATCTGAAAGGCAACTGTTGAAAGGCAGAGTAGCTGTCCAAGATTGTTTTTCCCCTTTCATTCATCAGCAGATGAGTGAGGATTTATGTTCCTGTCCCAGCCAGAGTTCCAGCTCAGGCAATTCAAATTTATCTACCTAAAAATTCACCCATCAGCTGCAGTTGGACAGAGCACTGAAAGCTTTCAGTGTGCCAAGGGAAATCCATGCCCCCACATGCAGCTCCAGCTCTTGTCCTTCGTGGCAGCCTTATTATATATGGAGATGATCATCCTTTCAAGTCCCAGATATGGGACTGAATTGTGTTGCCTCTGGGAATTTAGGCAAAATATCTTACCTCTTGGTATGTGAGATTTATGGGGGATTTAATCACCCTTCTCCCCAGACATCCATATGTCTACTTTTGTACTCTTCCTTCCTTCTTTTCCCCCTTTCTCATTTACTTGCTTTTTTTTTTTTCTTCCTGCTTTGAGTTAACCTTTAACTGTCTGATTAAAGTTTTGCACTGTAATAATCAACAAAAGGACCAAGGGGGTGTGTGTGTGTGTGAATTTTTTGGTCCCTTGCAGTGTCTTTTATCACAGACTGATAATCATAAAATGTCTCAATGTATTTTTGCTTCAATTATTTTCTCCTTCCTAACAGAAGGATCCACAGAAGGAGGAAATGTTCATGTTAGGAATTGTGAACATATTTACTTTCATGGTAATTATTAAAGACAAAACTAACTCTGAAGAGGAACAAGAAATAAAACTGAATAGAAAAAGTTGGCCACATGCTGCTAGAGCTATCAAATAAAGTAGGGACTATTTTTAGAGCATAGGAAGAGGGTGAGTATATTTTACAGCAGGAAATGATGGTTTCATAGACAGGAGCAGATCTGTGAATAACGAAAAAGTTCCTGTTCAGAGTATTTTGGTTTGTTTCATTTCACGAGTGAATGAGAGTTTTCTAAAAATTTACACTGAGAGAACTTTGTAGTGTTGGATGAAAAAATCTAAGGAACTACTAAAGACAGGTAAATGAAGCATTGGAAAACTTTTTTGAACCAGAAAGTTCTGAATTAAGTTTCTTAGTAAAAAATGATGGGTTTTAATAGTGCTTGTTATTTTCTGTGGACTGTGAAGGGCAGTTTCCTGAGGTTTTGGCATTAATGTGTCATCTACTTCTTGGAGCTCAGCAATATTATTAATATTTGACACTTGTAAAATTCCAACAATTCTGAGCTTTTGAGGCTTCTTGTTCACTCCTCAGCTGAATTCCCACTGGGCTGCAGAGGTTCCCTCTGCTTCCCACATCTGTTGGCAACAAGACCTGGCTCAGGGTGGCCTCTGGAGATGGGTTTGGAGCCTTTGTGGATCTTACCTTGGCTTCCATCCCTGCTCATTACAGCAAACAGTCATTTGAAATTCTGCAATCTGTCAAGAATGCAATGTAATGTTGTAGGGTCATTTATAAGTCTTTAAAATAAAAGTTTGTGGAAATGGTTGGTGGCTGGATATTGATGTCTGCTGTTCAGAACCTCCACTGGATCACTGCTCTGCTCCACAAGTTGAAGCTTATAAAGGAAAATCCATATGTATTCTTTGTTTTGTTTTGGTTTTGTACCCAACAAAATCCACACCCACTGGGCTTCAGAAAGAGTACAAGGTTTTGTTGCTAATTTCTGTTATATGGAATATTTATGTGTGTTGATTAGGAGCAGGATTTCTGAGCTGTCCAAGACTGAGTTATCTTTACAGAACATGAAGTGGTTATTTAAGCTGTTGTCTCACCAGTTTTCTCTGCAGGAGATGGGGCTCAGGCTGTGCCCTGAGCTTCCTCCAGCTCCCACTGAGGGTGTGGGAAAACCCTGGGCTGGAGCAGGAGATGGTGGCTGCTTTCAGCACCAGCAGTTTTGGGACTGTGTGCAGGTTTGTTCCTGGCAGTGTGGATGATCAGGGGTGTCCTGTGCTCCCCTGTACCTGCTCCAGTGGGGCATTTCCCTGCTAGCACAGGCTGTGGCTCCTGGGCAGGAGCAGGTTTGCAGCTGGCACATCTGCAGGTAGAAATGACTTATCTCTGTTCCCTTGTGCAGTGTTTGTGAGCTGGTCTGCTTGAAAGGGAACTGAGGCAAAACCCCACAAAGGTTTAGTTTTAGTTTAGGCCTCCCCTGCCGTTGCTGTGTGTGAGCACAGGCACTGCTGGCCCAGAGCAGGAGGTGACTTTTGGGGAAGTGTGGCAGGGCAGGTGGTTGGGTGGGGTTAAACTGTCTGTGAAATGGTGGCAGGGCTGCCTTCCTCTGCTCCAGGGGGTGAAAGCCCAGCAGTTCCCTCTGTCCCAGAACAAGCAGTGCTGGGTTCTTGTGCATGTTTTGGGTAACATACACATGGGATGTGTATGCTGTGGGCAGGGTGTGTCACTGCCCAAAACTCACCTGGGAGGGCAGGAGGACACTCCAGTGAATTGCAGTTCTACCAGAATAACTGCATCCCCCTATGTATTCTGTTAATTGTAGAATGCATTACGTTATGTATTCTAACATAAACATTATTTTAAACTGTTTTTTTGCCTAGTGGAATTATTTCTTTTGTGTGGCTCCTGCTGAGGAAGCTCATCCTGCTGTGGCTGCCCTGTGTGGCTCCAACACTCCTGCAGGCTGATTGCATGTGAATGGATTGCCCCAGCCCCTCCTGCAGTACCAGGGGAACCATTCCCTCCTGCGAGTGTGCAGTGTCTGCAGCAACAGTTGGGATTGCTGTGTGCAGAGGCAGAACTGTTACTGTGGTTGGAGCAGTGGCAGTGAAAGTGCAATCCCTGTTGCAACCGTGCTGAATAATTATCCAGAGCAGTTTAAATCTTCTTTCCCAATGGCTGTTTCCTTTGTTAGTTTATTTTGGATCCTGGGCCAACCTTTTATTTTTATTTAAATGTCCTTATGTAGTCATTAAGGAGACCATAGTGACCACTATGTTTTCCATCTGGTTTTGTGTGACAGTAGCTTAGAAACTACTGAAACTACCTCAGGCTTGTCAGCCTCCTGCTGTGTGGGAGATGGGCTTCCAAATGCAGTCCTGGGAGCTCTTCCTTCCCTTGTCTTTTCTTCCCTGGAACTGGGAGGAAAAACATGGATACAAGTTGTTCTCTTCAGGAGATCTCTTTTTATACATTCTAATAAAAATGTATTCTTGTGAATTTCCCTGTGCTTTCATGATTAAGGGAATGATAGTAATTGGGTGGTTCAGAGGAGAGTTTTGGTCCTTGCCTCTCTTGGCAAGAAAAATTGTGCTGTGGTTGTTGCTATGGAAGTTGAATGGCACAACTTGATTTGGGATTAGATCTGGTAGTGTTAAACTGAGTCTTGCTCTCCAGTATGGAATATTGCAAGGAGCAGCCTTTCCCTTTCCCTAAATCAAGGTTTAACTGGTGTTGGAACACAAGGCAAACACCTGAAAATGCAGAGTGGTGGAAGGCAGAGGTGGCAGGACATGGAGCCCAGGATGTTCCCTTTGTTCAGCAGCTCCTGGAAGTGCTTTGGCTTTTCACAGGCTCTTGTGACCCTGTGCTCAGGTGTGTTGGCCAAGGATGTGCTGTGGGCAGGACTGTGCTGGTGGGGCTCCAGGTGGGTTAAGTGAAATTAAACCCTGAGGGAGGAGGAACACAAACTTCTGAGAGGCTGAAATCCCTGGTTTGGGAGGGCATCCATCCATGTGCCATGCAGGATGCTGGCTCTTTCCTGGCTCCCAGGGAAGCTGCAGCTGCTGTGCCTCGTGTTGCCTTTCCTGGTGTCCAGAGAAACCCTTATCATCCTCCCCAGATGGAGGGAAGTGAGGGGCTTGAAAGAGGCACTTGTCCCACCAGCCTTCTGCAAGATTGATTGGCTTTTCCTAATCCATCTTTTTGATCTCTGCTAACCATCTTGTCTGCAGCTGTAACATCCTCTCCTTTGGATTTATGGACTGCTGCCTGGGGAGAGAGAGCTGCCACTGCAGGCAACCAAGCTGTTGTTTAAACCCAGGGGCTGGTGGGACTGACCTCTTTTGTTTTGCAAGTTAAATGGGTCGTGTGGAGATCAGAATTTGGCAAATCCAAATGACTTCTGTTAATCCATGAGTGGGGTCAGTGTTCAGGATTTGGGAGGAGCTGGTTTTACATTGGAGTGCTGGAAGTGTATCCAGACAGGGTCATTAAAAGGTACACAAGTGTTGCCATTGAGTTATTTGTAACTGGCTACTTTCAGCTTTGGTTTTCACACATCTGGTGGGCAGGGGAAAGCTGTAGGAGATCTGTCCCTCCTGCTCTGCCCCTGCTTGACCACAGCTGCTTTTCACATTTCTAAAGAGCTGCTTGGGTCACCTGGCCTGGTTATAAGGGAGGAAGTGTGGTCTAGTGAGTAAGAATGGCTCTGAAAGGGCAAGGTTTGCTTTGGTGTGAGACAGTTAATTCTGGGCAGTCAAAGCTATGCCCAGAAATGCTCCTGTCTATGAGAGGAGATAAAGGTCATGAAAGTCTCTGTGTGGTGATGGGACAGTGAAAGATTGAGGGAGCCTGAGCTGTGTTGATTTTTTTTTTTTGGTTAAGAATTTATCCAGGTTTTCAAACCATTTGTTTGCTGCTCATGTCTGTAGGCTTTTTACCTTTTCATTGCCTGTGCTATGTGGATGGTCAAATCTCACAAAGATCCCACTTGCAGAGCCTCCTGGAATCCCAGAGTTGTGTTGGAAGGGACCTTAAAGTCCATCCAGTCCCATCCCTGCCATGGGCAGGGACACCTTCTACTATCCTGGGTGCTCCAAACCCTGTCAGTCCAGATGAGGAGTAACTTCGCATGTGGGGAAATAAAATTTAGAAAAATATAGTGTTCAGCCTTAAACCCCAGTGCCCAAGGCTAAGCACAGTTTCATAAGAAAAACCCAAATTAAAAAAAATGTAAATTTGGAAGGGTACTGGGGGGGTATTTCTTGCTCCAGGCAGTGCTGGCTGTCCAATTTAACTGAACAAGTTCTTTGTGTTTGGGGATGGAAACCAGAGCATTTAAAACTTGCTTTAGGTTATAGATCCACCTTAGACTAGGGATTGTTGCACTGGGGGTTACCTGTTCTATCAAACACACCCTGGAGTCTGGGGTGTGGTACTGGAACACAGAACTGAATCAAAATCTTGCCATTTAAGTATCTTAAGGGATGTTAGTTTGAAAATTTGATGTAACCAAAGCAGCCCACACATGGAGGAGGAGAGTTTATTTTCAGGGGGAATTACAAACTTTTCCAACAGCCAGCTTGTAGCAAAAATGTTGCAAACTCTAATTGATACCTTACCTTGCTCTTGTAGAGGGTTCTGTAGAAATACCTGGTTTGGCTGGTTTTAGTAGGAATTTGGTGCTTTGTAGAGGAAAGTTGTGCACAGATAACTGAGCTGTGGCTGGTGCTGATCATGTCTTGCACACTGATCTGTGTAGACAAAATGTGTTATTGGGGCTGCTTCAGTTTTCTCACCCTGCTGGCAGAGGAAGAGCTGTGAGTGCTGCTGGCTCCTGGAATATCCTCAGCTGGATCCCTCAGGGATCAAATCCATCCCCTGGCCCTGCCCAGACCCCCAACAACCCCACCCTGAGCATCCCTGAGAGTGTCCAAATGCTCCTGCCTTGGGGCTGGGAACATTTCCAGGGGAGCCTGGGCAGTGCCAGCACCCTGGGTTCTGGTGATATTGGTGATTTTTAAATCTGAGTTAACAAACAAAGGATGTGATTATTGAAAAAGATGATGCTTGCTTCAGTATACATATTTGGGAAAAGCTTTTGTACACTGTCTTTTTTGGCTTTCAAATCACATATTAGAGCTTGTCATGTCTGAGAAATACAAAAGGTGTTTTTTTGTTTTTTTGTTTTTTTTTTTTTTTTTTTTTTTTTTATGAGGAGATAAAGGGAATGATTGAACTCTTTAAAATTGCTCTGTGGTCCAACCTCCATGGCCAAGGGTGACAGGAATTGTGTGCTGGCAGCATTGGTGTGCTCAGTTACAGCACTGGGGGTTCCTGGCTCCAAACTCCTGTGCTCAGTTGTAGGAACACGTGGATGGAGAAAGCTGCTGTAGGAATTGGAAGTGTGAAGCTGTTCATTCCTGCTGGCTGAAACTGCTCCACTGTTTTCCATAGAATGTTGGATGCTCTTGGTAGAGACTTTTGAGAAAGTGTCTGCTTTCTTTCTGTTATTTTTTCCAGTGAAATATCTTGGCAAAAAACTATTGAACTTTCTCTGGGAACTCACGTTTCAATTTAAAATTCAGGTTGAAGACCAGAACTCTGTGAAAAGTTCAGCTGGAGAGGGTTGGCTGTAACAACTCAATGTGTATTTGAGCTTGGTTTGTTTAAAACTTGTTGTGAAGACCTTTGGGCAGTCTCAATAATTACTGCAACTCTTTACTTGAAATACTTTCCACATTAAAAAGATAAGGGTGGTTGTGAAAAGCTTCCATTTATGTGACCCAGAAGATTCCAAGGGCCTCTCAAACGACAGAAATTCAGGAACATTGGAAAGTACATGCAGGCCAGGAGCAGCACGTAGTGTGCTCCATCCCCTCCAGAGCAGGGAGGAGGGAGGGAGGGAGGGAGGGAGAGCAGCCTGGAGCAGGGGAGGGTGAATGGAGCTGCTCTTTGTGACAGGGAGCACCGTGGTGGCATCATCTCATCTCATCTCATCTCGTGACTGGGAACAGAACACAGAGGCTGCTTGAGCCTCAGCCAAGAGGCTGCTGCACGCAGGATTCCAGGCTTGATGGGGTCTGTGGGAGGCTCTTCCCCAGGAGGTTCCACTGCCAAACCCTGGGGGTGTCAGAGTCCAGCACGACACACGAGCACAACCTGCATGCAACCTGAGCCATGGGCACTGCAGCTGGGAAAAATAATGTAAAACACCTGAACTGAGCCCAAACCCCCAAACTCTGAGCCATGGCTGAATTGGAGGAGCTTCAGGCCACCTTTGGGGGTGCAGGCTGGATGTTGGCTGAGCAGGGTGAGGTTGATGAGGCTGCTGGTGCTGCAGCAGAGCTGGCAGCAATCACCATCAGTCCTCCTAAGCTGCTGGATTCAGTGTTTATCCCCTGGGGATCCAAAGGAGTTAAAGCTGCTGCTCTGAGCTCTGCTGTGTCTGACCTGGACCAGTGCATCTGTTTGGGATGCTGATGGCAGAGGCTGGAGCAGGGTCAAGATCTGGGGAGCTTGGAAGGCTGATGGCAGAAGCTGGAGCAGGGTTAGGGATTTGGAAAGTTGGGAAGACTAATGGCAGAAGCTGTAGTAGGGTCAGGATTTGGGGATTTTGAAATGCCAATAACAGAGGCTGGAACAGGGTCAGGATTTGGGGCATTTCTGTTCCGTTTGCCTTTTGGTTGCCTCAGGCTCCCTGTCAGTGCCATAACCAGTTGCCTGAACACAGATGTGATGCCTGTTGCTGTTCAATGTCTTTTCTGATTAAATCATACAACCATAATGATGAAGTGGGGCTGGAAGTTTCTCTAAGAAAAGGGAAGCTGCTCTGTATTCTCTTCAGATATGTTTCCCCCTTCCCTCAATTTTCCACAGCCAGCTCTGCTTTAAAGAAATGTAAGAGATCCTAGTGATTTTTTTTTTTTCCAAGACATGTTTGAGACCTTGGGGAGCTTCTCTGCTCAACCAAAGTCTGTTAGAGAGTGAAGTGAACTTGGGAAGTGTTTCAGCAGCAGTAGATGTGGACCTGGTTTAGATTTCTTTATTCCTAGGTAATGTCACAAACTAAACTCAAAGGCTCCTTCTGCCTGGAGTTACCACATGAGGTTGTGCAAAGTCACTTAAATTGGCTGATCTGTAGTTGTGGATGTGAATTGTGATTTATTATTACTATTTTTAGATAGATTTTGAAACTTTTTAAGCTAAGATAGAAGAATGTGTTAATGAGACAATTTTTGTCACTCATGGGGTGTTTTCATGAAGACCTGTAGGACAAGGGGTCTCTTGCATGCTCTGCTCACAATGTCCATCCCCAGCAGTGGGGAGTAGAACTTCCTCCCAGGAAATGGTTATGCCAGAATAAGCCTGAATTCACTTTTCTGGTATAATGTGCTTATGTTGATAAAGCAAATTCTGACTGCAGGAACACAATTTACTAGGAGAGCTGGATCAGCCCAGGGGGGCTCTGCTGGGGTAATTCTGCATGGAGTGAAATGTGAACATTTCTGGGGGATGTTTATGGATGAGCTGCTGTCCTGGGTTATTCTTACACTTGGCAGATAAGAAATGAGAAGAAAGAAGTTCTCCTCCCTCCTTGTGCCCTCCTTTCAGTGCACAGAGAAAAGAGAACACACTCTTTTATTTGTGCACTGAGAGGCAGGAGCAGGTTTTAGTTCAGTTGCTTCCCTGATTTCTAGGCCAAGATTTATCAGAAGAATTACCTGGCATTCCTGGGAGGCTGGATTATGGATGCTGCTGTTTTCTGTAGGGTTTGGGCTGTCCCAGCTCAGGAGATTGGGGCAAACACAGCCCCAGACCTGTTCTGTGATGTTTGGGGTGCTGCTGTGGCAGCAGCAAGTTGTGAACTGTGGCCAAGGCAGTGCTCAGCTCCAGGCTCTGTGTGTTCCATCCCAAGTGTCCTGGCTACTGGTGTTGGCTGTTTTTCCTTCTCCATGTTGTAACTGGAATGATTTGGTCTTTTTGGCTTGGTCTTCCATGTGACTTCTAGATTTGGGGTTAACTTTTTGTCATCTGAAGAGATTTTTTTCTGGTAAAACAGTGTTTTCTAATAGTTTTACCACAGAATCCCAGACTGGTTTGGATTGGAAGGCACCTTAAATATCATTTAGTTCCACCTTCCACCATCCCAGGCTGCTCCAGCCCCAATGTCCAGCCTGGCCTGGGACACTGCCAGGGATCCAGGGGCAGCCACAGCTGCTCTGGGCACCCTGTGCCAGGGCTCCCCACCCTCCCAGGGAACAATTCCTGCCCAATATCCCATCCAGCCCTGCCCTCTGCCACTGGCAGCCATTCCCTGTGTCCTGGCACTAAATCCCCATATTAAAATTTTCTCTCCCTCCTGTTTATGAGCCCCTCTAAGGCACTGGAAGGATGGCAGACCTCAAATTCTTGCCTGTCTGTCCATCTGTCCTGAGATTTTTAAGCAGGCAATGAAAGGGTCATTTACAAATTGCTTGGAAGGAGAACTCAGCAGGCCTGGCTGATCCCAAGTGCATGAACTGGATATACAAGGGAAAATTTGTTTTCTCCTGAAAATAGGAAAGCTGAGATACTGATGGAAAATGCTTCCATTTGACTCAGATCATATCATTCCATGTCTTGAAAATGAGATAATCCAACCATTTTTTGTCATCAACCATCAGTTCCCTTTTCCCTTTTCCCTTTTCCCTTTTCCCTTTTCCCTTTTCCCTTTTCCCTTTTCCCTTTTCCCTTTTCCCTTTTCCCTTTTCCCTTTTCCCTTTTCCCTTTTCCCTTTTCCCTTTTCCCTTTTCCCTTTTCCTTTTTTTTCCCTCCCCCCTCTGCTTTGTTACCTGCCTCTGCCCTTTGCTACACAATTTCTCCTGGTAACTACAGAAATGACATTTCTGCAGCACAAGACAAGGGAAATGATTTGAGGGAGCCTTTGCACTTGTATTTCTTGCAGGGCTGTAGATACAAGACTCCTAATTAAAAGGTCAAAGCCACTTGCAGAAACAAATGTCTAAATATAACCCCAGCTTTGTGCAGATGGACTCTGGTAACTAAGGTTTCACAGGCTGGATACATCAATGTGTGTAAGGAACTCCTGTGGCTTCCCTAAAATAGAATTTTTTTGTACAATGGTGCATATAAATGCAGCTCCAATGGCTCTTTTTAGCATGAATTTATAATAATTTGCTAAACCCACTTGTGCTTCTGTTGTTCCTGAATAAACCCCTAAATGAAATCAGTAAACCTCCATGTCTCACCCTGGTGTGGATGTGTGATTTTCAAGGTTTGGTGTGTTTTGGGTTTCAGCTCATAACTGCATATTTTTCTGTGTGCCCTGAGGGTGTTTTTCCTGCACTGACATCCTCTCCCACTGTTTGTTGGCTGCTTGATTTTGGAAAGCCATTCCCTGGGCGAGGCTCTCAGTGCCCATCTGGAGCTGGGAGCCTGTGCCAGCTGCTGGCCAAGGGAATCAGCTGCTCACTGGCAACTGCACTCAAGGACCTGCTGCATCCCAATAATCCCCAAAGGCTTCTGTCACATAATTCCCAGCCACACAGCCCCTGACTGCAGGGAATGACAAAGAAATAAGTAGAATGACAATTCCTTCATATCAGTCAGAAACACTTGAAAAATTTATTTGCTTCAGCCTTATTTTTTTCTCAGAGGGCTCATTTTGATGGCTTTAATGGGTGGAATTCAAAGACTCCTTTCCCAGTATGCTTGGCACCTGTATCCTTAAAAACACTGATTCCTGTAACCTGATGTGTCTTTTTTTTTTTTTTTTTGTTTAATTTCAGGACAAACACCACGATGCTGCTCATGAAATTATTGAGACAATTCGGTAAGTGCTGATTGCAGCCTGCCTGGGACCCTTCCTGTGCCTCTCTGCAGCTCTGGGGAAGGGATGGTTGGAGTCAGGACATGCAGGAGGGCAGCAGTTACCATTTAGCAGCTCTGAATTATTTTCTAGGCTGAATTTGCTGCAATACAGAGCTCCCTGGCAAATAGATTTTGTTTTATCTTGCCATATTCCATTCTGTTGTGAAAAAAGTTAAAAATGAGTGGTGGTGTTGGGCTTTAATACTTGTGGCAATTTGTATTTGAGCTTTGGACAGACAAGGTTAAGGAGACATCCTTGGCTTGATGTGTTATGTCCTGGTCTTGCCTCTGCCTACCCTCTCTGTTTCCCTTGCTGGTGTGATCTTGCAGCATTTGGGTTGTTTGGCAATGATCTCCCTGTAGCATTCCTCTTAATCCTGCTGATAGAGTTGGAACAGCATGGGGAAAATGGGAGGATAAAGGTGAAAGACAACTGTGAGGAGCAGGAAGTCAGAGGATTTCCCAACACATGCTCTCAGGACGTGACTTGCTGTTATTTTCAGCAGGATTAGGAGGGGACTTGCCAAAGAACAACTTTTAATAAATGCTACAAGAATTCCCCAAACACCTGAGGGATGAGAATGAGTTATCCCCATTACAAAGCTGTTCTTGTTAACTGTTTTAGATCCTTACAGGCTGCCCTTGGCTCAGCTTGGGGCTGTGTCTGCAGCAGGTTTTAATGCTTGGGTGCTGCAGATACAGGTGAGGGAGGAGGTGTTTTACCTGCAGAACCACCTGAGCTTGAAATTTGGTCACACATGGCAAAGGAAAGGGCAGGAGTGAGGTTTGTGTGCTCCCAGGGTGAGTGTGAGAGAGCCAAGTGTTTGCTAACATCACTCACTGCATGGAATCAGAGCATTTCCCATGGTCTGGGGTGGCAGAGACTGTGTGGAATGAGGCTGGAACTGAAAATTTTTCTCTTAAGGAGTTTCTTTTCCTATCTACAAAACACTGTCACTGGTGCTGCCAGTTTGGACTGGTGGGGATCAGATCCTGTGCCTTGGGATCTTGTGGGTTTGTTGGTGGGTGTGGAGAAAGCCCCTTCTCCAAGGGCTCAGAGGGAGCTTGGCCTGGAGGGGTGGCTGGAGTTGTTCTTTCTGTGCTGGAGGCAAAGGGAAGCTGTCTTAGGGAGCAGTTGGGTCAATAATGTTTCACAACTGTGCTTTAAGCAAGGCTGGACTGAGCTCAGTGTCAGTGCTGCCTTTGCCTTGTGCAAAGTGCCCTCAGTGTTGTTGTGAAAGTGCTGGGTGAGGGAATGCAAGGAAACCTTTATCTCATCAAGCACTGGAATCATGGAATATCCAAACTGGAAGGGACACAAGGATCAAGCTGCTGGTGGGCAGCTGTTGGCTGCCTGTTCCTGGGGTTTCAGGGTGAGAAGTTTGCAGGGAGAGCCCTGGTGCTTTTAGGGGAGATGGGAGATACCAGGAGAGGGCCAGCCATGTGCAAGTTCTGGTTTCCACTGACCTGTGTAGTTGTTAACCATGTGTGAATCAGCCAGAAGGAACAGAGCTGTTGGATCTTTAGTAATTTTTTTTTTCACCATTTTAATAGAGAAGAATAGAGCAAAGTTCACAAGGAAGAAATTCTGCAATTCCTATTGGAATTCATCCTGTGATGTGGGTTTTTTTGATGCTGACAGTGCTTTCCAATTTGATATTTGTGGAAGAAAGTGTGTGCAAAGCTTCTGTGGCATTTAAATTGCCTTTGAAGGGAATTAATCTTCCTCCATTCCACAAGTGAAGCTCTCTCCTGTGAGCTGCCATTGTTGGATGCACTGTGAGTGGGCACATGCTTTCCTTACTGATGGCCACAACACACAAGGCTGTGTTAATGCACAGTATCAAAGGGGTCTTTTATCAAAATAACTTCTAAAAATCTGGTTTGGTTGGGTGTGTGAGGTGTAAGAGCAGTTCAGACACTCCCCAGAGGAGAATATCCAGGCACTGAGTGGTGGTGACAGAGTTTTTGGGCTGCTGTGGGAAATGTCTTCTCCACATTCAGCTTTGTCAAAGCTTCCTGCAGAATCAGAATTCTTTGGAAATGCTGCACTTCTGCATTTTATGTTAGCTTAACATCAGCCATGACTTGGAGTATTTTTAGACACGTGGAATACATTTATCACCTCATTTTGAAGCTTTATGCTCCTGCCAGTGTCTGCAGGCATCTTGCTGTTTATTCAGTACAAATGTGAATGTTGCAGTTGCCCATGATGTCTGCCTTATTCCTGTGAGCTGCCAGGGCTGCTGCACTATCCTCTCTTCATGCAAAGCAGTCCAGAATCAAGACAAACAACCTTATTACACTTAATTGCCAATTCCTCTTTTCATTATTTCTTCTCTCCTTCCAGGTGGGTCTGTGAAGAAATCCCAGATCTCAAGCTTGCCATGGAAAACTATGTTTTAATTGACTATGATACAAAAAGGTGAGAGGAATGTTTTTGTTCCCAGCAGGAATTCAGGCCAGCCCAGGGTGTAGTGAACCAGTGTGTAACTGGTTATTCTTAGACACTACCAACTGAAGTTTTCTCTCAGAACTGGCTTCAGGCTCTGCTGGAGTTATTTTGGTAGGAAATGTGTAACAGCAACATTGGCAAAGGCAGTTGGATTAAGGACATAATTGGAAACTCCACACAGCTCCAGTGCAGCTCTGCTGTACATTGAATTACTCACTGTGAAACAATGATTGGTATCTGTGCCCTTGGAGTGCAGCCAGCCTGGGAATCTCAATGGCACTGAGCTTCTACTCCTGGAGTAACCAGGAATTCCTGCTCACAGCAGAGCTGGGTGGAGGGAGAGGGAGTGGGAGCTGCACCTTCCCCTCCCTCCCCTTCCTGCTGGCTGGGGGCTGAATTCCAAGGTGAAATTCCCAGGAGTGTTGTGGGCAGCTGGAGGGTTCTGAGGTGCCTCAGTTAGGTGGGAGTTCATACCTACAATAGTTCAGAATGAATGTCTCTTTTGGGATCTGGGATATTTTATGGGCTGGGAGAGGCAGATCCTGGCCTGGGGTGTGTCTGTGGAGAGTTCTGAGGTTCTATGCATGGACTTGGCTCTACTGACTCTGGGAAAAGGGAGGATGCTGAAGCTGCAGTTTACAAAAACCTCCTTGGTTGCTTTCATGGGAAAGACTGAATTTATCCAAATCCACAGAATGACTAAACTGTTAGAAGAAAGTTTAGAGATTAAACTGCATCCCAGAACATCCTGAGCTGGATCCCTCAGGGATCATCACTGCAGCCTCTGCCCAGACCCCTCAGCAATCCCACCCTGAGCATCCCTGAGAGTGTCCAAACTCAGCCTTGGGGCTGGGACCATTCCCTGTTCAGTGCCCCAGAACCCTCTGGGGGAAGAACATTTCCCAACCAGACCCCCAGCACCAGATAATTCTGTCATGATTTGTTTAAGGTGTTGCTTCCCCTTCTCTTAATTTTCAATTGTTTCATTGCAAGACTTGTTAGTCCCTGTCTTCCTCCTGGTAAATTCAAAAGGAGCAATCAAGGTCAAGCATTCCTTGTCATTAAAATCCATTAATTTGGATTTGTGGATTGCTCACAATAATGCAGCTGCATTACTGTAATTTTGTGGTTCTGGCATCCTCACTGGGTGTATTTCACTGGGGACCATCAGTGTGGTTGCAGCAATGCTGAATGAAATGGAAATCCCTCTGTTCCCTGAAGTCACCCCCAATATCTTCCTGCAGCTTTTTCAAGCAAGTCATGGACTGGAATTCTGGTTATTATTTCAGTCTTTTTTTCTTCTTTTGAAAAAATTGTCAGAAAAATCACTGTCAGCAGATGGGCTGAGCCAAGGATGTGAAGGAGAAGCAGCAGGTTATGGAAATGCAGACAAACCCCATTGCAGCCTCTTGCTTTTCCCAGCATGGAAACAACATCTGGAGGCTTGGAATGGAATGGGCAGAACTTAAGGGAGAGGTGTCCTGGCCAGTCCAGTGACCCTGGGGATGTCAAGAGACTGAAGTGTCCCTTCTGGTGTCCCCTGCCCTCCCCACCCCTCCCCAGCTTTGGGAATGCCCATGATGTGACAATGTCACTCCTTTGACTCCTTGTATTGTTTTTGCTGCTCTTTGTGAGTCTGATTACATAACAATTGATGTTCCCAGGATATACTTTCTTTCCTGGCCTGAGATGAATTGTTTTAATCCTCTCAGTTTGTGTCATTAGGGCATCTGCCTGGGCTGACCATAATCCCAGGCAGCCCATGGAACAATCCCCAGGCTTTCCTGATGGCTGATGTTTCAGCCTGTGTTCTGGCTCTTGTCTGCATTTTCAGTCCCAGAGTGAATTTCTGGAAAAGCATCTGCTTGTCTCAGGACTGATTATTGTGGAGAGATGATAGCAAAAAGGAGAAAATTACAGAGCTCTTAAATTTCTGCTCAGCTGAAAATATGAAGAAGAGATTCTGAGAATACAGAACTTTACCAGGAAAAGGGCTGTACTCAAAGTATGACTTACAATAAAGGAACTAATATTATTTGTCATGTGCTCCTGGTCTACTGAGGATTTTATTTAAAGGAAACAAAGTCTTTAATCTATGTATATAATCACATATTCTGAGAGAAACAAATCCTAAATACCTACTAGGCAAGAGAATGAAAAAGCCCAAGGTTTTACCTTCAAACCTGGCTATTTTGAGCTGCCTTTGTGTTCTCCCCCCAGCTTTGAGAGCATGCAGAGACTGTGTGACAAGTACAACCGAGCCATTGACAGCATCCACCAGCTGGTAAGTCTTGAATTTGGGCCATGCCAAGATTTTGGGTATTGGATTTGTGCCCTGCCATGGATTTTGTGTTGAATTCAGGCCCTGCCATGATTTTTGTGTTTGAATTTGTGCCCTGTCATGGATTTTATATACTGAATTCAGGCCCTGCCATGATTTTGTGTGTTGAATTTCGGCCCTGCTATGATTTTGTATGTTGAATTTGTGCCCTGTCATGGATTTTATGTACTGAATTCAGGCCCTGCCATGGTTTTTGTGTCTGAATTTGTGCCCTGCCATGGTTTTGTGTTTGAATTCAGGCCCTGCCATGGATTTTGTATGTTGAATTTGGGCCCTGCCATGGATTTTATATACTGAATTCAGGCCCTGCCATTAATTTTATGTACTAAATTTGGGCCCTGCCATTGATTTTGTGTGTTTGAATTTGTGCCCTGCCATGGTTTTTGTGTTTGATTTCAGGCCCTGCCATGGATTTTATGTACTGAATTCAGGCCCTGCCATGGATTTTGTGTTGAATTCAGGCCCTGCCATGGATTTTGTGTCTGAATTTGTGCCCTGCCATGGATTTTGTTTGAATTCAGGCCCTGCCATGGATTTTGTTTGAATTCAGGGAGTGAGGAGCAGCAGAGAGCTGTGGCTGACTGCATTTTACCTCCCCCTGTAGCATCAGCAATATCCAGCACTTCACTTTTTGGGGGGCTTGAGTTTGGTATTAAACTTCCTTTCTTGATCACACCTGGACAGTCAAGGAGTTAGTGTTGGAGGGATGTTCTTACAGAAAGAAAGGGAATTAAACACTTTTTATTCCCAAATTCAGAGCTGTTGCTCCTCCTTGTGCACTTCTGGCACTGTTATTTTGGCATTTGGAAAGAGCTGACTTGCCTTTAGGGGGAAGGAAAGGTTTATCTCCATTTAACACAGGGATTTCTCATATAGATTGACTTTTGCACAGGGAAATCTGTGACTTATGGGTACTTAAATAATCCATATGAACTCTCCTGTGTGTTGTGGAAGTGATCCATGGCTTAGGAATTTCCTTGCCACAGTTCAGCTGCTCTGGCCTGTGGGATCATTGGCTAAAGTAGAATGTATTCTCTTTTCAGGCCAATTTAATGAGTTTTTGGTTTTCTTACCCCCAAAAAAGGTTGAACTGGAGGAAGCAAAACATGAACAATGAATGATGTTACTATTCTGCTTAATTTGAAAGCATAGGTGGATTTGTTCTGCTGTACTTATGGGAATTATTTGAAATATGCAGTATTATGGCAACAAGCCTTTTTTTGCTGGGATTTTCTTAATTTTTTGGGCCTTTTGGGCCTTGTGCTTATTTAGATTCAGGCACCTTTATGTCTGTGTTGGTTAATAGCCAAATATTAGCAGCTATTCAGCATTTGCAGTTGCTCTCTGAACTGGCAAACTTGATGGGTTTAATTTTTTCCTTCCCATCTGAGTCTTACAGGAATGTTTAGGAGGGGTCTTGGAATTGCCCTTTTTTGGTTTTTATCAAAGGGAGAGGTAGATGTTTTTAAGACTTAACAACTTTTATGCTTAGAATGGGTCTTTTTCTGAAGAAGAAAGCAAGCTTGATTTCCATCTCTTTCCTGCCACTCCTGTCTGAGTGCATCTGATCCCTCCCATGTGACAGCTCCTGGAGCAAAATTAACCTGTTCTTGTGTTGACAGTCAACATCACTTCAGGGGGGATAGCCAAGAAAAAAGGAGTGAACAAACCTTTACACCCAACTCTATTCACTCTTGTGCTTTACATTGCCTATTGATTTTGGCATCTCTTTAAAATCCCCTTTATCCCCTGTGAAATTACCTGTTAATTGAGTGTTACAAAGTGCAGAGCCACTGATTTCTGCACTATCACAGAATGGTTTGGGTTGGAAGGGACCCTGAACCCATCCAGTGCCACCCCTACCATGGCAGACACCTTCCAGTGTCCAGGCTGCTCCAAACCCCAATGTCCAACCTGGCCTGGGACACTGCCAGGGGTAATAACCACAGAAAAAGAGGTTTCCATGAGCACCAATCCAGCATTGACCACTTCTCAGTAAAGAGTGGGTAGCACAAGTTAATCTCTCTCCTCTTGAGAGTTCCCAATATGAAAAACACAACAGAAAAGCCCTGTGCCTTTTTTCTGACACTCTCACAAAGACTACAGAGAGAAGGAAAGTTTCCCCAGGGAATGCCAAAAGCTGCACCTGGACAGAATTCCAGACTGGTTTGGGCTGGAAGGACATTAGAGCTCATCCAGTGTCACCCCTGCCATGGCAGGGACACTCCCACTGTCCCCAATGTCCAGCCTGGCCTGGGACACTGCCAGGGATCCAGGGGCAGCCACAGCTGCTCTGGGCACCCTGTGCCAGGGCTCCCCACCCTCCCAGGGAACAATTCCTGCCCAATATCCCATCCAGCCCTGCCTTCTGCCACTGGCAGCCATTCCCTGTGTCCTGTCCCTCCATCCCTTGTCCCCAGTCCCTCTCCAGCTCTCCTGGAGCCCCTTTAGGCCCTGCCAGGGGCTCTGAGCTCTCCCTGGAGCCTTCTCTTCTCCAGGTGAGCACCCCCAGCTCTCCCAGCCTGGCTCCAGTTCCACTCTCTGTTTTCATCCCAGTCAGAGGGAGAGGGGCTGGGAGGGGTCTGTCCCTCAGTCCTGGCTGTGGTGCAGCTGTCCCCAGCTGTGCTGACAGCCTGTCCCTGCTGTCCTGCAGTGGAAGGGGACGACGCAGCCCATGAAGCTGAACACGCGCCCGTCCAACGGGCTGCTGAGGCACATCCTGCAGCAGGTCTACAACCACTCGGTCACCGACCCCGAGAAACTCAACAACTACGAGCCCTTCTCCCCCGAGGTCTACGGGGAAACCTCCTTCGACCTGGTGGCCCAAATGATCGATGAGATTAAAATGACAGAGGATGATTTGTTCGTGGACTTGGGCAGTGGTAAGTGGCCATTAACTCCTCTTTTCTTCGCCTTTTCTCTTTCTTTCGCTTTTATTCTTCGATTTTTCTTTTTTCTTCACTTTTTCTCTTGGCTTTTTCTCTTTCCTCCTTCACTTTTTCTCTTCTTCTCTTTTTCTCTTTTCTTCGTTACTTTTTCTCTTGGCTTTTTCTTTTTTCTCTTGGCTTTTTCTTTTTTCTCTTGGCTTTTTCTCCTTCCTTTTTCTCTTGGCTTTTCTCTTCTCTGGCTTTTCTCTTTCCTCACTTTTTCTCTTTTCTTCTTCACTTTTTCTCCTTGGCTTTTTCTCTTTCCTCCTTGGCTTTTTCTCTTTCCTCCTTGGCTTTTTCTCTTTCCTCCTTGGCTTTTTCTCTTTGCTCCTTGGCTTTTTCTCTTTGCTCCTTGGCTTTTTCTCTTTCCTCCTTGGCTTTTTCTCTTTCCTCCTTGGCTTTTTTTTTTTTCTCTTTCCTCCTTGCCTTTTTCTCTTTTCTTTGTACTTTAAACCCCCCATATATTCCCATATACTTCTGGGAAATAACCCAGAATTAGGGATTGTGTTACAGGATAAGGATCTTTTCCAGATAATCCCCCAAGATGCTCCTGCTTTTTATGCCAGGATTAAATGGACCAAACAAACACCCCAGACCTCTTTTCTGGTGGCAGTGAAATATCAGCCTGCAATGCAATAAACCCTTGTGACAAACCCCTTTGTGTTGGTGTTGTTGGATACACTTGTGTAGAGGAAACAATGTTAAAAATTATGTTTGACCCATAAAGTTGCATTCCTAAGAATTCATCTGTGTTCAGTGGATTTGCTTTATTCCCTTTGTATCTGAAAATGGGATTTCTTGACCCTTCCCATGTGAAACACTTGGTGTAGAATCTGAAAATGAAGTTTTTTGCCTCTGACTTGTCAGTGTGTCAAAAAAGCTTTTAAATTCTACTTGAACAGTTGTGAAAGCCCACAAAATCTAACCCACAACTGCAACAGACTCGAGTTTTAAAAGGAAATTGATGTGTCTGGTGGGTGAGGAAACCAGGTATGACTCAAGCACATGTGCAACAGAGATACTGAGTAAGAAGATGTTCTTTTTCTTGGTAAAATCTGGTTCAGAACAGGAAAGGAGTAATAAGAATTTCCCCTCTTGCTTGATGTGTTCTGAAGTTTTAACACATTTAAATCCAAACAAGTGTGTGAGGAGTTTTGGGGAAAAATATGTTTTGTAAAAAATTATATTTTAAATATTAAAGTTATATATAAAGATTGTATATTTATATATGTTATGCATAGTAAAATAATAGATTGTGGAATAATTAAATATAAATAATAGACTATTAAAAAGTATGTAATAATATATTAACATACATTATAAAACATAGAGATGATTGAAATTAAAATTTATATTATAGAAATATAATTATAGAAATATATAGAATAGAATAATATATAAACATATACATACAGGCTCTTCAGTGGTTTTCTTACACATGCTTTCTCTGCCAGTGGGACTGACTGAAATTTCCTGTCTGGGACTGATGTTCAGATGAGACCTTTAGAAAGACATCAGAGTGAGAAACTCTTTTCCATCTGGAGGGAAACAAAACCTCCATAGATTCTCACAATTGTTTGTCCAGAAAGGTTAAAGAAGATCATATCTGGAACCCTGGGTCACAACCCATGTCAGATCCCTTACTCTGCTATCCCCAGGAATAAATCAGGATGAAATCAGGTTTCAATGAGGTTTCTCACTCTGAGCTTGGGGCTGAGCAGCACCAGGGGAGTGGGGATGGTTTTGGGAATGCCCAGTGCCTGCATTGTGCATTCCAGCTGGGAATGGCAGCTCCTGGCAGCTGGAGGTGCCCCCAGCTCAGTCCCACAGCTCACCTGCTGCTTCTGTGTGCCCTTGGCTCTGAAATCTCTCCCTCAGCTCTGGGTTTTTGTTCCCTGCAGGTGTGGGGCAGGTGGTGCTTCAAGTGGCTGCAGCCACAAACTGCAAACATCACTATGGAGTGGAGAAGGCTGATATCCCAGCCAAGTATGCTGAGGTGAGTGAGCCTGGCTGTGCTGCCTGGGGCCAGGGGCTCACTGCTGCAGGGGCACAGAGCTCTGCTGCAGGAAATGCACATTGTCAGCCCTGCTGCATTTCTGCTGCTCAGATCAGCCAGCCCTTCAGCAGTGAAATATCAGCCTGCAATACAAGGAAGTGCTGGATGAAAGAAGTGTGTCCAGTCTGGAATGCTCAGAAGGAGCATTGGCATCTTTCTAGAGTGATTTCAAATCCTGAAAACTCTTTTAACATTAATATCAGAGCTTGTTCAGCAGGGAGTACACTATAAGTTTCACCCAAATACCTGCAGTCATTCCATATCTGGAATGGCTCTAATGCAGCTCCCAAAGGCCACAGCATGCAGCAAATCCAGGAATAAATTCACCAAACAATTAAATCTTAAGTATTTTTAAGGCCATGTGTCTGCCTGTGGTGGTGATGCTCCTTTTTCAGTTATTAAACCACCAGAAGTTCCTCCTGAGGCCCATGCTGGGTGTCTGGTGTGTAACTGCTTTGTGAGGAAAACAATAAAATAGCCTGAAGGTGAAGGAGGGGAGATTTAGATTAGAGATTAGGAAGGAATTCTTGGCTGTGAGGGTGGCACAGGGTGCCCAGAGCTGCTCCTGGATCCCTGGAAGTGTCCAAGGCCAGGCTGGATGGGGTTTGGAGCAGCCTGGGACAGTGGAAGGTGTCCCATGGCAGGGGGTAGAACTAAATATTTCAGGTCCCTTCCAACCCAAACCAGTCTGTGATTGTTTGATAATGTTTAATCAGTCTTCTTTAGTCAGGTTTCTTTACAGTTCTAATTCTGTGCCAGTGGGACACACACAAGTGGTGAGTTCAAGGCAGATCTGGGAGGCCACAAGCACACAGGGAAGGTCACTCCTGTTTTCCCACAAGAACATTGCTTCCTTCAGTAGCCTGAACAGAAACTGATCCCTCTGAACTGGCAAAACACAGATTCAGCCTGAACAGGCTGGAAAATTATCCCTCATGGAGGGAGGGAATAAATAAAACTCCTTGATCCTTCTTTTCATGATGTGGGCAAAAATGCATAAACACAGTGGTGAGGATGGTCAAAATGCACTTTGTTTCTCCTGCCAGAATTGAGTGGAAGTTTCTACCTGGAGGGCTCTGCAGTCCCTCTGTGTGAACATCCTGGTTTCATTTTGGAGCATTTACAAGGCCAGGAATCCTCTCTGTGTTTATCATTAGACTTAAAGATCAGCTTTATAAGGAAAAGTGAAATTCTCACTATCATTAACACCCCTTCCTGTCACCATGCAAACCAGGCTTTAGTGAAAACAACAAACAAAAGAATGACCCACAAATGGAGAATTGGGTGTAGTCACTGCTGGGGTACTTTCAGTGTCACAAGTCTTCCATGAGATTACTGAGTGAACAAAATGTTCTGCATTATTCCCCTGTTAAATCCAGATTTAACAACCCAGGAGCTGCTGCAGTGTCAGTGTGTGAAGCTGCCTTGTGCTTCTGTTAGGGCCAGTTTTCCTCCAAATATTTGTGCAAGAAGTTGGGTTGAGTTTCAATTTGAATTGGCTGTGGCATCACATCTCTGATAATGGACAATGTGATTTGAAAAGCTTCACCTAAAGAGGAAGAACATTACAGATTTGATTTAGTTAAGTTATCCTAATAAATTAAAATGTAAATTCATACCTGAAAATGCTGAGGATTTTTGAGTTATTCTGCTCAGCTTTGGAGTGTTTTTGAGCATAAAACGTGCCTGTCACACACAGAGTTTTATTGAGCTGCTGATGGAGCAGCTGATCAACAACCATCAGCTTAAATTGTCAGTGGGATCAGAATTTCTGCTGGGCTTCTCACACAGAATCACAGAATGGTTGGTGTTGGAAGGGACCTCTGGCAGGGTCACCTGGAGCAGGCAGAACAGGAATGTGTCCAGATGGGTTTGGAATGTCTCCAGGGAGGGAGACTCACCTCCAAATTTGGGCCAAATCCTAAAGATCAGCTGGGGCCAGGCTGCTGGAAAGGTGGTGATGGGATGTGTGGGACACTGAGCTGTCTGGATATAGGATTTTCTGCCTTTTTCTCTTCTCTGGACAATGGGACACAGCAGAGCCCTCCCTGCTCTGCAGCCCTGGTGTGTTTGGGTGCAGTTTGAGCCACTCCCAGTTGGAAGCAGATTCTCCCCCTGGGATGCTTTACCTGCCTCCTCAGTGACCCCAGCAGACCTGGCTTTGCTGGGCTGCACCCCCTAATCCCACCCTTGTGGGATTATGCACCACAATTTAAGGCTGGGCTGTTTTTGGTGCTGAGCAGTGTAAGGGCTGTTCTTAGAGGATGGAGCTTCCATGGGAAGGGGAGGGTGAAGTTGCCAACTTTGCCTTGGCCCTAAGGAAGTGAGGCTTTGTTTTTTAAGGAAATTAAAGAGCAGGAGCTCTGTGTCTGCCTGTCCTTGGAATGTTCATGGCAAAATACCTCCAACCAGACAGAGTTCTTGGGAGTCAGTGAATGCTTCAGAGCTGTGTCTCCTTTGCTTTGATGGAACTGGAAATATGAGATGTCCTAATTGCTGGTTTTGGTTTTCCTCCCTCTTGCAGACGATGGACAGAGAGTTCAGAAAATGGATGAAGTGGTATGGGAAGAAACATGCAGAGTACACAGTGAGTGAAACTCAGCTGCAGATTGGGTCCACACTCCCTTGCAGAGTTTGTCAAGTCCCCTCCAGCCTTTCCTCAGCCACCAGCAGTTGAGCCACAGCTGCTTCCTGGCTCTTATCTTGATCCTGGGCTGGTGTTTCTAATATATCCTCCCAGACCTCTCTTTGTTTTGTCTGATGTGGGGCATGGTGTTATTGGGAGCACTTCCAGGTCTTCTCAAAAACTATTGGAAAATTTATTCTTCTAAAATGTTGTTCTGACTGGGGCTGCCATGAGTCTTCTGTTTGTGTTAAATCCCCTTTCCCTTTTTTCCTCCCTCTCTCTGTGGATTGGGGTTTTTGCCAGGTATGGCAGCTCCTCCTTGGGGTTTGAACTCTCCTGCTGGAAATAAAAGCTGAAGCTTTGCTTCTGCAGGCAGGGGAAGGTGTGGCCACCTGGGCCCAGTTCTGGAAGGTATGGGGAGGTTCTGGATGAATGGAGATTGGAGCAGGAAGCTCCAGGAACATTTAACAGGCTGAATGGTTCTCAGGGGAGGGTGGTGGGAGATTAGTTCTGGTTTGGAAGGATTTGGAATTGGATGCTCTGAGTGTGGAACTGGAGCAGGAGGAGTAAATGGGTCACCATGGGGGATCTTCCTGCCTGTGGCAAGGGTTGTGTTGGTATTCCTTTATCTTCCTCCTGATGTTTATTTATCTCTAAGGATGTTTTGCACTCTAAGGATGGTGTGAGATGTGCAAATCCATGCACTGTCTTGTTCCATTCCTTCCCTTTTCCCTTTCTTCCCCTTTGTAATTGTCATTAAGAAAATCTGCTTTCTGCTTAATCACTTTCCAGCCAGGAAATGGCTGTACAATAGGAACCCATTGGGAGTTTTGAAAACACATCTCTTTCTGCTTCTGCCACTTTGCTGTGGTCAGGGTCAGGCTGAGTGGATCAGGAATATTCCCAAATACCCCAGGGAAGCTGAATCACTGCTCAGAGGTTGCAATTCCTGCATCCAGGTGTGAGCAAGGACAGGGGAGCTGCTCCTTCCCTTCCCTTGTGTGCAGAGCCAGCCCTGCCATGTCCCTGGCATGGTGTGATCCAGTGGCTTCAGCATCCCAGCACTGTGCCATCAGTGGCACCTTGGAGCTGAGCAGCCTTTACTTCCCAGTTTTCTGTCTGCTGGGCCCTGGGTGCCCTCACCCTGCAGTGAAGCTGCTCCAGATCTCCCTTTGGGCAGCAGGCTGGGAGGGGGATGGTCCCACCTGCCCCTGGCCCTTCCCTCTGGAATTCCTGTCCTGGACAGAGGGATTCCCTTCCAGGGGATGCTGGGGGACTGGTCTGCAGCAGGGGTGATAATTCCTTCCTGCTGTGGAAGCACTGGGAATGCTTTACTTTTCCTGAAGTGGCCATATGGCATTTTTCCATTGTGTCACCCAGCTGGCATGACATGAAAGGAGTTGTTCCTGAGGATGCTCTGCTTCTGAGCTGGGTAATTTAAGGAATAGGAAAGGAACTTGGACTAAAATATTGGAAGCATATTGCTTGCCTTAGGCAGCATTTCCATATTGAGATTCCAAGTGACAGAGTCTGGTGCTATATTGAAACAAAGCTATTTATTTTTGCCAGGTTCTTTGGCTTTTATAACTCTGTTTTCTGCAGTGTTTAGAGTAAAATTTCCCTGAATATGCAATCTGGGTTTTTTTGGGGTAGAGTTAAAAACTTGCAGCACTTCTTGTCTGAAGGAAAGTTGGTTTTCTGTAACCTTGGAGTGATGCTTGAACACAGATTTTGGGCTTTTGAGTAGGCACACAGGGCAGATTTTATTTAGCTTTTTTTCATCAAACAGACTTTGGCCAGGCAGTTCATTTTCTTTAGGAACTCCTTAGCAGCATCTGCTGTAGGTGACTGCTCAACACACAGCAAACTTGCTCATGATGCAGCTGGAGGACATAGGAAGATGTGGAATTGAAAGCCCAGCATCTTTGTCTTTCTGGAAAACAGCTTTGTCCCTGCAAAATGCTTTGTGAAGTCCCAAAATTCCAAATGTTGGAGACAAAATAAGCACAAATTGAAATAATCTGTCATCTGCAGAGCTCAACTCATGAATTGCACTCCAGTATTACAGACAGTCATATGAAAAATCAGTGTTTGAGAAGAATCAAGTGCTGGAGGAGGGGAGGGCTTGGCAAGAGTTGGGTGGGAAGAATCTCAGATCCTACCTGCAGCTCTGGCTGAACTTTGTAGATGCTGGTTCTGTCTTGCTGTAAAAGTAAAAACTGGTGCATAAGGCAGAGTAAATCCTGGAGCTGGGCCTGCAGGGTTGTGCTGGGTTTTGGGGTTTCTTTAATAGCCAAGATTCCAGTACAGACAGAGATTTCCAATTCAAATGGATTTTGGGTTCTCCCTGAAAAGAGATCTGCTGAAAAGTTGACTTTAGCAGTGTGTTCCATGCTTGTTTGGCTTTGTGCATCTCAACAGTTCCTTCTTACTTGGGAAATTATTGTCTCTGTAGCTTTTCACTGTCTCCAGCCTTCCCACCTGGTAGAATCTTCCTGAGAAATATTTTCTGTCCTTTCTGCCTTTGGCAGTCCAGGGAACTCAGAACCTCTTGATGTTTTTGTAACCTGCCCAAATCCTCCCAATAGGATTTTTTCAGATTACCATTGAAGGAAAGTTGCTAAGAATGTAAACAAACAAAACCCCAGGATCTCCAAAACTCTCCAAACAATAAACTTGTGTTTGAGAACCCTTGGACAGAAGGGAGTCACTGTTACCTCATCAAATTGTTCTGCAGACTTCAAATTCACCTCCTGGCCTTCCCCATTGGATTGTTCTTGTTACTGGACAGGAATTCTGGAGAGCAAGGCCTAGTGCCAACATTTAAAATAAATCCTGATTGTCCAGGTGTATTTCCACCCTATTTTGTCCTCAATTATATTAAAAAAAATCCCTTTTTAGCAGTGGTTCCTCACAAAATTGCAACCTCAGTTGTTCTGTAGTCACTTGGTGATAAAAGCACAATAAACTTCCCCAGCTGCAGGTGGCAAAGTGTCCTGGGGGTGTTGGATGCCCAAGGCTGCAGAGCCACAGCTGGATCCTCCCTGCAGCTGGAGAGGGGGAAGGTCCCTGTGGGGCATGAGAGGAGGGGGAGGAATTTGCTGCTTGTGCATTGCCTTGGGGGGCTCCTGATCTCCAGGTGTTGTTGGTCATTCATAGTCCTCTTAAATGAATTTTTACATCCTCTGTTCTGCTTGGGAATGTGCAATTCCTGCTCATTTAGTGAAAATCAGATTCTTTGCTGCTCTTCTCTCCTGCATTCCAAAGGAAGGATCTTCTTCCTCTAGAGCTTTTCATCATCATCATCTCCCTTCAGCGTTTTGGACTAGAATGTCCCATTTCCAACACATCCCTTTGTTCCAGCTCCTGTTACCTGCTCCTTTCTCTTCCCATGGAACTGAGAAGTTTCCAAGATTAACTTTACCCCACTCTTTTCAAGTAAACTTGTCTGGAGGAAGCAGGAGATTTTGGGAAGGCCATTAGGCCTGGCTAATTAGAGAGTCTTTCTTGGGGGATTCCTGCATATGTGCAGCCATCAAATTAAAAACCCTGCATGGCAATTAAGAGGCAGATGGGTTTTCATGGTTTCTGACTGTAAATATCCTCATGTGGCCTCAGAATTGGAGCCATCTCAGGTATCTGGGGCAGGAGGCTGAGATTGTTGAACAGCACAAAGTGCTTCTCTTCCTGGGCTCTCCTTGGAGAAAGTTCTCAGTATTTTTTTGGGTTTTGTTGAGTTCTCAGTGCCTGTGACCTGTTGTTCCCTTTTCCTTAGAGAGGAAAACACAGAGCAGACTTGCTCATGATGTACCTGGAGGACACAGGAAGATGTGGGATGGAAATCCAGGCATCTTTATCTTTCTGGAAGCTTTGTCCCTGCAAAATGCTTTGTGAAGTCCCAAAATTCCAAATGTTGGAGACAAAATAAGCACAACTTGAAGGATTCCAGGCTGAGCTCAGGGCAGTTGGCAGTAGGTGCAGTCCCACGTTGGACTCTGCTGAGAACCAGGATTAGTTTTGTGTTTATTTACTCAGGGTTGTTATAACAGAATTCCTGCCCTGCTCTCCAGAAAAGCCTCTTTTAGCAGGAGGTGGCAATGAGTATCAAACCAAGAGCAGGTCAGCATTCCTAAAGGTGGGATTTGGGCTGCATGGACACTTCCAGGAAACCCCAGGAGCTTCTGGTGGCTGGAGGTGCTTCAGGGCTGAGTTTTGGGCATGGATCAGTGCAAGGTCTCTCCCGAAGTTTAGGGTGCCTTTCTTTTCCTATTCTGAGCAGAGCAGGGAATTGTGTGGGAGTTCCAGTGTCCAGGAGCTGGTTTGTGATGGTGCCTGACATCACCTGTACCTCAGAGCTTCCTTTCCAGGAGTGCTCTCAGGGAAGGAGGAGCCAGCAGCTGTTTGCCCCCAGCTGTTTGTTTGCCCCCCTGTATTTTCACTGCCCCACTTCAGCAGGAAATTTTCTGTTCTGCCATTTGAAAAACCCTCCAAACATCCCCTGTGGCTTTGAAACCATGCCACACTTTGGAGGTTTGGATTCGTGCCTCTGGTTATTTTTGAAAAGAACAGGGAGCTAAAAATAGCCATGTGTACTTTTGCAGGCAGAAATGCTGGTTTTTGGGAGCCAAGTGTTTGCATGGGGGTGGCTGGAATGAGGCATCCTGCCTGTGAATTTATGGCTCTGTGGAGTTAGCAGAGAGCCTCCTGTCCAGCACTGGGGTGAGGATCCAGCTCTCCTCCTCAGCACAGGGCTTGACCTTCCCAAATCCCTGCTCTGCTCCCTGATGGACTCACACCCTCCATGCACCTCTGGCTGCCTCCCCCAGGCTGGGACCTGCTGCTTTCCATCCAGTAGCAGGAAGAATTACAGGAATCAGATTCTGCTGAGTGTATTCCTGCAGTGTCTGTTTGAAAAACCTGAATAAAAACCTGGTCTGCCTTCTAAATTTAGAAGCAATGCAGGCAGCAGCTCTGGAGGCGATTTTGCTGAGCCAATTATCCTGTTAGATAAAGCATCTCCTGCATTGTCTAATCAGATGAAAATATCTGTGTTACAGATGGTCCCTTCCATTCATTATTCACTAAGGAGATTAGGTTTCTGAGAGAGAGGAGGAGCAGGATGAGGGAGGGGACACTGGAGGAAGAGATTGAGTGTGGCCCTGTGGATGTGTCCCGGTGTCCCTGAATGACCAGCATGGAGCAGTGCTGCTGCCCTGGGGCAGGCATCCATCAGAACTTCCACTTCTTATTTCACTCTCAGAATGAACTGCAAACCACTCAGCTGAGTGGGATTTTGGGGGGATTTTTTTTTTTTAGATTCTCTGTGTCAGTTGATGGATAAAGAGCTTCTTTCCTTCTTTTAGGGCATCATTTATTGATCACTATCCCAGCACTGTGGGTAAGGAGCTGCTGGCAGGGCTCAGTTAGAGGAGAGCATCCAGAAATCCCTGCCTTGCTTCCAGAGGAAAAAATGAACCATTTTCTCCCAGCCACAGTTGATAATCTGATTATTTCTGTACTCCAGTGTTTTTCCTGGTGAAGTTTTCCCTTGACTCTTGGCCAAGCATGAGCTGAGGAAGCAGTGCCACACAAAAATAGATGTGTTTAAGCTGGGCTGTGGTTCATTTGAATTGTTAAATGGCTCTGGCTTGCAAAGTGTTCATCTTCCATGGGTGATATCAGGTTAAAACCTGGAGATTTTGGTTGTAACCACATGGACAGAGCAAACATACAGTGAAATTGGACCCAAGTGAGGTCTAACAGCCACTTAGGTTGGATTTCAGGACCTTTATATGAAGTTTAGCATTTCAAAATTGTTTCATGTTACTCTGGTTCTCTGTTCTCTTGCACACTGTGGTGTTTGTGGTTCCTGGTTTTCCCAATGTTTTTCTTTCCCTGTTAGTGTAGGAAAACCCTGTGGAGACTTTAGAAACTGGTGGTGTGGAGGATGCCATGGAGAAGCTGACTTGCAAAAATTGTTGTGAAATAAACAATTGCCTGTCATGTGGATTTTCTTTGACTTTGTCTTGGTTACTCAACCCTGGAGCTGTTCACTACAAGAATAGATAAGGCTGAGACAAAATTATCACTTAAAATCAATTTAGAGTGTCTACATATAGACATTCAGAAAAAAATCTTTCCTTATATGAGATGAGAAAAACTTTTTATAACTTTTTTGATGTTAAGTCTCTGGATACTGACAGTACCCAGCAAGATATCCGTGGGTTGCATCTTTGAGTTCAGCTTCCAGCTTATCCTTTGTTTTTATTACAGCAGGGATGTCAAAGGTGCTTCCCCTCCCAACAGATGGGAGATCACAGGTAGTAACTCTGGTTTAAGTCTGATTTCAGCCCAGCTGGTGGAACAGGTATTTCTGAATAACCTCAGCTAATCTTACCTGCTCTGTTCAGCTTCTAGCACTTAAAGCTCTTGACAAAGTTCTTGATCTCTTGCCTGAGAACCCTGAATGTCCACTTTTCTCAGCCCTCTTGTGTAGCAGCAGGACATTTTGGTGGATTTCCATTTCCTTTCCTCCTGGATTCAGCCCCATTCCTGTTGGCACCTGTGGCTTTGTCCTTCAGAGTGGCTCAGGCAGGTTTGTCACCCCTCTGTGTCCCTGGGTGTTCCCAGGCTGGGGCAGCCCTGGGGATGGAAGTTGTTCCAGTGCAGTGCTGGCACTTGGGAGTTGTCACTAAGGAGAATTAGTGCTGCCATGTGAAATCCTCACTCCTTCCTATCCAGAGAAATGAGTGCAGCAAAGGGATCCTCAGCAGTCACTGCTGTGGCTTTGATGTTCCTGAGGTTCTGGCACAAACCATCATCTTCAAAGGGTGTCATCAGCATTAATTATAGAGTTGCACCTTATTTATTCTCTCCTCCTATCTTCCTCCCCCAACCCTCCTCCTGCCTGACTTGTGGCACAGCAGAAGAATGTGGCCCATGGGCTCCTCTCTGATTCCAAAACACAACTGAGAAAACATCAGTGTGTGCAAGAGCTCTGTGTTCAGCTGGGACTTGATGTGGTGTCATCACAAAGGTGCTTCACAAGCCACTGAAGCCATAATTGTGTTTATTTTCTAACAAGACCTTTATGTTGCTTCATTTCCACCTTGAAAGTGTTCAAAGTGCTCAGGGTTTATATTTATCACCACAAAAATCAGATTCTTGTTTGTGCAGCCCAGCAGGAGCCTGCATGGGGAGCCAGGGCTCCCACAGGAGCTGATCCCAGTCCATGCTCAGCTCCCTCTGCTCAGGGGACATCCTCCTTCAGGAGGAATTTCTGCTCAGTCTTGCAGGGAGTGCCAGCACTTGTGGCTTCTCCATGGAGCAGCCAGAGCCCCTTCCCTGTTCTTGCCCAGGGAGGGAGAAACCTCTGGGCTGTGAGGAATGAGCAGGGTCAGCTGTGCCTGCTCCTCCTCTGGCTTTCCAAAGGGTTTCATTTGTCCCTGGTTGCTGTGGGATCAGGGGGCTGGTGCAGCCTTTGTCCCCCTCAAAAGGGAGCAGGAGGAAACCTTGTTAACCCCTCTGTATTTCTGTGTTCTTTGTCTTGTTTTAAGCTGGAAAGAGGTGACTTCCTCTCAGAAGAATGGAGAGAGAGGATTGCAAACACAAGGTACTGTACAGCAATTGAATATTACTTTCTGAGCTGGATATTTGGGAGTTTGTATAATGGAAATTGGGAGGCTGGCCAGCTTTTTATATAGAATTTCCATAGCAAATACCCAAAGTCTGTCTGCCAACTCTTACGCAGGCCTCTTTAGATCCTGTTTACTGACTAGAAGAATGGCTTTGAGTGCATGTCCCATGATATTCCATGATATTCCATACAAGGGTGTATCCAAGATAAATTCTGGTTATAAGAGAAGCACAAATCTTCATTTGTTTTACATATCCCTGTAGTTCATGTCAGGGATTCTGGCAAAACACTCATTCTTTTGGCTATTGAGGCACACAGGCTCACTTTCTAATAAAAAGGAAAAGACCCAAGTGAGTTTATTTCAACTTAAATAGAAAGTTCATTTAAACTAATTGTCTTGAAGATTTATTTTTGTGGAGAACTTCACCAGAGGGTTGGGTTCCTTTCTGAAGGAGCAGAAAGGGAGTAAATTTGTTAGAAGCAATAAAAGTCATCTGTATTTTTAAAGCTTTGCATTCTTTCAGCTTTATGGGTAGAAAAAAACCTTCTTTATTTTTATATGACCTTCTGGGCCACCCTGTTATGTGGGGGAATGGAAGGCAGTTGTCAAAGAGAGCTCTGAAAGCCTTCAGAGTTGTGGCAATTTCTGGATTGCTCCCAAAGCTCTGGTTTGCAGAGCCTGGAGGAGGCGTCTGCCAGGCTGGTGACTCCTGCAGGATTCTGTCCCTCACTTTCTTCTGGAGGTGCCTTTTAATTTGTGGACAGACTGGTCCCAGCCTTGCAGCACACTTGGGTTTGGCTTTGTTGCTTGTTATTCCAAGTGCACAATCCTCTGCTGCCCAGGCAACTTTCCTCGGAATTAATTTAAATTTTTTAGAGAAATTTTTGGCTGCAGGAGCTCTGAGTGCACCCAGAAGTGCTGGGAGATGTTTGGTTTGTGTGGCATGGCACTCACTGTGTGTCTCAGTGCTGCTCCAGCTTGCTCTGGTGCAGGATTGGGGAATTCTGGAATGGTTTGGGTTGGAAGGGATCTTAAATTTCATCCAGTGCCTCCTCTCATGGGCAGGACACCTTCCTGTGTCTCAGGCCCTGTTCAGTCTGGCCTTGGACACTTCAGGGATGGGCTGGTACCAGGACATGGCTCCCTGTGTGTTTTTTCCAGGGGATTCCTGTGCCTGTGGCTTGGCAAAACCTCCTGGAACGAGGGCTGAGCCCAGGGGGGATTCAGGGTTCCTGTGCCAGAGTGAGCACTATAAAAACACACATCTGCAGCCTCTGGCTTTCCCCTTCCTCTCCTGGATGTTTTCTAGTCCCATTAATATGTTTGGCTCTTTTGCAAGGCCTTTTTCTTGGCACACGAGAAGGAGGAGGAAGAAACCCCTGCTAGCTTTACTTGCCAGGCAGGGTTTCCCAAATTTCCAAGAGCAAGGCATAGCAAGAATAACTCTTTTTTTTCCCCTTGGTGCATAAACATTTTTTTTCATTTGAGGTTTTTAATAGCTTGGACTGCTGCTCTTAAACTCAGTGTCCTTGTAGTAAATGGGCACCAGAGACAATTAGACCAGGCTGATTACAGCTTAAAACTAAAGGAGTGTTTCTCTTTTCATCTGTTTTGTTTCTTTCTCAAGCCCTTTTATCATTTGTGGGATTCTACCTCTGTGCAGATTTCCTTGTTTCCATATGATTATTTTTTTCCAGGAACACCCCCCTCCCCTCATTGAAATTCCTAACCCAGAAAGAAAGATGCAGCTCCTCTGTTGTGAGTAGGGCTGAAGTGCTGGGTTTAGAACAGGGAAAATGTGCTAAGATGTCACTGTCTCCTGGCTTTACTGGGAATTTGGAGCTGGAAGAAAAACAGATTTCCCAGAGCAGCTGTGGCTGCCCCTGGATCCCTGGCAGTGTCCCATGTTGGACACTGGGGCTGGGAGCAGCCTGGGACAGTGGAAGGTGTCCCTGCCATGGGACAGTTACACTGGATGAGCTTTAATCTTCCTCCCAACCCAAACCATTTTATGATCCTAAAATACATTTTGATATTTTGCTGTGATATTTGGAGTCCCCACCAAGCAGTGAGTTGGGGACAAGCAGGTTTGTCCTGGCAGGAGTGGCTGGGAAGGCTCCAAGTGGCTGTGGTGTGCTGGGGGTCCCTGTGGGGTGTTGCTGGCCCTGGTCTCTAACTGGATCCTTGCTTTGCAGTGTTATTTTTGTGAATAACTTTGCCTTTGGGCCTGAGGTGGATCATCAGCTGAAGGAGCGCTTTGCAAACATGAAGGAAGGTAAATGACACTGGAAATGCTTCTCACTTGTTTCCTGGTTCCTGGGGAGCTGGGGGGGAGGGGGGCTCAGTTCCAGCTGGCAAAGAACAAACCCTGGGGTTTGTTCTGTTTGTTCTGTTTATTCTGTGCCTTGGGGCCAAGTGTCTGCACACAGTGGGGTTCCTGCTTCCCCCCTTAGTGTCTGCCTGGCTCCTTGGAGCATCCCTGCTGGGAGCAGGATTGGGGTGGGAGGAGCTGCTGGTCTGTCCTGTCTCATTTGGGAGCCCACAAAACACCCAACAGCCAAGGCCAAAATTCCTGGACCCCTGGGAGTGTCCCAGGCCAGGCTGGGCAATGCCTGAAGCACCCTGGGACAGTGGGAGGTGTCCCTGCCCATGGCAGAGGGTGGCACTGGGTGAGCTTTAAAGTCTTTCCAAACCATGCCATGGTTCATGACTGCAGAGGCACAGCTTTGGGAGGCCAGCCTGTAATTCCACGCAGAATTCACTTCCTGGCCTCTCCTGTTCAGAGCTGTCTCATGCAGGGCTGGGTGTTCATTCCTGAGTGCTGCAATGCTGGAGTCCCCATCCCTGGAAGGGCTCCAGGCCTGTGGGAGGTGGCACTGGGGGACAGGGTTTAGTGGTGAGCGTGGTGGGGCTGCTGGTTGATGGTTGGACTTGATCTTAAAGGTCTTTTCCAACTTGAATGGTTCCACAATTCCATAAAAACAGGGACACTGGCACTGGATGCTCCTGAGAAGCCACACTGGGGACACCCACTGACCCCATCATGGTCTCTCCCTTGCCCTGGGTGCCTTTTCTTTGCTCTCAGCCACTGGGATAAGTAACAGTTTTACTTGGTTGTGGCAGAAATGACAGAAATAACAATTTCTGAAAAGAAGAATGTGTGGTGTGAACAAAGCAGCTGTGACTTCCCATGGCACAGCTTTGTGCTGAAATAACTAATGTGACTTTTGGGCTCTGTTGCAAACCATAAAACCCCAACATTTAAGCTGTTTTCCTTAATTTAACTGGATTATTTTTTTTTTTTAATTTTCAAACTTGTTTAATGGTGGCTTGAGAGTAGTGAGAAGGTGGGGATGCTTTTACAATGATGAGACCTGATTTCTCTTCCCAGACTGTGCTTCAGGCTCTGCTGAATGACCCCAAATACCCATGAAATGGAGATTAGTGGCCTCTAAATAAAAGGGCTTTGGGGGCTTGTGTATAAAAGATCCCAAGTAGGAAGGAGATAATTGAAATTTCTTTAGATTGCCACTGAGAATTAACATGCTTTTTTTTTTTTCTCAAGTGTTTCAAATGTGTCATTTTAAAGGAATCCTTGAGGTGTCACCTGGCAGGAATCATAGATTGGCTTTCTTGGGGCTGTCAGAATGAGAATTAAGGAATTTCTTTCTTTTTTAATGCTATACAAGGGGCAGTTTTATAGGTCTTCTCTTTAGGGCTCTGTACTGGATTATATTTAATAAGTAGTTACTTCTAGAACAAATAATGGAGCTGACTGTGCTTTTTTTTTTTTTTTTTTCTTCTTTTTCCAGGTGGGAGAATTGTGTCCTCAAAACCTTTTGCACCTCTAAATTTTAGAATTAACAGTCGAAACTTGAGTGGTATGATTGTTTTTTTTATTGTTCATTACAGTGGTGGATATTCATTATCTGAAAATGTCTGGGGGGTTACTGCTGTTCAGAGTTGCTTAAGTTGAAAATGCTGTTGGATTATTAGGGAACACCAAGTGACAGGTACTTAAAATCAATTTAAAAACCCCACCCAAGAGAAGAGCAGGCACTTTTTATGGGGTTTGTGCTGCTGTGCTTGTCTGTTGGTTCCATCAATGCGTCCCTGGCTGGGCAATTTTAGAGCTGAAGACATCAGGAGTTCAAGAGTGATTGATTTCCTTACACCCTAAATCCAGGCAGGTAAATCCCACCAGCTGGGATTCCTGAGGCTCAGAGGTGTTGGAGCCAGGCTGGGAGAGCTGGGGGTGCTCACCTGGAGAGGAGAAGGCTCCAGGGAGAGCTCAGAGCCCCTGGCAGGGCCTAAAGGGGCTCCAGGAGAGCTGGAGAGGGACTGGGGACAAGGGATGGAGGGACAGGACACAGGGAATGGCTGCCAGTGGCAGAGGGCAGGGCTGGATGGGATATTGGGCAGGAATTGTTCCCTGGGAGGGTGGGGAGCCCTGGCACAGGGTGCCCAGAGCAGCTGTGGCTGCCCCTGGATCCCTGGCAGTGTCCCAGGCCAGGCTGGACATTGGGGCTGGAGCAGCCTGGGACAGTGGGGGGTGTCCCTGCCATGGCAGGGGTGACACTGGATGAGCTTTAAAGTCTCTCCCAACCCAAACCATCCCAGGATTCAGTGAAATGTTCAGCTTTGAACATCTCCTGTGCTGTGCATTGAGCAAACAAACCTCTCCCAGACACACCCAGGCCCTGGGACTGGTTTCTTGCCAGGACAGGGTCGTGTTTTCCTTCTGCTCTGAGCACACCAGGGCTGATGTTTGGCAGTGTTGTCCTTTGCAGGGATGTGAGCTGCACTTTAAGGAGGTTTTGGCACATTCCATGTGCTTGGTTGTGCTTTTGACCTTTTTTCAGACTTTCATGGTTGAAGCTGGGTGCAGAAGTTGGACTGACATTCTTTGTGGGTGTCTTCCAGTTCAGGTTATTCTGTAAAATTTCTCAAGAAAAAGAGCAGTCCAGGCTGGGCTTTACATGCATTTGCTGTTTCCAGTGCTAAATTTTCTCTAAATCAAATCCCCCTCATTCCCTCCCTGTGCAAACGTGGGGAGCAACTCACTGAGTTCCAAATCTCAAGCTGTGCTGTCTAATTTTGGACTAAACTGCTTTTGCAGAATAGTAATTTTTGGACTGCCATGAAGCAAATTTTGCCTTTGGGAGTTATTTTTAAGCTGGAATTTTTGTGGATGTCCCACACATCAGGCACCCAAACCTGTACTTTTCTTCCCTGTTTGAAATTCTATTTTGGGGCCTCTGGTGGTTTGGAACCTTATTGACCCTTGAGTGCTGGACTGCCAATATTTTGGAGACATGGACTTGAAAATAAAAGAGGAAAAACAGTGTAATGGTGCTCCTGGAACTCCTCAAGCCTCAAGGGAGCTGGGATCAGGCTCTCAGTTTGCTGATGAGGCAAAGAGAGCCTGAGTGCAGCTTGGGCCCCTCTTGCAGAGCCCACCAGAGCTTGAGGAAATCCAAGAATGCACTTGGAGAGGTTTCAGTTAGACCTGCCCACTAAAACACAGGGCTTTGGCCTCACAAACCTTTTCTTTCCTGGATTCTTCCCATTTCCTTCTCTCCCTGCTGCATTTGGGACACTGAGCTGCTCTTGCTCCTCAGAACAGCCCTGGCTACAGCTGCCAGTGGAGCCAGATCTTCATCCCATTCCAGCTCTGGATTCATTGGGAATGTTTTCTAGAATGCTGAAGTTTCAGATCTCAGCTGTTATATAATGCTGAATAGAAATGCTGATGTTAAAATTATATTGAGATGATTAATTGGGGTTTGGATGAGTGAGAAGCTTAGCAAGAGGAGAACCAACAGCTTCCACCAGCAGAAAACTTCCAGGGATTCAGATAAAAAACCATGAAAAAAAAATTCTTGTTCCAGGTGACACTTGCAGGGAAATGCCATGGCCAGTGTCCTGTACAGGGAACAGGGAATGGCACTGCTCTGCCTTTGTGCTGCCCCACAAGGTTTTCCATAATACTTTTATTCATCAAGGCCTTTCTTTGGTGCCTGAGCATGATTTGAGTCATGTCTCACCTGTCTATCAAATTCTCCAATCTCGAGTATGAACATTTAAATAATTTATAGAAAACACTGGAAAAGATCAAGCTTTAAGAAGGAGGCACCAGTTCCCTCAATACCACTTTTGTCCTTAGCAGTTCCATCTGTAGGAAGAAGTGGAAATGTGGAAAGAGTTGGGACAAATGAAAACAAGTATTAAAATGTGGTTAAAATAGTGGTTGAGGTTGCTGAATCCCAAACCTTGCTTTTGGCCTCTTCTGGGTTATTTGTGTTTAATTAGAAACGTGCCATAATTTCTCCTGCAGCCCTGCCACTCACTCAGTGGTTGTTGGAATACTAAAGGCACATCCCATAACTATTAATTCTGCAGAACAAAACAAATCTAGACAAGAAAGCAAACCCAAAACATGTTTGTGTCCAGTCCAAATATGGGGCAGCTGCAGCTGCCAGGGGCTGGGCTGGTGACATTCTGGGACTGTTCAGTTCAGTGCTGTCACACACATGTGGTGTTCCTTGGAAAAGCTGTGTGGGACACAGTTCTGCTGGCCAGAAGTGAGGAGCTCACTCCTGGCTGCCTGCAAGGTTCTTGTCCCACATGTTTGCTTCCTGTGGGGTGCACGTAGGAGAGGAAAGAATTCCCTTCCAACTCCCAGCAGTGTTTTCCTGTAGGATCTGCAAACCAGATTTCTGTGTCTTGGTGCCTGGCTGGTCTCAGCTGAGCTTTCCCCTAACCTGCCTCTCCCCCCACAGATATTGGCACTATCATGAGGGTTGTGGAGCTGTCACCACTGAAGGGCTCCGTGTCCTGGACGGGGAAACCAGTCTCCTACTACCTGCACACCATTGACAGGACCATAGTGAGTACTGGGGGTGCCACCATGGGGGCAGGAGCCTCTGCCCAGCTCCAGATCCTCCTGCTTTACCCTGGTGTTTGTGTGCCTTTGTGAATTTACACACTTGAGACTGGAAACTCCCTCTGCCCAGCTCCAGATTCTCCTGCTTTACCCTGGTGTTTGTGTCCCTTTGTGAATTTATACACCTGAGTGTGCAAACCCCCTCTGTCCTGCAGCAGGGGAGCACTGCTCAGTTCCAGATCCTTCTGCATTGCATTTGTGTTCATGTTCCTTTGTGAATTTATACACCTAAGACTGGAAACTCCCTCTGCCCAGCTCCAGATTCTCCTGCTTTACCCTGGTGTTTGTGTCCCTTTGTGAATTTACGCACCTGAGTGTGCAAACCCCCTCTGCCCAGCTCCAAATCCTCCTACTTTATCCTTTTGTTTGTGTTCCTTTGTGGATTTACACACCTGAGAGTGGAAACCCCTTCTGGCTGCTCCAGGGAAGAATTTCCCAACTCCAGATCCTTTTGCATTTGTGTTCATGTCCTTTTGTGTGGATTTACACACCTGAGTGTAGAAACTTCCTCTGCCCTGCTTCAGGGCAAAATTTCCCAGTTCCAGATCCTTCTGATTGGGACTTTATGTTCATGTACTTTTGTGGATTTAAACACCTGAATGTGCAAACCCCCTCTGGCTGCTCCAGGTTCCTCACACCTGGGGTTAAGGGCAGTGTTGATTTAGTGAAGCTGCAGAGATTCACTGATAAAATTCCTTCTGCAGCTCCTCAGAATTGAGATCTCCTGCTCTAATTCCCTCACAGAGGAAAGGTTCAGTGGGGCTTTGATTCCTCTGTGGTGCAGACCATTTCATTCAGTCATATTCAACCAGTAAATCTCAATTTTACTGAAATTCTCAGCTGCTGTAAAAGCAGCCCAAGCTCCATAACAATGGTGATCATTCACTGTTTTGTATTTTTTTTTATTAAAGAAAACAAAACAAAAAACTCAAAACCCCACCAACCCCCCACAAAAAAAACCAAAAAAAACCCCAAAACCAAAAAAACCCACCATAATACCCAACAAACCCTGTGGAAATGAAAAAAATTGTGGGCAAATCATTTATCCCACCCCAAGGTTTTTGCAGTGTGATTGTAAGGCTGTTTTCCTTACTCTGCTCTCCTCTAATAAAGCTTTTGTTCAGGAATGTAGCAGAGTGCAGATAAATGGTGGAGCACGAGCTGCAACAGCTTCAGTGGAAATAACTTCATTGAAAATCAGTCTCTGCTGAGGGGAGATATGTGACACAAAGCTTTAAAACAAGGCCAGGCAGTGGTGGGGATGATAAAACCTTGTAGAGGTTGGATTATGCCCTGTTACACAACAGGCTGGGTGGCTGAAAAGAATAAATGTAAATGGTTCTTGATGTAGCTTATCAGAAGCAGAGCAGTCAGAATTTCTGCTGTTCTGCACTTGTTTTAAGCTAATATTTTATTCTTCTGTGTTCATCTGTCATGGCTTTGAGGATGACTATCTTCTCTTTTCTATTTTCAGCTTGAAAACTATTTTTCTAGTCTCAAAAATCCAAAACTCAGGGTAAGTTTCAATCATTTTTCTGTAGAAAACTCAAACTAAGGGAGCAGCCACTGTGAGGAATTGAATCACAGGTGGACAGAATTGATAGGAAATCAGATTTTCTTGGTAGGCAAAGAACATGGAGCTAATTGAAGGGAAGTCTCAGATGCCATCAAGCACTAATTCAATCATGTCCAAGGGATTTCTAATAGAGAATTAATGGGGCAGCCCCAAGGTGCTTTTACCTTGCACTGGAGGTCTGTAATGAGCTATTTCTTCATTAAAGAACTGGAATTAAAGAAGGGAATGATGGTTTGAATCTGTCCCAGTGCTCAGCTCCTGAAATGAAGCTGAGCAATGCTCTGAAATGTTCCTTTTGGGATGTGCCATTGGAGGCACAGAGTGAGTTGTCATTTGCTGCAGTCTGGGCTGTTACACATGAAATTAAAATGCCAGAGGATTTTTGGGACTGTGCAGGGCTCTGTTAACCTGAAATAATCAATGGATTCCCAGGAAGAGAATTAAGTGAGGCCACTTAATTTAAAACTTCAGGTGAATGTTCATCCTCAGGCTGATTGGCTCTGTAAGAACAGACACATGGGGGCTCTGAAAGGGAATTATTTCAGATTGCTCCACTCAAATTTGGGACAAAAAAAGACTTCTTAGAGAAAAAAAAAAAAAGGTCAGGTACTTCTGACCTTCCCTGATTTTCACATTATACCAGCCACTGGTTTGGTTGATAATGTGGTTAAATCAAAGGAGTGTTGGAATTGCCAGAAGTTTTATGCAGATTAAACCTCACCTGGAAGCTGCAGGAAAGGCTTTGATTGAGCTCTTGGAAATTTCCTGTCTGAAAGAAGTTTTATTCTGAGAGAAAAAGAGATTTTCTCTGAACAAGGAAATTTCCTGTCAGCTTGGGAGAAAATCAAATGAAAAGTTGCTGCTTTTGTTTTGTATTAGTCACCTCAATAAACTTGGCTGAAGTTGAATTAGATGATGATTAATGGCTTTGCTATTTCCAGTCATGGAAGATTTTTAAGGTGTCACCATGAAATGTTGGGGATGTAGAGAAGCTATTGAAATGTATAATGATAATAATAATTTTTAATAGTCCAAATGAAACCTGATTCAGCAGTGTGGGGCTGGGAGGGGAGAATATGGGAAGAGATTGAGATTTAATCCCTTCTGGAGGTGGGAAAGAACTTGTTCTCACCAAGGGAAAGTTTGTTCCCTTTTCTTGTGGAAAGCTCAGCTGGGGAACAAGGTGATCTGTATAAAAAAGTGCTGAATCCATGAGCAAATGGTTCCATCTCCCACCCTTTCTCCCCAGGAGGAACAAGAGGCAGCTAGACGTCGTCAACAAAGAGAAAACAAAAGTAACACAACGACCCCAACCAAGATCCAAGAAAACAAGGTGAGCATCCTGCATTTCTGTGTTCCCTGGGCTTCCTGTGGCTGTGCATGAGCTCATGCTCTGAGTCAGGAGCAGCCTGGCTCTGTGGGAAGGCTGCTGGATTTTACTCTGAGCACACAAACTGCTGTGCCCAAAAATATGATGGAGTGAGTTAATAAAAGCTGCACTTGGGAACTGCACGACTAATTCTGGAAAAGAAAGAAAAAAAAAGGTGTTGTAGGATGAATAGTTGGTTGTCCACCCTCGCCTGCATCCAGCAGGAGTTTGCAGAGCTGTCCCTGAGTCACAGCCACTGAATGGAGCTCAGAACGTGCTGAGTCTCTGCTGCAAAGACTCATTTCCTTTCTTGGGTAATGCTGTGAGAAATGCAGTGCCTGTTCATGCCCAAAAATATAAAGTATTGATTGTACTCCGAGTTTTGAGTGAAATTTAGTTGAAGAATGTAGTCAGGGAAGGATGAATAATCAGCTTTTGTTAGACAGCAGGTACAGATTGAACAGAATCACAGGATAGTTTGGCTGGAAAGGATCTAAAGTTCATCCAGTGTCACCCCTGCCATGGCAGGGACACCTCCCACTGTCCCAGGCTGCTCCAGCCTGGCCTGGGGCACTGCCAGGGATCCAGGTGCAGCCACAGCTGCTCTGGGCACCCTGTGCCAGGGCTCCCCACCCTCCCAGGGAACAATTCCTGCCCAATATCCCATCTAATCCTGCCTGAAGTTCCCCTCCCTCAGCATTTTCTTTAATGAATAATTCTAGAAGAGAATGAGCTCAACCTCTTGGACACAACTCTTATCCCAAGCAAGTCCACTTCCCAGGCAAGTTATGGAACTGCAATGCATCAGTTTCCTCTCAGAAAGTTAAATACCATTAGTAATGTTTGCTGAAAAGGAATGCTGCACATGGAGGTAGAAATGACCAAAGTTTTTCAAAATCCCTCAGGATTCTGGTGCTGAAGAAGAAAAAGCTGCAGCAAATTCTGTTAAAAAGCCATCTCCCTCCAAGGCCAGGAAGAAAAAGCTGAGTAAGAAAGGCAGGAAAATGGCAGGGAGGAAACGAGGGCGCCCCAAGAAAATGAACACAGCAAGTACTGAACGCAAGACCAAGAAGAACCAAACTGCACTAGAACTTCTGCATGCTCAGACTGTCTCCCAGACATCTTCATCCTCTCCTCAGGGTGAGTGCAGGGCTGCTGGAACAGCCTGGATGTGTTAATTTTTCCTTTATTGCCAAGTTGAGTTTGGTTCTGTGTGTAATTTCCCTGTTGCCACCTGAGCAAAGCTGCCCTTGAAGTGGTGGTGATGGTGATGGTGGGATTGATGGTGATGGATGTGTTAATGGGGATGTGGGTGGGATTCACCTCTTGGTGCTGATTAATGTGTTAATGGTGATGGCATTAATGTATTGATGTTATGGGGGTGTAATTAATGGTGATTGATGGTGATTAATGAATTGATGGGGCTGGGGGTGGGATCTGTCTGTGGGTGCTCAGCCAGGAGCTGGAGCTGCTGCTCCTGGGGTGGATCACAGACCCTTCCCAGGAGTTTGGAGCCATGTGCTGCTGGGCTGAGCTGCTGATCTCATGGCAAATGCCATGTTTTCAGTGGTGAAGCTTCTGTCCTTGTCCCAGACACTGAGTGCTGAGCTGTGTTTGTGTCTCTCCAGATGCCTACAAGTCACCTCATAGCCCATATTACCAACTACCTCCTAAAGTGCAACGGCATTCATCCAACCAGCTCCTGGTCACACCCACCCCCCCTGCACTACAGAAGCTGCTAGGTAAGGTGCCCTGGGCCTGCCCACCTCCCTTTTGGGCTTCTGCATGGGCCAGGAGGGGGATTATCTCCTCCCCACCTTCCCCTGCCTGCCCCACATCCTTTGCCATCACCACAATGTCCCTCTTCCTGCTGAAGTTGGTGTTTTACTCCATTTGTTCTCTGGTGTTGTTTCAGCTCTCCTTTGGCACAGCAGGCAGCAGGCCTGGATTAGCAGGAATAGTCAGGGATAGCTTTATTTGAAATGAAACCATTCTCTTAATCCTGGGTAACAGCACTCCATTTCCTCTGCTGAAGCCAGAGCAGATAAATGAGGTTCTGTCTGAGAGTCTGAGGTCACCAAGGTGTGGTTGGAAAATGCACTTCATGTGCAAGAGGTGGTTTAAGGGAAAACCTGGAGGGGCTTTTAAAAATCTACTGCTGCCTGTCCCCTCCCAGCTGTTTCTGGCTTTTGTCATTGGGCATGAGCCAGTCCAGGATACTCTGGGAATGTGGCAGAATGGTCCTGTCTGTGTGGGGACAAAGGGCTTCAGTGATGTCCTTAACTTGTGCTCTCCTGCTGTTGTGTTACTTATGGCAGATTCCTTGTTGAAGAGAGAGAAAAAAATGGATTTAAAGGGATATTTTGTGGCAAAATAGTGATTTTCGAGGGATATTTTGTGACAAGAGTGATTTTGTGGAATGTTTTGAGGCAGGGTGGATGGGGACTATGACCCTGGTGTGGGCTGAGTCTCCTGCAGATTTCTGCACACCAGATTTAGTGCCTGTTTTGTGCAGCAGACTGGGCTTGATCCTGGGGTTGCTTTAATGATGAAAGGCCTGGGGAGGGGGAAGGGTCCTTGCTGGAGATAAAGGGTGATGAGAAGCCAAGTGCTCCTTGGAGGGGAGAGTAACCTGGGTGTAGAACTCCTCATGTGTGTGGAGGGAGGAGGAGGAGCAGGCTCTGTGTTGGTGCAGGTGAGTGCTGTGAGCTCAGGGCTGCTTTGGGCTCCTGCAGCTCGTTTATTTCCTTGTTTCTGCTTACAGATCACTAAAAGCACTCAGCTCCTCTTTGCACATGCAAACACACCCCCAGCACCTTCCTCTGCCTCTTGGGATCTGTTGTCATGGCTTCCATTGGATCTGATGGATCCAAGAGTTCCTTTTGTGCCAGGAGAGGGATTTTCAGCATGTTCTTAAATCCATCCTCAATGGCTCAGTCTGACTTAGAGTCCAAATCAAAAGCAAGGGAGAGACAAGTGAGGAAATGCCAGGGGGTAAACAGGGACATGGCATTTGCCCTCTGCTGAAATTTCTCATCTGATTTCTTTTGCAGACTCATTTAAGATCCAGTACATGCAGTTCATGGCATACATGAAAACTCCTCAGTACAAAGCAAGTCTGCAACAGTTGCTGGAGCAGGAAAAGGTGGGTCTCACTTTTTAACATTTCTAAACAAAATTACCAGACTCTGAGATTCCTTGGATGTGGGGAAGAGTGCTGGAGATGGGAATTGTGTGCAGATTCACCAGTCCTGCTTAGGCTGAACAACTGTCAGGGGATTTTGTTGCAAACTCACTTTTTGTGTGCTTAAATCTGCACAATGAGAGAATTGCACTTCCCCTGTTCCCTCTGTGCCCCAACCTGACAATGCTGACTTAGAATCACAGAATGCCAGGATGGTTTAGCTTGGAAGGGACCTTGGAGCCCACCCAGTGCCACCCCTGCCATGTCAGGGACACCTTCCACTGTCCCAGGCTGCTCCAAGCTCTGTCCAGCCTGGCCTGGGACACTTCCAGGGATGGGTCCCTCCCATCCCAAACCAATTCCAGGATTCTATGAACCACAGTTCACAGGGATTGAGAAACCCAAAGTGTCATTAGCAGTTATGGGGATTTAGCAGAGCATCCTTGGTATTGATAATCAGAATGTTGGATTGCACTGATGGGCAAGGTGTAAAGTCTAGATCATGGACTGGAAAAGGAAAGGCAAGGAGAGTCCTGGAGCTGTACAATGGGATGTTCCTGCCATGGAGCCACCAGCAGAGGGAGGAGATCTCCTGCCTGAGCATTTTCTTGTCTTGCTTTGTCTCAATTATGAATGATTTCATTGCTATAGCAATTTGGCCTGATGAGAGTCTGTTCCTGCTGCTTCTGTGGAGGAGCCTTTCCCCATAATGCTCAGAAATAAACTTGAACTTCCAGTTAAAACCTTCCAATGTCTAAAAGGGGCTCCAGGAGAGCTGGAGAGGGACTGGGGACAAGGGATGGAGGGACAGGACACAGGGAATGGCTGCCAGTGCCAGAGGGCAGGGCTGGATGGGATATTGGGCAGGAATTGTTCCCTGGGAGGGTGGGGAGCCCTGGCACAGGGTGCCCAGAGCAGCTGTGGCTGCCCCTGGATCCCTGGCAGTGTCCCAGGCCAGGCTGGACATTGGGGACAAGGGGGGTGTCCCTACCATGGTAGGGGTGACACTGGATGAGCTTTAATGTCCTTCCAGCCCAAACCAGTCTGGAATTTTGTCCAGGTGCAGCTTTTGGCATTCCCTGGGGAAACTTTCCTTCTCTCTGTAGTCTTTGTGAGTGTCAGAAAAAAGGCACAGGGCTTTTTTGTTGTGTTTTTCATATTGGGAACTCTCCAGATGAGAGAGATTAACTTTTGCCACTAGTGCCATTCCTTACTGAGAAGTGACCACTGGTGATGTTGGTCTGGTGTTCCTGGAAACCTCTTTTTCTGTGTTTTTTTCCATTTTCTTTCACAGTCAATCAGCACTTAGAACTTCCATCTTTTTCCTTAAGCAGCAGATTTTTCTGCTTGCTCTGCACTTGTCAGGAAAGTCAGCATGAAGTGAACTTGTCTCCTGCACAAATGAAATGATGGTGTGCAGGGGTTGTGCCCTGCACAGAGACTGAATCAGGAGTGTGGAAAAGTCATCACTTGGTGCTGGTGTCCAACAGCTGCTCCACACTTTTAAAATGAGGAATTCACTATGAAAATATTTTTTTTATGGAGTGTTACATGGCAAATTAAACCTCACAGAGGCAGAACTCAGCTGGGTGAGGGGCTGGGTATGGTCTGTTCAGTAATTCCATCTTACAGGAAGGTTTTCAAGCCCAATGAAAATCTCTCTGTAATAATGATTTTGAAATCAGGTGCTGCTTCCCAGAGTGCCCTTAGATGGAGCTGTCAGCCCCTGCAGTGCCTGGGAAGGCTGAATGAAATGCCTTGTGCTGAAAACAAAAATGATTTTTCAGCATCCCCCAGAGCAGCTGCTTTCCCAAGCCAGGTCTGTGTGTTCCTGCACGTGGGGAATTTCCAGCACTGCTGCTTCCCTCCTTGGAAGATCAGTCATGGAGTCCTGGAATTATTAAGGTTGGAGAGGATCAAGGTGCTTTTTGTCCTCATTCCCCACTTCTGGAGCAGTGGCTCAGTCTGTGCAATCCCTGCTTGGCCTCAGCAGCACAGGGTGGAGAACAGGATAATCCCAAAAGCTCCCTGTCCTTGCTGCACTAATCCTGCACTTGGGGCTGGGTAAATGAGGCTCTTCAGCCTGTCCTGTCCTGCCCTTTGCTGTGCATGGCACAGACTGAGGGAGCAGGGACTGGTTAAGGAGTGTTCTGGGCAGGGAATGTGCTGTGAGTGGCATGGGTGACCTGCTGAAATAATGGTGCCAAAGGTAGGAAAACTGGTTTGGCTTATTTAGGACTTTCCTCCTGCCTCCCCCACAGGGTATTTTCATTTGCTGCATCTGTTCTGTGAGTATTGGACAGGGAAACTCTGAACTGGGGCTCTGGGGATTTACAGCCAGTTCCCACTTTGGGAGCAGATTTCATGCAGATAATCTTTTCCAGTTCTATTTCTGCTCTGTGGGATGTGATTATTGCTGCTGTTCCACAATGCACTAGGAGGATAAAAATGAGTTTTTAAGGCTACCTTGGTTGTATTTTACCATACAAGAGCAAAAATCTACTTAAAAGCTGTTTTCATCTGACTTAACTCTCCCAGTATCACACCCCAACAAATCCAGACTCTCAGGAGTCTGGGGCAGGGCTGGATGAGCTCTCCTGCATCCATCTTCACTAAAATGCTCCACAAACATCTCCTGGAGATGACCCATGCTGCAGCTGGTGCTAAAAGTGTGTTTCCCTCTTCCAGGAGAAGAATGCTCAGCTTCTGGGGACAGCCCAGCAGTTATTCACCCACTGCCAGGCCCAGAAAGAGGAAATCAAACGCCTGTTTCAGCAGAAGCTTGATGAGGTACCTCTGTGTGGGGGGATGGTCCTGGCTCAGCTGCATGCCAGCATTTCTGGCCAAGCTGAGTAAGAGCAGAGCAGCTTCAGGTCTTCAGCCTCTGCTTTGCAGCAGATCAGGCTCAATCTGTGCCACTCTCTGGTTTTGTGTTTGTGGTTGGAATTGTTGTGTGCCTGGTGCCCAAGGAAGGGGACAGACCACAGCTGTGTGCTTGGTGAAGGATTCATCCTCTGCTGCTCAAACAAACTCTGTGCTGCCATCCAAGCCCAGGAGCACAGGAGGAAATGTGGGGGCTCTCCACAGACTGCTCTGCAACTCTGTTGGCTGGCAAAGCTAATGCCACTGTTACATTGAAGGGGTGGAATAGCAGCTCCCAGGTCCTTGAGTCCTTCCTTGTTATCCCCCAGCAGCCACAAAGTGCCTTGGGGAATGCTGGGGGAGGTCCTGAGAGCTGCAGAGTTCTGCAGATCTCCTCAGTGTCCCTTGGGAATGGGACAGTCACCAGGAATGAGGGTGTCAGGACCTTACTGACTCCTCTCACCCTTCACCTTTTAGCTGGGAGTTAAAGCTCTGACGTACAATGACCTGATCCAGGCTCAGAAGGAAATCTCTGCTCACAACCAGCAGCTGAAAGAACAGACAAAACAGCTGGAGAAGGACAACAGTGAACTCAGGAACCAGAGCTTGCAGCTGGTGGGTCCAGCCCCTGGGCTGGGAACAAGGGGTGCTGCCCTTTGGCTGAGGACAGGGCACAAGCTGGGGGCTGGAACATCATCCACCTGCTCAGGGCCCTTGGAAACAGAGGGATGATGGGGGGAAACTTGCAGGGAATCCTTTTTTTATCTGTGATTTACCCCATAGCAAATCCTGAGGTGGCAGTTGGCTCTGGCCTCAGCTGTGTCTGGGTGTCACTGGGTCTGGATCTGGCTGGACAGGGAGTTTGTGCAGGGCTTGCTCTGGCCATAACTCCTGTGCTGCTCATCTTGGGAACTCAAACCTTGAGAATCATGGAGCTGTTAATGTGGGAAAGGATCTGTAAGATCATTGAGTCCAGCCATCAACCAGCAGCACCCCCATGGTCACCAAAACACCAGGTCCTCACGTGTCACACCCACTTGTCTGAGCACTTCCAGGGCTGGGGACTCCACCACTGCCCTGGCAGCTGTGCCAGTGCCTGAGCACCCTGTCAGTCAGGAATTTCTCCCAATATCCAACCTAAACCTCCCCTGGGCCATCCTGAGGCTGTTCCCTCTCCTCCTGTCCCTGTTCCCTGGAGCACAGCCCAACCCCCCCTCTGGCTGTCCACTCCTGTCAGAGAGTTGTGCAGAGCCACAAGAACCCCCTGAGCCTCCTTTTCTCCAGGCTGAGCCCCCTCAGGAGATAGATGAGGGGAATATCTGGACATGGGAACAGTGAGGGTAGGTGATAACACTGTTATAGAAAGAGCCAGGCCACCTCCTGCCACACTCCCCAGCACCAAACTGGGAGAACTTTTCAGTGGGCTAAGGGGCTCTTGCACATTCAGGGCAAAGTTCCTGCTTGCAGCTGAGACCCCGGAGGTGAGAGCTGTGCTTTGACCTGTGTGTCCCTGTCCCCTGTGTGTCCCCTGTGTGTCCCTGTCCCCTGTGTGTCCCTGTCCCCTGTGTGTCCCTGTCCCTGTGTGTCCCTGCAGCTGAAGGCTCGCTGTGAAGAACTGAAGCTGGATTGGTCAACGCTGTCACTGGAGAATTTGCTGAAAGAGAAGCAGGCCTTGAAGAATCAGATTTCTGAGAAGCAAAAGCACTGTTTGGAACTGCAGGTAGAGAGCAAGAAATAAAAGCAGAGTCACCAGTTTTGGGTGGCTCTTAGGCAATGGGACAGTTATGGGTCTTGCACTAAATATGATGGGAAAGGATAAACCAGGTGCTGCTATTTTTTTAAAATTGTTTTTTTATTCCTGCAGAGATTTTGCTTTCTATTAGAGGATTTCAGAAAATAAGGGCATGGTTAACTTGTAAAGGCAGTAGATGCCATTGACCTGATTCCTTGGTGATGCTGTGGAAGGAGGAATCATGGTTTATCATTACATATAATTGAAAATCACAAGCTGATGATTTTCATGTGTGATCTCACATTTCAGGTCAGGAATCAAAGAATCCCAGAATGGTTTGGGTTGGAGGGGACCTAAAAGCTCATTCAGTGCCACCCCTGCCATGACAGAGACACCTTCCACCATCCCAGGTTGCTCCAAGCCCTGTCCAACCTGGCCTTGGACACTTCATGGGACAGTGTGGAAATCATTTCCCCCAGAGTGACATTTCTCATAGTGACAAGAAATTAAACTCCTTTGTGTGAAGAGTTTTTCTTTCCCTGTGATAGTGGCTATTCCAGCCTTGGCATGGACTGACTGTGCAGTACTGAGTTAATCCCCACTCTCTGTAAACTGGAGATATTTTCCTTTTGATTTTAGAATCTGAAATGTTCTTTCTCAGGGTCTCTGAGCCATTCCCCTCACCTGGGCCTTTTGGTCTTCAGCTTAGAGCAGAAATTTTTTTCTCAGACTTTCCCAAACCCTCATTCTGCATTGTTCCCAGAAGCAGGGACACTTTTACTTAGAAGAATTTAAAAGCAAAACTCCATGTGATAAAACTGTTAAGTGTAATCTTTAATTTTTGTTTTCATTTCAAGATCAGCATCGTGGAACTTGAGAAGAGTCAGCGGCAGCAGGAGCTGCTGCAGCTCAAGTCCTACACACCCTCAGAGGAGCCCCTGTCAGTGCAGCTGCACAGCAAAAGCCACCTGAGCCGTGACCCTGAGGCTGAGCAGGGCAGGTTCCAGCTGGAACTGGAGTGCTCCAAGTTCCCCATGCCCCACATCAATGGCATGAGCCCCGAGCTGTCCATGAACGGCCACGCCACCCCCTACGAGCTGCAGCACGCCTTCAGCAGGCCCTCCTCCAAACAGAACACCCCCCAGTACCCCAACTCCCACCTGGAGCAGGACATTGTGCCCTGCACCCCCAGCCACAGCAGCAGGCAGAAGGCAGACAAGGTGACCAGCCTGTCCCTCCCTGATTACACCAGGTTCTCCCCTGCGAAAATCGCCCTGCGGAGACACCTGAACCAGGACCACGGAGTCAATGGGAAAGCAACAGCCAGTGAGATACAGAGGTGAGAGGGGTGGGCAGGGGGGTGCCTGCTGTTCATGGCACTGGGGATTCAGATGGTGGAAAGATATTTTCAAAGTGGGGGTTTATCTGTTTTAAAAGGTTTTGTTTCACAAAAGCAAGGGGTAAGAGCCATGGGGTAAATAAGGTGGGACAGTGGGCTGATGCCTCCTAGAAGAGAAAGAAAAAAGTGATTTAAAGGGATATTTTGTGGCAAAAGACTGATTTTTTTTTATTTGAGAGATATTTTGTGGCAAAATTGTGATTTTTTTTTTTTTTTGAGGGATATTTTGTGGCAAAAGAGTGTGTTTGAGGAATGTTTTGAGGCAGGGTGGATGGAGACAATGACTCTTGTCTGGGCTAAGTCTCCTGCAGATTTCTGCACACCGGGTAGTGGTGCACACCACATTTCTGCACACCAGATTTAGTGCCTGTTTTGTCCAGCAGACTGGACTTAATCCTGGGGTTGCTTTAATGATGAAAGGGCTGGGGAAGAGGAAGGGTCCTTGCTGGAGATAAAAGGTGATGAGAAGCCAAGTGCTCCTTGGAGGGGAGAGTAACCTGGGTGTAGAACTCCTCATGTGTGTAAATGAGGTGGGACAGGCCTGGAGTGTGGTACAGGAATTCCTTGTCACTGGCTTTTGTGTCTGACAATTGTACATCTCTCTTGCAGAGCTGAGCATGTCAAAGAGAATGGCCTTACATATCCAAGCCCTGGAATTGCAAATGGAATAAAGCTGAGTCCTCAGGAAACTCGGCCCTCCTCCCCCACAGCCTTACCCAGTGCAGGAGAGAAGGTGAAGGATCTGCTGCTGCCCTGGGGCAGCAAAGGGCAGGGTGGCCACACTGGGGAATGCAGGAATGTTCTGTGCTCAACTTGGCATGGGAAATGACACAAAATACAGTGGGTGTGATGCAATAAATCAGAGCTGGTCAGAGGGAGAGAAAGATGTGCTCCTCTCTGAGCACCAGGAACAGTGGGACTGCTGGTAGATCTGCATGAACTGGGAAAGGAGGCTCTTTCATAGTTATAAAAATGGAGTAGAAAATATGGTCCATGTAATTGGTGCAGCTATGGAGCATATTGGGGCTCACAGAGCAGCAGGTGCCCTGCAGTAGCAGGTTGCCATGGAAATGCATCTGGCTGCTACAGAGGCCTCCAGATAAAAAATCTGACATCTGAGTGCTTTTCACAGAGCTCTAACCAAAACACAGGGAAATGAGCTTGCCTAAGCCTTCCTTTTCCTGATGCTTGGGGTCAGGAGTGGCTTTAATTTGCACATTTCTGTGCTGTGGGGTGTTGCTGTCCCAGGATCCTAGTGCTGGTAACCAAGCTGCTCCATGCCTGCCCTGTGTGATATACAATCATTGCTCCTAATCCTGTAATTCCTTAAAAAAAAAAGGAATGGGGGAATAACAGACATATAGAAACAAGCACCTTAGAATTACTTAAAAAACCCTTTTCAATATCCTGTGTAAGAATTTTGCTTTCTCTTTTGAATTTTGCAGGTTTTGAGAGAGAGAACCTCTGTGAGTAATGGAGAAACTATCACCAGCCTCCCTATCAGTATTCCTCTGAGCACAGTGCAGCCCAATAAACTCCCTGTTAGTATCCCTCTGGCCAGCGTAGTCCTACCTAGCCGTGTTGAGAAGGTGGTGAGTAAGGGATTGCAACACTTCTACCTAAAATCCCAGTGGGCAGGAGTGGGGTGCTGTGCCCCAGCATCCTCCATGGGCTGCTCATGCTGGAGGTTTTCTCCTTGGGGGATGCATCCTCTTGGATCCTGGAGATTTTTCCTCTCCTTTCTCTGTGGGGTGGAGGGGGGTTGAGCCAGGAAGGAGAGTGAAGTAAATGCCTCAGGGGCAGCCTGGTCTGGCTGAAAAGTCTGAGAGTTTGTGGCAGTGGGAGCAGAGAATTGCATGGGTCAGTTTGTTTCCAGCCCTGCTTCCTGCAGGACCCTGGGAGAGAATTCTTCTGTCTCAGTCACCTCAAAGCTGCCTGTTCTCCTCACAGTGAGCTTGAACAGCCCCTTGGGGCTGTGACACCTCCCATGTGAGTGACTGCTCTCTAGCAGAGAGCCTCTGGGGCCATCTCTTGTTGAGATGTGACAAGTCCTCACCTCTCTGAGTGGAGGAGGAGCTCAAAAAGGCCTGGTCCAGTTTCTCACACCAGTTTGTCACAGAAATGCTGCAGCAGAGAACAGAAGTTTTGGCTGCTTTTCCTGAGAGCTGTGAGTTAGAATCCATCCATGGCTTGTCTTTCAATCCTTTATTGGGAAAGCTGGAGTTGGTTCACAGTATTGAACCCATTGCATTTTTCCAGCTGAAGAATCCAGAGTCTGCCCAGCTCTGGGTGTCCCTAGGGCACCTCCCTGTTTCTTCAGGCTGCCATTTCACTGGTGTTTTAGAACATCCTCAGAGAATGTCCCAGAGAACATGGCCTGATCCCTTCCTGCTCCCTTTGGGGTTGTTTTGGGGAGCTTTGTGAGCACATGGGGGCATGGTACAGCCATCAGTGTCCTCCCTGCTGCAGCAGCAGGCTGAGCCATTCCTGCTCCTGGCTGAGTCTGAATATCCTGGGATGATGAGCCTCCCTCTCTGCATGGTGTCTGCTGGGTGTGAGATACTACTGCAGTATAATTAATCATATTTTTGGCCCTTAACATGCTGACCCATGATTTTCTCAAAACAAGCTCAATCTAGGGTATATAGGAAGTAGAGTCACCTCCCTAGACAGATGTACTAATGCATGTGAATTTGATTGAAGCTGTAGATTTCTGATGCTGTGTCCTGAAATGCCTGTTTCTCTCCCCAGAGAAGCACACCCAGCCCAGTTCACCAGAGCAGAGACTCATCAACACTTGAAAAGCAGATTGGTGCTAGTTCTCATAATGGCATAAGCAATGCTGCTGGAAACAAGCCTCTGGCTTTGGCTACCTCAGGTAACAACCTCCCCTGTGCACAGCTGCTCCTGCCTTGGGGCAGCACTAAACACACACAGCTGAGTTTCCCAAGCACTTCCTGCCATGCCCTGCAGGCACTGGGGTGCTGGATAACTGTGGGTGAGACCAGAGACATCCTCCTCTGATGTGCCTCCAGTTTGGGGTGGATTGATGTGCCTTGTAAAAAAACTACTTCTGTAAATTCTGTGGGTTCCAGAGATTCCCACAGATTTACAGTATGGCAAACCTGCAGAGTGTTGCACAGCCAAGTTCTGAGCAGGTGATCTGGCCCTAAAAATTTTATCTTACCAGGGTCCTTAAGTAGCAAAATAATTTTTTGGGGGGCAGGTTATGGAGGTGCCTCGTGAGCACCTGTAAAGGCACAAGAACCTGGGTGGGAAAAGCTCAGAGGGGAGAGGATGGGGATCCCTTGAGGTGCAGACATTGCTTCTGACTCACTCACCTGTGGAAATCATGGTCTTGAACTACTTTGGGAATGTTGTGGGCCAGGAAAAGTAGGTTCTGCAGCTGATCTCTCACCAGAGGGTGTTTTATTCTCAGTGTTTACCACCCTGAGGGGCTTGGGTTGTTCCAGCATCTGTTTTGCAAAGGACTTGGCTGCATTTTTCTATAAAGCCAATGAAGTATTTAAAAAAACCTTGTTGCAAACCATTACCATGTTGTTTCCTTCTGCCCTTTTCATTTAGAGAGCCCAGACCATCCTAGAGCCCTACACCCATTTATGATATCCCACGACAAACACTGAATTCCCTTCCCAAGATTCATCCCTTATTGTATTTTTCTGCCATTATGTCTTTGAAGGTCCCCTATCACTTCCTAAGTCACAGCCTTTTGTTGAATTTGGAGGAGGTGGGCTGTGTGGATGGCAAAATCCTTTTTATTTTGGGGAAGGGAAAGGAAAGACTGAGCCTGGCCATCCATTTCCTTGAGGAAAGGAAGGAGCTGGGAGTACAGGAGCCCTGATTTCAAAAGGGGTAATAGTTCAAACAAAGCTTAAACTTGAATTCCCTGTAAAACTGGGAGGAGCACATGTTCTGTGGGATACTACCACATACCATGTGGATTTTCCTGAATTGGCAGGAGAGCAGTGGAAGTCCCTAACCCCCAGCTGGCACCTCAGCACCCAGAGCCACGTGTGTGTTTCCCATGTAGGGCCAGTGGCTGTTCTCCAGGCAGAGCTGGAATCCCTCCCAGCCCTGTAATCAGTGACCTCTCCCTCTCTCAGCCCCAGCAATGATCTGTACTTTCCCTCTCAACAGGTTTTTCTTACTCTTCTGGCTCCGTGGCAGTCAATGGAAATCTTACAAACAGCCCAGCCCATCTTAACCATAGTGTTGATCAGGCAGCTCTGGACGACTCTGGGAGTCTCTTTAACTCTGTAGGGTCTCGGAGTTCCACTCCACAGCATCCTTTGCTAATGATGAGGAACTCTGGGCAGAACTCCCCTGCTCAGCAGCACTCGAGCCCCCGCTTAAGTGGCCCGGCCCAGAGCCTGGCAGGGGGACTGCAGGGTGCAGAGGCTCAGAAGATCTTTGCCGAAGGAACAAAGGGGGACCTGCCATGTGATGCAGCGTTTTCAGATCCTGAGAACGAGGCCAAGAGGAGAATCATCTTTACAATCTCTCCTACTACAGGACATGTAAAACAATCCCCTTGCAGCAAGCACAGCCCCGTGCCCGACGGGAAGAAGCGGGGCCGGCGGAAGAGGGGCTGCGCGGGGACCCCCGGCGGGAGCGGCGCCGCGTCCCCCAAGCGCAAAGCCCTGCCCTCGGTGGCCGGGCTCTTCTCCCAGCCCTCGGGCTCCCCCCTCAGCATCAGCTCCATGGTAAGGGGCTCTGACAGCCAGGCTGTGCCTCCAAAGCCCTGCCCTCGGTGGCCGGGCTCTTCTCACAGCCCTCGGGCTCCCCTCTCAGCATCAGCTCCATGGTAAGGGGCTCTGACAGCCAGGCTGTGCCTCCAAAGCCCTGCCCTCGGTGGCCGGGCTCTTCTCGCAGCCCTCGGGCTCCCCCCTCAGCATCAGCTCCATGGTAAGGGGCTCTGACAGCCAGGCTGTGCCTCCGGGAAGGCAATGGCTGCATGAGAAACCTATGGAAAGGTCACTGCTAAATAGCACTGCTGCTTTCTGTGTGTAACTATCACTGTTGCTATCTATATATACACACACACTATATACACACACACTATACACACTGTATATATATATATACACAGTATATATACACACATAATATGTATATATACACTGTATATACACACACTATATATGTACACACACTATATATACACACATACTATATATACACACACTGTATATACACACTATATATACACACACACTGTATACACACACACTGTATACACATACACTGTATATACACACACTATGCACACACACTATATATATACACACACTATATATACACACACTGTATGTACACACACTATATATATACACACACACTATATATACACACACTATATATATACACACAATATATATACACACAATATATATATACACACACTATATGTACACACACTATATATATACACACACTATATATACACACACTATATATATACACACACTGTATATACACACACTGTATATACACACACTATATACACACACACTCTATATACACACACACTATATATACACACACACTATATACACACACACTATATATACACACACTATATATATACACACAATATATACACACACACTATATATACACACGCTATATGTACACACACTGTATGTACACACACTGTATATACACACACACAATATGTACACACACTATATGTACACACACTATATGTACACACACTATATGTACACACACACTATGTACACACACACTGTATATACACACACACTGTATATACACACACACTATATACACACACACTATATACACACACACTGTATATACACACACTGTATATACACACACTGTATATACACACACTGTATATACACACACACTATATACACACACACTATATACACACACACTATATATACACACACACACTATATATACACACACACTATATATACACACACTGTATATACACACACTGTATATACACACACACTATATATACACACACACTATATATACACACACTGTATATACACACACTGTATATACACACACTATATACACACACACTATATACACACACACTATATATACACACACTATATATACACGCACTATATATATATACACACACTATATATACACACTGTACACTATATATATGTTATATGTATACACACACTATATATATATTATATGTATACCCACTATATATAAGTGCTATATAATACATAGATATGCATATAGATATATACACTACAGATATACACTGTAGATTTATTCACTATATATATACACTATAGGTATGTGCACTATATATATACACTATATATTCACTATGTATGTACACTATATATGCACTGTGTATATACCCTATATTTACTATATAAATATACACTATATATACACACTATATGTATATATACATAGTGTATATAGTATATATATATGATCTATATACAGTATGTATTTATAAAATTAAAATAGATATTAAATATAATAATAAACTAACAATATAAAAATTACAAAATGTATCTTAAAATAACGTTATAATACTTATATCCCAAATCATCTCTTCTATTGATTTTAAATATTAAATGCTGCCACTTTAAAACTAATTCCAAAAACTAAAAAAGGTGAAAGTTTATTATCAAAAACTACTTACTCCCCCACATCCTTCATTCAAATGGTATTATCTACCAAAAATAACAAAAACCCTCTCTTTTAAATCTTAATTAATTTTTCTAACTAAAATGAAAAAACTCCCTAAACTATATATTTTTTTCATATTTCTTAAAATTATTCAAGCCTAATCTAAACTCAGGCTGCTCCACAGGAGGGGCAGTGTTTGGGAAAGCTCTTGGAATGAGGGAGAATTCCAAGCTGGAATTGCTGTGAGGGCTCTTTGCAGCAATTCTCCTGCCTCTCATTTTCTCTGAGTTGGTGAACAATTTGTGTAGAAGCAGAACATCTTCAAAGAGCTCTTTGCTGTCAGAGCATTAAAAATTAAAAATAATCTCCTCCCTCACAACAAAGAGCTTGTTTCTGCAGTGAAGTTGATTTTTAAAGCTGTAGATTCAATATTTTGAAAATAGTTTAAGCTAAGATTGACTAAACAGCAGAGGAGTGCCAGAAGCATATGGCATTCTTGCTAATGAAGCCAGCTAGAGACTTGTGTGCATGTGATCCTGCAGTGTAGTTTGAGAAAAAAAGGTTTATCCTAGGTTGTCATTTCTGATTTCAAACATAAAATCAAAGGGTGAAACTAGCTCTTTTTCCAGGTTACATTAAAGCTTTCAGCCCAGGTTGGAATATAGCAGCAGTAGTGTTGTGTGTCCCAAGTTAAACCTACATTAAATCCTTAATTAATCCTGAACAAGTTGCATTTCCAGGGATGCTCTCATCTCTAACTAACTGCTTTCTTTCCTTTTCACCCAGGTCAATAACATTAACCAGCCCTTAGAAATAACAGCCATTTCCTCTCCTGAAAACTCCCTGAAGAACTCTCCTGTTCCTTACCAGGACAATGACCAGCCCCCAGTGCTGAAAAAGGAGAAGCCCCTGGTTCAGAGCAATGGTGTCCATTACTCTCCCCTGACATCTGACGACGAGCAGGGCTCTGAGGATGAGCACAATAGCAGCAGGTGAATGCACAGGCACAGTTCCAGGGTGAGGTTTCTCTCAGGGATGGTAACACTGCTCTCAGCAGGAGGGGTGTCTTTAAACCTCTTTGTTCCCCTTGCTTGAAGGCCCATCCCATTATCTTAAATCTCTTCTGTGGCTGAAGCTGTGAACAGGGAAGGTATTCAGGCAGTAGAATGTGGGAACCTGCTGTGTTTGCAAGGCTGGCAGGGGCTAGCCTTGGAGATAACTGGTGGAGAAATGATGGAGAAATGGAGGAGACTGAGAGGGGGAGACTCCTCTGGGCTGCAGCTCCTGCCCAGGGCAGGCAGAGGGGCAGGGGCTGAGCTCTGCTCTGGGACAGGAACAGGAGCCCAGCAAGGGCTGGAGCTGTGTCAGGCCTTGGCATGGAGCTCAGGGAAAGGTTCTTCCCCCCGAGGGTGCTGGCACTGCCCAGGCTCCCCAGGGAATGGTCCCAAGGCTGTCAGAGCTGCAGGAGCCTTTGGACACTCTCAGGGATGCTCGGGGGGAGGGGATTTTGGGGGTCTGGGCAGGGCCAGGGGCTGCACTGATGGTCCCTGAGGGATCCAGCTCAGGACATTCCAGGATTCTCTGATTTTCTTACTGTGTTGCTTTGTAACAGCTACTGAGGTTGTGTGTGGTCTCTAACTAAGGATCTGGGTCCAGCTCACTCCCAGTTTGAAACTTTGTTTAAAATTCTTCAGTTCCTGCCCCAAACTATTGATGTGTTACTCAGAAATTGATAATTTGCCACCCTTTGGCTGCCTGTGGGGTGCAATATTTTTCTTGTTTAAGATGCTAGAAAGCTGGAAAGGGCAGGGCTAGTTGGGATATTGGGAACTTTCCTCCTGGGAGGGTGGGGAGCCCTGGCACAGGGTGCCCAGAGCAGCTGTGGCTGCCCCTGGATCCCTGGCAGTGTCCCAGGCCAGGCTGGACATTGGGGCTGGAGCAGCCTGGGACAGTGGGGGTGTCCCTGCCAGGGCAGGGGTGGGATGGGATGAGCTTTAAGGTACCTCCCAACTCAAACCATCCTATGATTCTGTGAAAGAGAACCACTACAAAAATGTGGTTCTGCTTGTTTTAAAAGAAACACAACACCAGAGTTCTCTGAGCATGCACTAATCCTGTGAAAGAGCAGTAATTCTGTAATAGCTCCTGCCTAATGTTTGTGGTGGTTTTTTTGATGCCTATAAGTTCCTTTAGTGACACAAAACTGTGGGGCTGACTTGGTTCTTATACTCTCTTGGCTGATAAGACCTAATCCTGAGGGGTATAGAATGTGAGAGTAAATGTGCAACAGAAGGTTTGCTATAGGTGCTATAACCTTTTTATTTTCCCATTAGAATTGAGAGGAAAATTGCAACAATATCATTGGAAAGCAAATCTCCACAGAAGACTGTTGAAAATGGTATGTGTGAGGAATGGGAATTGTTTGTGATGGATGGGGATGGGGGAAGGTTTCTGTCTGCTGCTGGACAAAGTGCCATTCTTAATCACCATTAAGCCAGGTGGCTGCTAATTACAGATTTTGGGTCACTTCTTGCTGTAGTCACAGGTCACCAAAGATATGAGCAGTTTTTTCACTGTCTCAAGATTTGAGGAGGGATCTGTAGTGCAAAGATAAGGGGGAGAAGCAGATCAGTGTTCCTCTAACAGTTTAACACTCAGAGCATTAAACTGAATTTTAAGGAATTTTAGGTGACTTCACAAATATGTCTGCCTTTGGTTCAGAAATATAATTACAGAATGATAAAAGGTGGGTGTTGAAGGATAAAAAAGGTGGGTGCTGCCCAGAGAGAAAGGTCTGGAGTACCAGGAGCAGCTGAGGGAGCTGGAAGAGCTCAGCCTGGAGAAAAGGAGTCTCACTCTACAGGAGGGAGCAGCCAGGGGGGATCAGGCTCTGCTCCCAGGAAATGAGGGACAGCACAGGAAGAAATGGCCTCAAGCTGTGCCCATGGGAGGTTTAGGTTGGATATTGTGAGAATTTCTTCACTAAAAACATTGTCAGGCATTGGAAGGGGCTGCCCAGGGCACTGGTGGAGTCCCCATCCCTGGAAGTGTTCAAATCACCAATGGATGTGGCACTTGAGGACAGGGTTTAGTGATAACCATGGTAGTGGTGCTGGTTGATGATTGGGTGTGATGATCTTAAAAGTCTTTTCCAGCCTTCAGGACTCTGTGATTCTATAAATCCCCATTCTCAAGGGGCAGATCTAGTGAATGCTGTTTATTGACATTTTAAACCTTCCCCCCAAACCAGGTGGCAGCTTATCAGGGAGGAAACAAGCACAAAGCAACGAGAACATGAACAGCAGCAAATGGAAATCGACTTTTTCACCAATATCTGACATCAACCTGACCAAAACCACCGACAGCCCCTTGCAGGCAGCACCAGCTCTGAGCCAGAACTCCCTGTTTGCCTTCAGGCCACCCTCTGAGGACGGGCTGCCCATGGACACCAAGGTGCCAGGACACCCCAGGAAGAGCCTGGCAGTGCCCACGGACGGGCTGAGCCCTGGCACCAACCCCCCCAACGGCTTCAGCTACAACGGGAGCCTGAGCTCGGAGCTGGGGCTGCACAGCTTCATGGACAAGGCTGCGGATGGCACGGGCCAGAGCTGCTCCCTGGGCTTCCCCTCGCAGAGAAACAAGGAGCTGGCAGGCTCAGACACCAACCTGTTCCTCACCAAGAGGCAGCTGGAAGGGCTGGGCAGCAAGGGAGAAGAGCTGAGCCGGCCAGGGGCCAAGGGCAAAGAGCTCAGCACGGGGGGGTCTGCGGAGAAAAACTCTGTGCAGCACAATGGGAAGGTCGGCAAGGGAAGGGACCGAGATGTGGAGTTTAAAAACGGCCACAACCTTTTCATTTCTGCTGCTGTTTCCTCTGGTGGCCTTCTGAATGGTAAAAGCCTTTCCACTGCTGTGTCCTCAGCAGGGACCCCGGCAGTCCCCACCCACCATCCTTTCCTCAACACTCTGACCACTGGATCGCAGTTCCCCCTCGGCCCCATGGCCTTGCAAGCAAACCTCAACTCGGTGACAAATTCCTCAGTATTGCAGTCCTTATTTAACTCAATGCCAGCTGCTGCCAGTCTGGTCCACGTGTCATCAGCTGCAACCAGACTGACTAATTCTCACACTATGGGGAACTTCTCTCCTGGGGTTACAGGTGGAACAGTTGGAGGTAGGCAGAACTCTTTCTCTGGTATAAGACAGGGCCTAAAGGAAAGTCTGACACTGCCTCTCCAGGGGTGAAACCCTTTCATTTCTACAGGATGTGAAGCAGATCTGTCCCACATAACCAGTCTCCTCTCTCTCTCTCTCTTTCTCTCTCTTGGAATTGCTAGGATGATTTCAGTTCCCCACAGTGAAATCTCATGAGCTTTGTCTGCTAGATGGGCTTGTTGTACCACCTTAATGAAACAATACACCCAGACTTTGTGATTGATAATGTTTGCTTGTTCAGATGTTGCTGTGTTGGAACCAACTTAGGTCTGCCTGCAGGTAACAGATTTGACTTGTCCTGTACCATGTTAAGGATCTCTTAACTTGTCAACTTGAGTAAAGGTTGAGGTTAGGCCTTGAATGGATTTAGCATGATCCAGGAGGAGCAGAACATCAGAGGAGCTGGTGTTGGGAGTTCTGTAGTGTTCTGGCCCTTGAATGGACATGAAGAGCATTTGTTGGCCAGGAAGGGCAATGCCATATGCACCTTGCACTTCTGGGATTCTGCACTGGCTTGGCTTCTGTGGCCCACACCGAGGACAAGCTGGCAGGACTAGAAGATAGGCTGCACCTGCCATTTCTAAGTGTCCAGGGCAGTTTTTCTTACCTGTCCATAATCATTCAGGCACCATGTCGGGAAATCCTAACTCTCACATCTCTCAGCATGTAGATTTGCTGGAATTACAACTCCCCTCTGCTGCCCTGTAAGTGGGAGAGCAGGGGGGTGGGGAGGGAAGAGCAGCACTTTGAGTCTTCAGATAACCAACTCTAAAGACCACTTCTAATCTCATCAAAACTCTGCCCGTGTGGTTTAGAGCTGACAGTTCTTGGGTCTGACCATTTTTCCTCGTGCCATTTAGAGGTTGGCAGTAGGAAAGGTAAGTGGAACCTTTTGTACCTCCTGGCCTGCACCATTATCTCTTCATTGCTTGCTGCCTTCTCACACTGCATATTTTTGTATGGGGCTGTAACTATTATAATTTTGCTCTTTGTTTGTTTGTTTCTGTTTTTTTTTTTTCTTTTTTTGTTTTGTTTCTCTTGTCACTTGAGACTGTACAAAGCCCATCTGTTGAAGCTGAGTTTTTCTCTCCTGTTTGCAGGTATTTTTAACCATGTGGTGCCTTCTGCCTCCTCTCCTCATCAATTTGGAGCCAGTTTCAGCAGCAGTGCTGTCTCTAGCAGCACCGTGCTAAGCTTAAACCCTCTGCAGGCTGTTGCCAGCACTTCATCCTCATCCTTCCTCCCCTCTTCCTCTAATTTAGTACCATCTAGTGAGGCTAGACCTGCTCAGCACCTCAACAGAGCTCCAGTGCAATCTGTCTTCCACCCCCCTCCTCCCCCTCCTAACGTGTCCTTACCTCCCCCTCCTCCTTTACTCGCTTCTAACTCCGAGCCTGCTCTCCTGCAGAACCTGCCCTCCATCCCTCCTGCTGAGACGTTCCTGCCCTCCTCCTCCTCCTCCTCCTCCTCCTCCTCCTCCTCCTCTGCTCCTGTCCAGTCTAACTCTTCTTTATCTATTAAACTGGCTTCTCTGCAGCACAAACCCTCCCGCCCCTCCTTCACAGTGCACCACCCGCCCCTGCCCCGCGCTGGCACGGCCGCCATGTGGCTCACCCTTGGCATGCAGCCTCCTTATGCTTCGCACCTTTCGGGGGTTAAGCCACGATAAAGAGCTTGCTTAGCTAACAGTTCTTGTTTTGTAAGGTAAGGCCAGACTCCAAAGCAGAGGAGTTTGCGTGCGAGATGCTCACTGACGCTTCTTCCTTTGCAGAGAGACAGAGAGAGAGAGGTCGGGGCCAAGCTCTGGGAAATAAACCTGTGAAACGGGGAAAATCATCCCTAAAAGGGGGAGAGGAACCTCTAAAATGGGAGAGGGACCTCTAAAATGGGAGAGGAGCCTCTAAAATGGGAGAGGAACCTCTAAAATGACAGGGAAACCTCTAAAAGGGGAGAGGAACCTCTAAAATGGGAGAGGAACCTCTGAAATGGGAATAAAAAGCTCTAAAATGTGGGGAGTACATTACCTGATGGCAGAGGATGGAAAATGTTGGTGTTCTCTGTTCTGGGAGTCAGGATTTCTCGACAAGGGGTGCTCACAGGGGTAACTCTGCTCTGTCTGCTCTGGCTCAGGGTTATGTTCAAGCTGAGATCTCTTAATAGAAAGAGAGAGTATTCTTTCTGGAGGTAGTGACAGGAGGAAATGTCTATTTTCCATGTGGTTTCATGCAGTTGTTGGAAGTGGATGCTGCCCATCTGACACCCTGCACAGCCTGTTTATCCCAAACCAGTCCTTGTCTGTAGCACTGAGGAGCTCAGAAGTGCCTCTGTGGCTCTGTGTGACAGCATGGTGATCAGTAAGAGCTGCCAGTCAACAACAGCTGCTCTAAATAGTCATAAAGTTAAAAATCTCTGGCTTACAAGCTTCAGCTTTGCTTGGAGAGTGAATTCCCTGGGCCTGCAGTGCAGTCAGTGTCCCCTGCACCACTGCAAACACAACCACAGGTAGCAGAGAAGGGCTGTGACTCCCCTGTCACTTCCCTGTGCTGGACTTGCTGCCAGGGCCAGCAGGATCAGTCTCAGCAGATGTTTTATTTTTGCTCACCAGCCCTGGAGGCACAGGGAATGTGCAGGGGGAAGTGGGCTCCACTCTCCACTGAGGCATAGGAGAGGAGGGTTCTGGAGGCTGTGTGCATTTCTCCTGAAGCAGGTATTTATTGAACTGTCTCTAGAGCTGCTCCAGAATAAACTGTACCACCACAGAGCTGGGTACTGTGGTTCATGCAAACACTCTGTGGCAATCCTGCTGTACCAACTCGTGCTTGCCAAGTGCATCCAGCCCTGGAGCTGGCTCCCTGCTTTCCTTGTAGGTCTGTGATGTTGTTGCTCTGCACTGGTACCAAAGCTACAAACGTGGTTGAACACACTTTGCTGCCTATAAAACTCAATTACAACATACCTGAGAGAGCCTCTGTGCATTGTGTGTAGTGTTTCCTCATCAAATTCCTCCTCAGACACCACAAACCCCTGGTTAGGCTTTGGGGAGGCACGTAAGTATTGCCAGGAGAGAGAGGCTGAGGAAGGGCTTTGTGTGCCAGCAGAGAGGGGAGCCTGGAAAACCCCAAACAGGGAGAGAATGGGCATGGAGGAAGATTGGGATGGTGAGGAGGGGCAGTCTGGGGTCTGTGTGAGAATTACCTGGGACTGAGGTTATGCTGGACTAGGATTCATCAGGTGTGACAGTCCCTGTCACTGAAACATTCTGAAAATAGAGACACAGAAGGGACTTGTAGAAGAGTAGCTGGGTGTCAAAGGTGGGTTGTGGAGCACAGAACTGATGGTAGCAGAGGTGGTTGTGATCCCAAGCCCTGTGACTTGGAGGCAGGTCAGGTATTGGAGCAGTGTCCTGGATTCAGGGAGAACAGATGTGTTCAGTCCTTGAGGAGCCAGGGCTGGAACCAGGAACTGGGGACTGAAGGAACCTGCTTGGCTTCTCTTCTGTGCAGCCAGGCTGGGGGAGATGGGGGTGCTCAGCTGGAGAGGAGAAGGCTCCAGGAGAGCTCAGAGCCCCTGGCAGGGCCTAAAGGGGCTCCAGGAGAGCTGGAGAGGGACTGGGGACAAGGGATGGAGGGACAGGACACAGGGAATGGCTGCCAGTGGCAGAGGGCAGGGCTGGATGGGATATTGGACAGGAATTGTTCCCTGGGAGGGTGGGGAGCCCTGGCACAGGGTGCCCAGAGCAGCTGTGGCTGCCCCTGGATCCCTGGCAGTGTCCCAGGCCAGGCTGGGATGGGGCTGGAGCAGCCTGGGACAGTGGGGGTGTCCATGGCAGGGGGGAATGGGATGAGCTTTGAGGTCCCTTCCCACCCAAACCTTTCTATAATTCATAATATCCCTCCCCCACAATAATAATAATAACAAACTCAAAGCAGATTAACTTGTACTATAAAAAGGTGAAGTACTGAGGGGTGAAATACCTTTTTTTTTTGCTCTTTTCCTCTCACTTGATGTCAGTCCCATAGGACAGAGTTCAACACAGTCACAGCTTGAAAAACTGCAGCATTTGGAGGGGCCACGTGTCCCTTGGAACATCCATCCTTCCCTCTAATTGGGATTGGGTCAAGATTTGCTTCATCTGAGGAGGTCTTGGAGCAGTGTAGGAATGATTGACACATCTAACAACACAGCAGATTTTTGCTTTTTATTTAGATGAGTCTCTTCCTCTCCTCCTGTTGTGCAGGTAACTAGGATTTCTACCTCAACCCAATGTGACCTATGCAAGGACAACGTGGACCAACTTCACTCGGCTTCCACTGAAAGGTGCTCACCTGGCCTGTGCAGGGGTTTCTACTCTCTTACTACTGGACAAAATATATTAAAAAAAACCCATAAAAAAGACCTAAACAACAGAGCAAACATTTACTGTGAATCTGAGTAAAAAAAGGAAAAAAGGCAAAAAAAAAAAAAAAGGCAAAAGAAATGCTTAAAGCTCCAGTTTGTATTGTTGATAGTTTAGATAAAGTATTTATCTTTTTTTTAAAGTGAAAGCAATTTTGACTTATTTTATTCCACCTAGACTCATAAATACAAATTATTATTATTAAATTCTCTGAATACTAAAGGACTGGCACACCAGCAGAGATGTAAAAGAGCCTCCTCGGTGCTATTTTGTCCGTCAGAACTGTGCCTCTGGTTTGAATCCTTGGTGCTGATTTTAGGGGGTTGACCAATGCCAAACCCAGTGCTTAAAGGTCTGCAGATTATTTATTCCCCTGACTCTGTTCATATCCCAAAATCCACTTGCTTGGCAGCTGGGGCTGACAGAGAATTCTCCTCCCTGGGGTTTGGTTTGGGCTGAGCCAGGTGCTTTTGAACTGGGTGGGTTGAATTGAGTCTGTGGCTAAGGAGGGCTCTGTGCTCCCCTCTGCAGCAGCCTGGGTGGGCACAGCCCACTCAGGCACAGTTGGAACAGGAGAAATCCAAGTCCTGCCCCATCCCAACTACTTCCCTGGGCCATTTGCAGTTGCTGCTGGTGCTGGGGTCACTGTGAATTTTGGTGGCTGGTCTGGGAATGCTCTTGGGCTGCCCTTGCTGTGTGAGCAGGGTGTGTTCAGCTGTGTGAACAGCTCCCTGGAGCTGCTGCAGCCCTTTGCCCAGCCTTGGCAAGACTCAGCATTGTCCTTCTGTCCTGCTGCAGGGTTTGCTCAGCTCGTTGTTTTTTCCTTCAAGCACGACGTTTTTCCTTGGTAGGGCTTTGATACTTGACTGACCTGGCTTGGCTGTGTACATGGATTGACAAGGTGCATTTTGCTTTCATGTTCCTTTGCTTTTGAGTAGGTTCTTGAATTGTAGTTCACAAAAACACCCTGACCTGGCTGCCTGTGCTGCCACTGTCCCCCCTGGGGCAGGGACTTGTGTCGTGACTCGGTGTTGTGTGTGCAGGAAGGGCTGATTTTATAGAGCTGTGATGAAAACTTCTAAGTTTCCTATGCTTTATTTCCTTTATTTTTAAGTTGTACAATGCACAATGAACTTGTAAAAGCTTATTTATTCAAGTGCACAAAGTGAGGAGGAGAAGGAGGGTCCATTTAAATAGAAATTAGGCTGGTCTGAGTTCAGGTCAGGCCAAGCACCAATAAAGGAAACTACAGTAGAAAGGGGATTGCAACAGCAAAATGACTGGAAAAAAAAATCACATCCAGGCTTTGGAAAACACCTCCCTGCTGACCCTGGTGCTCAGAGGGGCAACACTGTCTTTAACTCCCTTCTGGTGCTCCCTGGTGTCTCCCAGTGCAGCAGTTGGGCACTGGCAGGAGCTCCCTGGAGCATCCTGGGGTCCCAAACAGCTGCTCAGCTCCTGCCTCTGGGGTGGGGTCACTGGGTCCCTGTGCCCTCCTGCTGCCTGGATCCAGCAGGGCTGGAAGTGTTTGGAGAGGGGGTGAGGGGTTGCAGCAGCTCCCACCCTGCAGCTCCCTGTGCCTCATCCTGGGCAGGCTCAGGAGAGATTTTGGACCAAGTGCAGTTTTGTGTTGGTTGCTGAGTGTCTTCCATGGGAGCCTCTGTGCAGACTCTGGGGTCTGGCTTTGCCTCCTTATCCCCTGGAAGGGACTGAAATCCCTGAGACTGGGGGCATTTTGGGATGTTTTCTGCTTGGTGTGTCCTGCTGAGGCACTGGCAGCACAAGGAAATCCTGGGGAGGGCAGGAGCTGGGGGTGAGAGGAACATCCAGTAGCTTCTCGTAGGAGCCAAACTCAGTGTATGTCCTGGAATCCAGGAGCACAATGTAACCCAGATGTTTTGCAGCTGGGAGTTGGGCAGCTCCAGCTTCTTCCCCAGAACACAGCACAGTGCTGGGGCCTCTGGAGACTGTCAATGAGTGATTGCTGGAGGGGCAGCAGCCTTAATTAATTTCCTAATTGCCTCTCCCCCATCGTTTATATCTCTGGTGAGAGAGAGAGAGGAGGAAATACAAATAGAAGCTTTTCATCCCCCTGATTTTATCAGATCCTTTCCTGCAAAGGGACCAGGATGTGGTGCCTCTTGGGGCTCTTGTGCCTCCCTTCACCTCCAGCCATGGAAATCCAGAAAGAAAACTCAGCTGCCTCCCTCTTGTCCTGCTCTGGTTGGTGCCCAAGGCACTCACAGGATTCCTGCTGGAGAAGGAACCAACCCCAGATTCCATGGAACCCTCTGTGCTTCCCAGCCCTGCTCAAGGCCTGGGTGCCCTGTGTCACCCTGCTGGCACCCAGCACTCCCTGCATGAGGAGGGACAGGTGCAGGTGGCAATGATGTGCTCTGTGCAGTTCTGGGGAGCCAGGCTGAGCTCCCAGAGAGGGCAGGGGACCTGGGCACTGTCTCCTCACAGCTGGACTCACTGATCTGGAAGATCTTTTACAACCTGAACAATTCTATGGTTCCAGGACCCTTTGGAGCAAAGGCCTTGGGTGAGGAGTTTGTCACCTGCTCTTTGGTGAGTGTGTGGAAATCAAAGCCTGTCTGTCCCTCTGGTCACCTCTGGTCACTGCTTTGGTGGCCAGCTGGTGTCCAGGGCTGGCTCAGGGCAGCACCACCCCTGGAGTTCACACTCAGCTGTGACTGAGCCACTGCCAGCCCAGGACTGCTGAGCCTGTCACTCTCCAGATGTCATCCAGGAAGGCCCAAGGGAACCAGACCAGGAATGAATCTTTGGGATTCCTGGAGAGGGATCCAGTCTGCCTGAGCACCAGGTCCTGCTGTTCCCACCTGCTGGAATCTGCAGCTGCTCTGGCCCTGCCAGTGCCTCCCCCCAGCCCAGCCCCTGCCCTGTTCTGCTGCTGGTAGCAATTCCCAGATGGTGCTTCCAGAGGGGCTCTGAGGTGGGAAGCCAAGGGGGAGTTTGGGACTGGTGCCACAGCACTGGCTGAGCTGGGAGATGCTTTTGCCAAGAGATTCCTGGTTTTGTCTTCCCTCTCCCTGAGCTTTTATTGCTTAAAATCGTGGGATCACAGAACATCCTGAGTTGGAAGGGACCTGGAGGCTCATTGAGTCCAACTCCTGGGCAGCCCCTTCCTGCTCTGTCTGCACTTTGGGAAGAGCTTTCACCTGGCTGAAGGCAGGAGCTGGTGGGATCTGATCCATGTGGCCACACTGCTGGAACACCGAGCCAGAAGCTGAAACCTGTTTGCAATAATTGAAGATCCTTTGGAGCAATCCAAGCCAAACAGTTCCAAAAAAGAGAATTTCTCCTGGTGCTGGGTCCAGTCATTCCAGTCACACAGTTCCCCCTCCTCCACGCCCCTGCTGCCAGCAAAGGACTTGCCAGGAAGCAAAAACACATCTTGGAGCAAGTGTGCTGCCAAAAAAATGGAACTTCCTGAGTGCTGTGCTGAGGAAAACCTGTCCCTGCTGCTAAATGTCAGCCTTGAGGAACAAGACTTGCGTGGGCTCTTCCTTTTTTGGGGATTTGCCACCTCTGGCTCGCCAGGCCCAGTCCCCTGGGAGCCACAGTGCTGGGAGGGCTCCAAAGGCACTGGACCTAAATTTGGGATTTGCTGCAGATGAGTCATTCAGCAGCAATTCCTCCATCAGCCAGGGGTGTGGGACAGCCAGCAGTTGCATTGCTGAGGATGCAGAGGCTGGTGCAGGGGTGATGGGTGTGGAGGGTCCCTCCCTCACCTCAGCTTGGTACAAACCTGGCTCTTCCCTGCAGGAAGGTGTGGATCAGCACAACCAGGGGACATCTTCAGTTCAGTTGTGGATGCAGTGGGACAGAGGAGGAGAAGCAGGTTCTTAGGGAAGCAGCAGGGAGGGCAGCACATCCTAACTGTCCCTGGCATTCTGGGACTGAGCATCATCTCCAGCTCCTTCTCATCAGCAGGAATTTGTGTCTCCTTGACCAGACAGATCAGAAATTCTTGTGCTTCCATCTCTTTTCCTTCCTTCCTGTTGGGGACAGCAGTTTATCTTGCAGTGCAGGCTTTGTGCTGCCCTGCTCTTGGCTGGGGTTTGGCTGTGGCTCAGCCTGGCACGGGCAGTGGGATTGTCCCTGTGCCAGGACTGGCTGAGCTTGGGGGGTCTGAGGGTGGGATCACACCCACAGTCCCTGCAGTCCTGCAGGCAGAAGGTGACATCACTTGGTCATGAATGGATTTACTCATCTCTTTTTGGATCCAGAGGTTCCAAATCCCCAGGACTTGACACTCCTTAGTGTGAAACTCGCCCAGCTCTGGGTCACACTCAGTTCAAGCTGAGTCACTTTCTTTAGTCAAACTTAATCCTTGAGGAAGTCACTTGAGCAATTGCAGCCTGGCACTGGAGGGGTCTCCAGCCTCATCAGCTCTTCCATCCCACCTGGAAACATCTCCAGCATTGCCCCAGGGCTGCTTGGGGCTGTGTCCCTGCCCTCACCCCACTGGGGACACGTTTCCTTCTGAGACATGTACTGGGGTCACTTCTTCAGCCTTTTTGTGGGGACTAAATGACCTTTAAAGGTGCTTTCTTATCTTTCCAGACTGTTCAGATTCCCTGTACAGACACATCTGGGAGGAGGTGGGTGAGAGCCAGACCTACCTCACCTGCTGCTCCTGCAGCTTCACCCCTGTGCTGTGGGGTACAAGAGGAGGCAGCTCAGGTGCTCCCCACCCCAGGGAATTCTCTGCCTGTGCTCATTGTTTCCATCTCATCCCAGCCCTGGAATTGAGCCTGGATCTCCCTGTTCTGCTGGGCTCCCCTTCCAGGGGAACTCTTGTCACCATGGACAGGCAGCCTGGGGGTTGGTTCTTGTTGGGATTGTGTGTTCAGAAAGCAGCATCTGCTACCCCCAGCTGGTATTTTCCACTTGGAAGAGAGTCCAGGCAGAGGAGAGGCCAGGGAGTGGTGACAGGGACAATCCTGGCAGTGCTGGCAGCATCCAGCCCTGGCTCAGGGGGGCACAGCCTGGCACTGGGGACCTGTGGGACTTGTGTCACCTGTGTCACCTGTGCCCTCAGGGTGCTCTGGCTCCCCTGCCCCTCCAGGTCCTGCAGGGACAGAGGACACTCCCAGCTCTGGGAGCTTCTCAGGCTGCTCATGGTGATTCCCCTGCTGCTCCTCCTTCCCTCCTCATCTCCCAGCCCTGGGGTTGCCTGTCCTGGGTCCCTGTCCCTGGAGCCAGGGGTGCAGCTCTGGAGCAGGATTTCCCCAGGATTCTGGGATTTCTCCTGTGCTGATGCTGAGGTGATGCTGTGTGACCCATTTGCTTTTGGTGCTGAAATTCTGATCCAGGGTGTGGGAACCTGAACATTCTCCATGTGTTCTGTGACTCCATCCTGGTGTTATCCCAACTCCCAGGCGTGGCTGTCATGGGAAATTTTGCTTTTCTTGTTGTTTTGCCTGAGCCAAAAGCACAGAGAGGATTAAGGATTGGGAGCAGGGAGGGCTTTAGACAGGGCTGTGAACCCAAAATCCTTTTGGGGAGCAGAAACTACACAGTGTTTTTGTGAAATATCTTTGCAGCACTGAGGAAAAATCACAGGAATTGGAGTTTTGGGAGCACAGATGTGCAGTCAGTGTGTGAATATTTAAAGTCTTACTGGTTTTAAAGGGTTTTTTTCTTCTTTTGTTTGTTGCTTCATTTCCATTTTCTGCTCCAATTGCAGATCAGGTTTTCACTAAAAGCTGCAGTTCCAGTTTCAAAATGTTGTTGTGCCATATTTTATTTATCCTTATACATTATAAATATATAAATATCTATTTAGACTGAATATTGCATTGAAAGATGCTGTTATTGGGAACTTCAGGGTTTAAACCCAAGACAACAAAATTTGGGAAATAATTCTCCAGTAATTTTTTGCTTTTTGCAAAAAGGTTTGGGACCTTCCTGAAGAGGCTCCTTGAGTTCTTTATGGTGTAAAAACAAAAATCACATCTGAAAATTCAAAGTTTGATAATGCTAACCCTGAAGTTCTCAGATTTGTGATCCTTTGGTTTTCTCAAGGTACATCTGGTTGCTTTTCTGGTGCAGTCAAATGATTTTTTTAAAGGTTTTATCTCTGGAGTTATTGAGGAAAAAGGTGGAATGGGTTGATCCATCCTGCTTGGCTTTTTTAACCTATTAATCTTTGAAGTGATCGATTTCCAATTAAAACCCAACTTTTTAGGTCTCTGTTCTACTTAAACTTTTTAGGAGTGAGAGCCTGCCCTCGCTGAGTGGGACTTGGATGGGGAAAGCAGTAGATGATGAGGTTGCTGTTGCTCAGGAATTGATTAGTAAACTTTTAACTACTAATAAAAATCCATTTTTCAATGGATTTTTAGAAAAACCCATTTTCTTAGGACAGTGATATGGGATGTTTCCTAGTGAATAGGAATTAGTTTATATAGTTTAGCCTATTAAACTGAATTATTTAAAATTCAAACTTCCCCTAATTTATCTTTTTTTTGGTTGGTTTTTTTTTTTGCTTTTTTAATTTTTTTTTTTTTTAATTTTTAATACTGGTAAGTTGTCCTGTCATTCCTTTCATTCCTGCCTAGCAGTAGTGTGAATTCTGGTGTGTATATATGTATGTATAATATATATATTTCCACCCAGCCTTTCTAATTCTCCACAATGTAAGAGTTAGTTTTTGCTCCCCTCCTTCCACTTAATTTCTTGTGTCTCCCTCGATTTGTAATTGAAATGATGCTTTGAAGTTTTGTCTTTATATTAAAGTGTCTGTATTTTAATACACTGAGCTCGTGTGGACTTTCACTGCCTCAGCAGGACGGGCTGGAGTTTGGGATTTTGGGGATTTTGGGGGGCACAGAGGGACAGGTGGCACCTGCAGCTCTGAGGGAGGGACAGCAGGGCCTGGGGACAGCTCTGGGCAATCAAGGGACACTGGAGAGTGTCCAGGGGAGGGAACAGAGCTGGGGAAGGGGCTCAGCCTGGAGAAAAGGAGGCTCAGGGGGAATTTCTGTGACAGGAGGGGACAGCCAGGGGGGATTTGGGATCTGCTCCAGGGAACAGGGACAGGAGGAGAGGGAACAGCCCCAGGCTGGGCCAGGGGAGGTTTGGGTTGGATTTTGGGAACATTTCCTCACTGAAAGGTTTGTGAAGCATTGGAAGAGCCTGCCCAGGGTGGAGCCACCAGCCCTGGCTTGGAGCAGAGGGTGATGTGACACCAGGGGACACGGGGCAGGGTGGCAGGGCTGGGTCATGGAGGGGCTCAGTGACTCCTCAGGGCTCTTTTCCAACCTAAATGTTTCTGTAATTCCCAACCCATCCAAGCCTGGTTCCCTTGGAGCCAGCAGTGCACCAAACCCCAAGGCAGCCACAAACACTCCTGAGCTCCTTCCCTGGAGGATTTCAAATGAGACACAGCCCCAGCTTCACCCAGAGCCCCCAGCCTGACCCAGCTCCTCTTCCACACAGCTCTGGAGCCCCTGCCCTGCTCCACAACCAAACCCCTTGGATTAAATGACCTTTAAGGGTTCATTCCAACCCAGAATAGTCTCTGATTGTATGAAAAAGCCTCTCCAAAGCCCCTTGTGGAGCCATCCCCAGCTGGAGCAGGAATCACTCCTGGTGCCCTGAGCTGGCTCCAGCCACCCCTCCCAGGGAGGTTTTGGTGCTGTAGAACAGTTCTGAGCATCACAAAGATTAAAACAGGATTTATTGGGAATGTTCACTGTACAACAGAGAAATAACTTCAGCTGGCTCTCAGGGAGCCTGGACCCAGCTGTAGCAAAGCAAAGGCAGTGTGAAAAATGAGCAATTGTCTGTAAATCACCAGCAGTTGATACAGATTTCCAAGTGTCTACAAAGTACCGTCCTCCCTCCCTAAATCCCACCCCGTGTCCCAGCCCTGCCCCACCATGGATCTGAGTCCCTGGGCCTGGCCTGGCCCTGGCAACTCTTCACAGCTTTTGTTGTACATTCAGTTAAGAAATGTCATTGGTGATGAACATTTAAATCAGCGTTGGGCTTTGCTCTTGCTCACCCAACTGCTCCCTGGAACAGCAAATGAAACACCCATTTTTGCACAGTGACACTGGAGGGTGGCAGCTCCACCTGGGGAGGCAGTGCAAATCCTGCAAGGCACAGGTGACACATCTGCTACAGTGCTGCCAGCCCAGCTGAGATCAGCTCTGGTTTGTAAAAATGCAGCCTGGGCAGGATTAAAATGCACTTTGGAGTCATCCAAGGACACTGATTCCCTAAAGCACAGTTCTGTGTGCTCCTGCTTTTAATCCCTCACTGCTGCTTCCCTGGAGCTGCCATCTGTTGGCAACCCCCCCTGGACTCTGCTCCCTGCTGCCCTTGGCTGCTTTTGGTCATTTCTGAAGCACCTGGAATGGTTCAAGGCAAAGGGAGTACCTGGGGAGGGGAAAATCTCAGCTTTGAGATTAAAACAAAAGCATCAGTGACAGGTGTCACTCCTGCTACTCAGCTGCATGAGGTAAAGAGGGAACACCAGGGTACCACAGGCTGCAGTGTGGGCTCTGCTTTGGGCATTAATTCCCAGCCAAAGAGACCCCAAAATTCCCTTCAATCCCAGCTCAGAGGCTGCTGCACCCTCTCCTTGGGCTGGGCAGCAGCAGGGGAACAACACCCAGAGCTGCAGCTCCCAAAGCCCAGCCCCAGCCCCCACCCTGCCCCAGCAGCCCTGCCAGTGACACCTGGGCCCCTCCCAGAGGCTTTTCCTGGGCTGGTTCCAGGGAAGCTGCTCTGGCAGTCACCAGTCTGGGTCTGCAGCAGCTCTGGGTGTGGGGAGTGCCCTCCATCCCTCATTTCTGGTGCAGCTGCAGCCAGGGTTGATCTTATGGGATGTTGCTCCTAATCCTTCTCTCTTCCCTGCAGGAGCTGCAGGACAGGCAGCCCTGGTTCCCTGTGACCCTGGCACAGTTTTTTGGTCTGTCCCTTTGGACAAAGGGGACACAGAGAGGGGAGAAAAGCTGCAGCAGTGGCTCAGGGAATGAAGGGTTAATGCCTGGCTGAGCTGCTGCAGTCCTGCAGCTCCATCCTCCAGCCAAAGGCAGCAGCTCCTGCCTTTGCCAGCTCCTCCATCTGCCTCTCCTCCCTGGGAAGCTGGAGCACTGCAGAGCTCTGCAGACAGGCAGAGTGCTCAGGGATCTCTCCCTGTCTTTGTTCCCTCGGGTGCTGCAGCTTTCTTCTTCTGGATGGGTTTATCCAGCCCCCAGGAATTCCAGCACCTGCCCAGGGGAGGGAAAAGAAGATCCCAAAAGGCTGTGGCTGCAAAGGGGAGCAGATTGTCCTCTCCATCTGAGCTGGAGGAATTCCCACTCCTCCCTGGAGCCCAGAAATCAGTCACAACATGTTCTTACAGCTCCAGGGCTGCAGGAGGATCCTGAGCCAGGGAAGGCCAGCAGCCCCTCAGGACAGGCAGAGCAGAAGGGCTGGAGCTGCTCAGGTGGCCCCAGCAGGGCCTGGAGGAGAGCAGGAGCTGGGAATCCTCAATCCCCTGCTCACCCAGGGCTGGGGGCTCTGCTCCCACTGCAGCATCCACAGAGCAGCTCAGCCTCCCCAGCTGGAGAACTGGGAATGTGCAACAAAGTCCCTTAAAAAAAAAAAAAAAAAACAAACTCAAAAAAACCCAAAAAAAACCGTACAAAAGGATTTGGGTAATAAATAAAAAAGTCCTGTGGTCACTGTGGGAGCTGATGTCCTTGCAGGGCTGGGGTGGAGGCAGCTGCAGCCAGGTCAGGGGGGTCACTGCCTGTGTGCCCCCAGCTGGAAACGAGCTTCCTCAGAGATGCCATACTGCTCCAGGGGGTCCTGTGGGCAGCACAGGGAGGCACCAGTGAGATGCAGACAAAGCCCAGCAGCCCCTGGGACACACAGGACACTCCCAAGGGCCAGGGGAGCCACAGCACCTCCCTCCCTGGAGCAGGGATGCTCCCAGCACGGGGCAGGAGTGAGCAGCATCTCCTCCCATGGACCTGCCCAGGGCTGCTGTGAAGTTCCAGAGACCCCCCAGAGGCCAGGCCAAACCTTGGGCTGTGGGTGGGAGTGAGCAGCCAGGGAAGGTGTGGAGATCCCTGTGGGATCTGGGATCTCCTTCCCACACACAGCCTGGGCAGGACTGGCAGCAATAGCCCCTGGTGCCACCCAAACCTCAGGCACCAGCTGAGAACACCAGACACCAGCAGGGGTTCCCTCACCTTCCCTGTCATCTTCTGGATCTCGTTCCTGTAGAAAATCAGGCTCCTCCTCAGGAACTCGTAGCTGCAAGACAAGAGCAGGGCAGGATGTGGGGAAGTTTCAGATGCTATTTAAGCTGGAAGGAATCTTGTCTGGGACAAGTTCCTGATCCCAGAGCCCCCAGCACTGCCCTGGCTCTGGGGCTCAGCCCACCTGGCTCTCCTGAGTGCCTCCACCCACTCCTGGCACTGCTCCTCTGTGGCACACTCAAAGCAGTATTTCCTCTCTGGCTCCTCGATGAAACCTGCCAGGGACAAGGAACAGGCTCCAGGCAGGTCCTGGCAGAGCTGCAGGTGCTCCCCTGCAACCCTCCTCAGACTCTGCCAGGCCATAATTAGCAGCTGTTAATGAAGATGAGCTGGGAATGACCCTGCAAGCCTCCAGCCCCTCTCCCAGTCCCTGGTGGCTCTGGGTACCTGGGGCAGCTGCCCACAGCATCTCCCAGCTTAGAGCAGCCAAAAGCAACTTCCCAAACTGAGGTGAAGGAGGTGAGTGGAG